>NC_091202.1:13893247-14010747 GCF_040958095.1 Procambarus clarkii | reverse complement strand
AAATCATCTCAAGATAACCTCAAGATGGGTATAAATTGTATAAGTGAACATATGAATGGAAGTAACTGCAAAAGGCCTATTGGCCCATACTTCCTTTTGCTGCTTCCATATTGGTTCGGGGTCTTGAAGTGGGTAGAATGTAGTTGTGCATTAATTGGCTGTTGATTGCTGGTGTTGACTTTTTGATGTGTAGTGCCTCGCTGATGTCAAGCCGCCTCCTGTCGCCGTACCCATCGATGATTTCTGTGTTGTTTTTTAAGATTTCTCTGATGATGGCCTGGTTGTGAGAAGAGATTATATGTTCGTTTATGGAGCCCTGTTGCTTATGTATTGTTAATCGCCTGGAAGGAGACGTTGTTGTCATGCCTATATACTGAGTTCTTTGGGGCTTACAGTCCCCAAGTGGGCATTTAAAGGCATAGGCGACGTTGGTCTCCTTTAAGGCGTTTTGCTTGGTATCTGGTGAGTTTTTCATGAGTAGATTTACCGTTTTTTTGGTTTTATAATAAATTGTCAATTGTATTTTCTGATTTTTGTCTGTAGGGATAACGTTCCTATCAACAATATCTTTCAGGAAAATTTCCTCTGTTTTATGAGCCGTCGAAAAGAAGTTCCTGTAAAATAGTCTAATAGGGGGTACAAATGTTTTGATGGTTGACTCTTCAGAGGTTGCATGGCGTTTCATCTTTCTATTTATGATGTCTTCAACGAAACCGTTAGAAAAGCCGTTATTGACTTGGACCTGCCTTACCCTACAGAGTTCTTCATCGATTTGCTTACAATCTGAGCTGTGGCTGAGTCGAAGTAAGTAACTGAGTTGCACGGTCGAAGTAAGCGTTGACAACACTTCTCCTGTACATGCCTGGGCGGTCCGGATTTCTTGGCGTTCACAGTTTTGATAAATCTGTTAACCTTTGTTTTCAATTCGGCTGTAGTGTCCTTCGTTACCCTTTGGAATTTAGTTTGGTCCTAGTCAACAACGGCTTCTTCAATGGTTTCGTTGAAGACATCATAAAAAAAGGAAGGTGAAACGCCATACAACCTCTGAAGAGTCAACTAACACAACACCTGTACCCCCTATTAGACTATATTACAGAAACTTCTTTTACACAGCTCATAAAACGGATGAAAGGGTCCTGAAAGATATTGTTAATATGAACGTTATCCCTACAGACAAAAATCAGAAGATACAATTGACCATTTACTATAAAACAAAAAAAACGGCCAATCTACTCATGAAAAACTCTCCAGACACAAAGCAGAATGCCTTAAAAGAGACTAATGTCGTCTATGCCTACAAATGCCCACTTGGGGACTGTAAGCCCAAAGAACTCAGTATATAGGCAAGACAACAACATCTCTTTCCTGGCGATTAACAATGCATAAGCAACAGGGCTCCATTAAGGAACATATAATCTCTTCCCACAACCAGACCATCACCAGAGAAGTCTTAACAAACAACACAGAAATCATCGATAGATACAGCGATAGCAGGCAGCTTGACATCTGCGAGGCACTATACATCAAAAAGTCAACACCAGCAATCAGCAGCCAATTAATGCACAACTATATTCTACCCACTTCAAGACTCCGTACGAATATAGAAACATCAAGAGGAAGTATAGGCCAATAGGTCCTTTGCAGTTACTTCCATTCTTCCCTTTCACTTATCTAATTTATACTGTGATGGAAAAAAAGCATATAGGCAGTCCTCCCAATGGCTGGTGTCAATGCCAGTCACATTTACAAAAAAGAAGTTGACTGCATGGCTGTTGCCTCCTGTGGTAAAGTAAAGGAAAAATACGCAAAACAAATCATATGAACAATGAAACTTTTATTAACCTGAAAACAAAAATGAACAAAGATAATCTCTTGGCTATGTACAGTGCAAATAAACAAGATTACAAAGACAAAAAATAATATAAAATAATACAGTGGTTACGTTACTCTATAATGAACAAGACAAAAAATGAATTAAAAGGTGCTGAGAATATTGGCTGGCTGAAAACATCCACTATTACACTGAGCGTATATTAGATAGGTGTATCAGCTTTGAGAGCACAGAATATTCTAAATCCAATGGCTTGTGCATGCTTAGTCATCGGCTATGCAGATGGCGCTGAAGTCGAGTGCAGACGATTCACCAATGGGACGCGTGCTGGCTGGAAGTGGTCTTTTGGTGATCGACGAAGGTGGAGTGGCGACAGCGAGGGGGGGCGGGGAGGTGGGGAGCGAGTGTAGGCTACATATACGCCTGGTAGAAACGCATTCCACTAAATATGTACTACTCTTGATTGTAGTATCTCGATCTTGTAGATGTACTGAAGTAACATGATGATAGGAAAGAGCAGGCCAAATCTCTCTTGAAGGAGATTATCGTAACAGCTCTCCCCCGAAGCCTGCTCTTACGGGTTAAGTTACTTCAGTAGATGGTAGAGAGGTAGGAGTAGCTGTCTCTACCTCGTAGACTCTGGAGAGGGCGTCGGCTATGATGTTGTCCGAATCCTTGATGAAGAAGATCTCCAGAATAAAATTCTGCAAGTACAGAGCCGAGTAGAGCTTTACTCTGCAGAGCCTGCAGAGTAAGGGGCCGGTTGGCCGAGCGAAGGAGCCGGTCGGCCGAGCGGACAGCATGCTGGACTTGTGATCCTGTGATCCCGGGTTCGATCCCGGGCGCCGGCGAGAAACAATGGGCAGAGTTTCTTTCATCCTATGCCCCTGTTACCTAGCAGTAAAATAGGTACCTGGGTGTTAGTCAGCTGTCACGGGCTGCGTCCTAGGGGTGGAGGCCTGGTCGAGGACCGGGCCGCAGGACACTAAAGCCCTGAAATCATCACAAGCCCAGCGTAGAAGACGTTGATTGCTGAATTGGGCCTGTTGAAGGAACCGTACGGGATTGTGGTCTGAGTAGATGGTAATAGACCGATTTCCCTGTAGGTAAGGTTCGAAATGTTGCAGATTCAGGACGATGGAGAGGAGTTCCTTGTCTATGGTGCTATAGTTCTTTTGATGGGTCTTCAACTTGTAGCTGTATTAGCTGACAGGAAGAACCTCTTCGCCACGTTTTTGCATTAGGACGCCCCGATGCCGGTACCACTTGCGTCGACATTGATGATGAAGGGCTTCATAATATCTTTGGCAAAGGTGAACTTGCCCAAGTTGATGGTAAGGCCAGCTGTCAGGAGCTTGGAGAACAATCGTTGCAGCTGGAGCAGATGTTCGTTCCAGGTGTTAGTTGCCACAACGATGTCATCCAAGTAGGCGTAGGTGTGATCTAGGCCGTAGATGACGCGGTTGACAGCTCGCTGGAAGGTGGCCGGGGCATTACACAGTCCAAAAGGAAGGCGTTTATATCTGTACAGGCCAAAAGGAGTGGTGAAGGCAGATATTACCTTAGCTCTCTCTGTCAGGCTGATTTGGTAATAGCCCTTTAACAAATCAATTTGGGACAAATAACTTGCATTACCTTCTGCGTCAAGGATATCATCTATACGAGGTAAAGGGGTAAGCAGCCTTGACGGTCACAAGGTTCAGTTTCCTATAGTCGGTACAAAGGCGTACTTTACCATGCGGTTTCGGCACCAAGATGCAGGCTGAGGCCCAAGGGGACTCACAAGGGGTGGCCAGCCCATGATCCAGAAGATACTGTACTTCAGCACACATAACTTCCTTTTTGTCCGGGCTGATACGGTAGAAGGGTTGACGAATCGCCTGGGCATCAGGAAGCAGCTGGATGTCGTGCTGAACTACATTACACTCCTGGGGATCATCGCTGAACAACTTCTGATGTTCTTGAAGAACTTTGATGAGAGAAGCACTATTACTGTCCTGTAAATATTTAGGAAGATCAGTAAGGATTTCCGAGTTGGAAGGCACTGACTCAGAGTTAGTGCTTTCAGGAGGAGAAGCAGGGAAGGTCTCACTGTGGAGGTATGGATCTTTAAAAGTGGAGAGAGATATTAGCACAGTGGGTGGAATAGCTTTATACTTCTTCAAAAGATTGACGTGGCACAACTGGGTCCTCCGCCGCCTATCTGGAGTCTCAAGAACGTAGTTGTGGTTGTTTCTGCACTCCTTGATGCGGTAGGGTCCTGAAAACTTGTTTTGCAATGGAGAACCTGGGATAGGAAAATATGCCAACACGAAGTCTCCTGTTTTAAATTTCCTGATTTTGCTGCGTTTTTCGAAACGAATCTTCATCCGATCTTGAGCTTTCAATAAATTGTCATTAGCAAATTTACGTACTCTCTGTAGAATGTGTTTTAAGTTTTGAAGAAACTGGGGCACATGCTGCGGGTCACTGAAGGTGGCATTACGTAGAGAGTCTTTAAAAGCTTTAAGAGGAGTACGGCACTTACGTCCGTAGAGCATCTCATATGGAGATACTCCTAGAGATTCATTTGGGAGATTTCTGAAAATGCACATGATAATGTCAAGTTGTTTATCCCAGTCTTTCATGGTTTCATTGCAAAATTTCTTAAGGAGTGATTTTATCGTTTGATGACTACGTTTAAGTAGTCATCAAAATGTTGAATTTTATAAGTTAATGTTGAATTCTTCCAGTGTCTTCTTGAAGAGATCACTGGTGAAGTTGGTACCATAGTCACTTTGAATCTCCCGAGGAAATCCATATTGGGTAAAGATCTTCAATAGTTGTTTCACCACCGTAGCAGCCGTAATGTTCTTTACAGGGACTGCTATGGGGAATCTGGTGGTTGGACACAGGATGGTTAGTATTTAAGCGTTGCCAGAACTGGTCCGGGGTAAAGGACCAACACAGTCTATGATGAGTCTGTGAAAAGGTCCCGAAGGCACCTGGATAGGAATTAAAAGAGCCGTGGGAATCGGGATGTTACGTTTTCCTGCCATCTGACATGTATGACACTGTTGTACATAACTTTTTACATCTTTAACCATACCTGGCCAGTAGTAGTCTTGTCTGATTCCGTGGTAGGTTTTATTAAAACCATAGTGAGAAAGCGCTCCATGGGCCAGGTGTAGAATATCGGGCCATAGGCTGGTGGGAACTACTAGTTGGTCAACATTTGCCCAATCGTCATCCTCCGTTAGTTTACTGGGACTGTACCTGCGGTAGAGCAACTGATTCTCTAGGAAGAACCCAGGGATACTGTCAGATTGAGTCTCGGCCTGGAAGAATAACGGTGTTAATGAAGGATCCTCCCTCTGTAACTTACGGAACTCCAATATAGTAAGATTCGGTGGTAGATTCTGATGGTCTTGAAGGACAGTTGTTGCAGTAGAGTCAGCTGGTTGCGGGCGTGCAACTTGCGCACAAGTTGTCACCAAAACCGGAGGAGATACTTGATCACTTTCTTGGACCTCTGTTGGAACATACTTCAAGATGGGGTTTTCCACTAGAGTCACATACCTGGGGTTTGTCCATGATGATCAGGTTGGACGGTTGCAGATCTTCTGCCAAGTCGTTGCCCAGGAGAAGTTGCACTGCAGGCATGGGAAAAGGCTTTTCCCTGATGGCGACTTGGACTTCACCGGTCACGAAAGGACAATCCAGGTGGACTCTGGCGAGTGGATACGGAGTGGTAGCAGTGAGGTCAGTGATAAGGATCGTTTCCCCGGTGTAGGTGATGTTAGGCACAGCCGATTTCAATATTATTGACTGAAGAGCCGCTGTGTCCCTCAAGATCTTCAATTTGAAACGTCCCTCCGAATTTGTACTATTGGCAGAGACAGTTCCAGGTTACAGGTGTTTGCTGAAGAGAGAAATATCATTAACAGGAACACCAACATTCATTACAGGCTTACTGGACATAGGAGGAGTCGGTTTGGGTTTAGGAGTTTATCTATAGCCTTTGTATTGGATTTTTCCACATTTATCTGTGGTATGTCCATAGAGTTTGCAATACCTACAATACAATTGAGAGCTCGGCTGATCGGTACTCACTTTGTCATAACTATACCAAGACTGGAAGGTGGGTCAGGTATTAACCGGTGTATAAGACTGTATGTTTCAGCCGACTTCGCACATCTGATGAGGTCGGTTTCCTCTTTGTCTGCTAAGTATAGACGGATGGAAGGGGGAGCACGTCTAAAGAATTCCTCACCTAGAATGAGGTTGACGAGTTCTGAAAATGTAGAGATATGGGCTGCTTCCAGCCATTTCATGAAATATATTTTCTTAGTATTGGCAAATTCTAAATAGGTGGTGGTACTTGCCTTTAGATAATCATGGAATTTTCGTCTGTAGCTTTCGGTGGAGAGAAGGTAGGCGTCCAAACGGTTTGCTTTAGGGTCTGGTAGTCATTCTCAGACGCTAAGGTACTGAGAGTAACCGCAGCTCTACTTGTAAGATGCACTCTGAGAAGTGTAGACCATTGATCTTCAGGCCAGCTAAGTTTTTTAGCTAGGGCCTCTAAAGTAGTAAAAAACATATCTATCTCTGTCTCAACGAATGGTGGCATTAACTTACTTGCCTGGGAGACATTGAAGCTTACTGGAAGACTAGCTGTAGCTTGTTGGCGCCGAGTGTGGTGTGTAGTTTCCAAATCGAGTTCTTTTCTACGGTGGTCTAGAGCACTATCGGCTTGTTTCTTATTATGTTCACGTTGTATCTCCAGATCGCGTTCTTTTAATTGAAGCTGTTCCCTCTTACGCTCACGTTGGAATTCAACCTGCTCACGTTGTAGGTCAGCGTGTTCTTTCTGGAGCTGAAGAGTTTCCCTCTGAACGGTGGCTTCCTGTTCCTTTCTTTGGAGGGATTCCTTCTCAAGGGCTACTTGTTCTTTCAGACGTTCGCGTTCGGCATTAGCGAGTTCTAGCTTCAATTTCATGGCTGCCAAGGCGTTCTTGTCTGCAATTAAGTAATGTTCATGAGATTCAGAAGTAATAGCATCATTGTTTAATAAGTGGTCCAGGATGAGGTTGTGGAGATCAGTTTTAGTGGCTTCATGTGGGGCTGTAAGGTTGGTGAATGATAGCAAATATATGCAAGAGAATACTCTAGTGGATGTACCAAAATATGAAATGTCAGTGACAGGATGACGTGGCAACGGTAAACTATCCTGTTAAACTTAATAGGTTACAATTAAGATCAAAAACGAAACTAAGCGTTTTAAAAAAGTAGGGAATCTTGTACCCGGTACTCTATATGACGAGGATAAGGGCAAGAGGGATCATACTTGAATGTTTATACAATTGTCTCGAAGGTAGTCCAAAAAATGTAGTGATTTCTTAACTTGTTTCTAATGACGAGAACAAAGGTAAGAGGTTTCCTACTAAAACTAGATAGTACTTACTGAATTAACAATCTTTGTGCTCTGGAAAAGAATGTTAACTCCCTACCTGTGTAAGTACCATATCTCTGACCGACGCGTAGGGGTGCGAAGTGTCAATAATGACGAGAACTGCTTGTAGGGGTCCCAACCTTACAGCATAGTTCTTGCGAGAGGAACTTTGGCCCTCTATATCCTCCTACGTTCGGGTTGCAAAGATGTGGGTGTACTTGACCCGAAGACAGACCAAAGTACCAGAGTACCAAAAGGGGTGATCTGTCTGAATGAGAAGTCTCCTGTAGGGACAAGAATAAGGTGGAAACGCAGGATATAGCAAAGATTATGGAACCACCAATCACGAGTATGACTAAGCCACAAGACACCACGTAATCCTAAGTCATCCAACAATCATAAAATGCTACATCTGGAAAGCAAACAGTATGAAGCACCATTAAAATTAGTCAAAGAATAAGAATTCTGAAAAATTAAATTTATAATGAAGCAAAGTACAGTTACCACAACTTTAAGTGAAGGATCTAGAAGCATTACCTGAGCGAGGCTTCCAGGAGGTAAGGAGGAGGCTCCTTACAATTTGTGATGGTAAACGTTGGCAATCGTGCAGTCTCTGTAATGCCAGTCACAAAATATTAAAAAGAAAAAGAAAAAAAAGTAAAACTGCAAAAGGTGTATTCACAGTGTGATAAACTATAGGATAAAGCAGAGGGAAAAAAATTTAAAAATACTTTAAAAAATAAATTAAACAAATTACAAAAAATATCCAGGCTTGGCTTTAATACAAAATGTCCAAAACAAACAAGACGAATAATCAAATTTACATTACGTTAAGGTGCAAAATAAAATATGGTGCAGAATACTATGAGCTAGTCTGACTAAATCCGCTACCACACCGAGATGTGTGAACGGGTCTACTCAGTTGAGCACACAGGAGTAATCTGAATCTTGGAGAGCTTGGTAGCCCAATATATAAAAGAATATTGGCCGAGCAGAGGGCGCTGATGTCTTCTTTAAACTATGAACCGGCTCCTTTAACTGCTTTTTAAGGAGGGCGTGGCCTCTCAGCGACCCAAGTGCGAGGTGGGGTGACGGGCAATGATGCAGGAGGGGGACTGGTAGATTGGTGGTATTGTCTAGACGTCTGGAAGTAGTTGTTGTTCTTGGCTGCAGTTCTTTATTACATAGACGTGAATGAGTAGAATAGGCGATAATGATAATGGAGTAGGCCGAATCTCTTCCTAGAGATTTTACCGTGACATATATATATATATATATATATATATATATATATATATATATATATATATATATATATATATATATATATATATATATATATATATATATATATATATATATATATATATGTGTGTGTGTGTATATCACGAAAATAAACACGTGATTAAGAATGTGACAATGTCAGACCACGAAGAAAAATGAAACAGGAAATTTCCTTAAGTACTTTCGTATATTAAATACATCTTCAGAAGGTCATTTTACAGATCGAGTGATGGGTATAAATAGGCAGGAGAGAGTGGTGAAGTAAGGTGAGGTACAATACTTGGACAACGCAGAAGGCCCATTGGCCCATCAGATGCACCCAATTGGACCATCTGATGTAGCCCAATGGCCCATCTGATACAGCAGACATACAAGCATAATACATAGGTAATTATAACATAAAGAGGTAAATATATACAATAAATTAGTGAGACAAATGTTTTTCAATGATTCTACTTAAATCGCCCTTTAGCTGATCTATTAGAAATGGATCTAAGTTATATATATATAAATATATATATATATATATATATATATATATATATATATATATATATATATATATATATATATATATATATATATATATATTTATATTATTAAATATGACCGAAAAAGTAAGATTAATAATTCTAACACGAATTTTCTCAATCTTTCGTACATTACGCTTCACTGTTGGAGGTAAATCAAAAATCACTTCTCCAAAATTCATTTTTATTTCTAGTCTGACGCGACACGGGCGCGTTTCGTAAAACTTATTACATTTTCAAAGACTTCACAAATACACAACTGATTAGAACTTACGTATCTCTGCTATTATATCTACATTTGAGTGAGGTGGGAGGGATGATGTGGCATATAGTGATGTGGCATTAACACAAGACAGAACATGAGGGGATATTAATAGGGTATTAAAAGTATCAACACAAGACAGAACAGAAACAATGGGTATTGAATAGAAGTGTTTGTAGAAAGCCTATTGGTCCATATTTCTTGATGCTTCTATATTGGAGCGGAGTCTTGAGGTGGGTAGAATATAGTTGTGCAATAATTGGCTGTTGATTGCTGGTGTTGACTTCTTGATGTGTAGTGCCTCGCAAACGTCAAGCCGCCTGCTATCGCTGTATCTATCGATGATTTCTGTGTTGTTTACTAGGATTTCTCTGGCGATGGTTTGGTTATGGGAAGAGATTATATGTTCCTTAATGGAGCCCTGTTGCTTATGCATCGTTAAACGCCTAGAAAGAGATGTTGTTGTCTTGCCTATATACTGGGTTTTTTGGAGCTTACAGTCCCCAAGTGGGCATTTGAAGGCATAGACGACGTTAGTCTCTTTTAAAGCGTTCTGTTTTGTGTCTGGAGAGTTTCTCATGAGTAGGCTGGCCGTTTTTCTGGTTTTATAGTAAATCGTCAGTTGTATCCTCTGATTTTTGTCTGTAGGGATAACGTTTCTATTAACAATATCTTTCAGGACCCTTTCCTCCGTTTTATGAGCTGTGGAAAAGAAGTTCCTGTAAAATAGTCTAATAGGGGGTATAGGTGTTGTGTTAGTTGTCTCTTCAGAGGTTGCATGGCTTTTCACTTTCCTTCTTATGATGTCTTCGATGAAACCATTGGAGAAGCCGTTATTGACTAGAACCTGCCTTACCATACAGAGTTCTTCGTCAACTTGCTTCCATTCTGATCTGTGGCTGAGAGCACGGTCGACGTATGCGTTAACAACACTCCTCTTGTACCTGTCAGGGCAGTCGCTGTTGGCATTTAGGCACATTCCTATGTTTGTTTCCTTAGTGTAGACTGCAGTGTGGAAACCTCCGCCCTTTTCCATGACTGTTACATCTAGAAAAGGCAGCTTCCCATCCTTTTCCGTCTCGTAAGTGAAACGCAGCACGGAACTCTGCTCAAATGCCTCCTTCAGCTCCTGCAGATGTCTGACATCAGGTACCTGAGTAAAAATGTCGTCAACATACCTGCAGTATATGGCCGGTTTCAAGTTCATGTCGACTAAGACTTTTTGCTCGATGGTACCCATGTAGAAGTTTGCAAACAGGACACCTAGGGGAGAACCCATGGCGACCCCATCTACTTGCTTATACATGTGCCCATCCGGGCTCAAGAAGGGTGCCTCTTTAGTACAAGCTTGGAGTAGTTTCCTCAGAATACTTTCTGGCATGTCAAGAGGAGTACAGGCTGGATCACGATACACTCTGTCGGCTATCATTCCGATTGTCTCGTCCACAGGTACGTTGGTAAACAGCGATTCTACGTCCAACGAGGCTCTTATCCCTGTGGCCCGTGTGCCCCGCAGTAAGTCCACAAATTCCTTTGGAGACTTCAGGCTGAAGGCGCAAGGAACATAAGGAGTCAGCAGGCCGTTGAGTCGCTTCGCCAGTCTGTACGTGGGTGTGGGTATCTGGCTAATGATTGGCCGAAGTGGGTTTCCAGGCTTGTGCGTCTTGACATTTCCATACGCATATCCAGGTTTATATTCCCCAATGATCTTTGGCAGGTGGAGTCCGGATTTCTTGGCGTTCACAGTTTCGATCAGTTTGTTGACCTTTGCTTTTAATTCGGCTGTAGTGTCCTTCGTTACCCTTTGGAACTTAGTTTGGTCAGAGAGTATGATGTTCATTTTCGCCAGATATTCGTCTTTTTTAAGAATGACATATATTGGCGACTTGTCACCTCTCCTGACAACTATCTCCTTGTTCTCACGAAGGCTTTTAGCTGCCGCTTTAAGCTCGGGGGACAGTATGGTGCTTCTGTAGTTGCCTCGATTCTTTCCTCCTTCTGCAATAAGTTCTGCTTGTAAGGTATCTTTGGTAGTGACCTTCTTTTGTGTCTCGAGGTCGAATATGTCGTCCAACAGAATTTCCAACTCTACTTTCCGGGCCATTTCACTCGGTCTGGACATAACATGACAGTTTATGCCGAGGTTTAGGAGAGTGACTTGGTCCTCAGTGAGGTTAATTCCTGCAAGGTTCAGGAAGCCATCTCTTGGTCGTGGAATTGCCATAGGTCCTCCATATAATGTTGTTAGTTTCTTGATAATCCTTGTTTCAGTGCTGAGGTGATGTTGGTCTGTGAGGATGTCGAGGTGTTGTTCAATGCGGGTACGGATACTATGGTCGATGTTGCTATTTCTCCACTCGTTTGTAGCATGAAGTAGTTGCGTTTTGTTGTCTTTGATTTCATTCTCTGCCTTGTATATCTGATCACGAATCAGATCCTGGCGATATTTTATCGTGAAGGCTTGATTCCTTGCTGCTGGGTCGTGCACTTTAATATTAGTATATTTTGGTAGCAGTCTTTCCTGTAGACATATATTATTAAATATGACCGAAAAAGTAAGATTAATAATTCTAACACGAATTTTCTCAATCTTTCGTACATTACGCTTCACTGTTGGAGGTAAATCAAAAATCACTTCTCCAAAATTCATTTTTATTTCTAGTCTGAAATAGCAACATCGACCATAGTATCCGTACCCGCATTGAACAACACCTCGACATCCTCACAGACCAACATCACCTCAGCACTGAAACAAGGATTATCAAGAAACTAACAACATTATATGGAGGACCTATGGCAATTCCACGACCAAGAGATGGCTTCCTGAACCTTGCAGGAATTAACCTCACTGAGGACCAAGTCACTCTCCTAAACCTCGGCATAAACTGTCATGTTATGTCCAGACCGAGTGAAATGGCCCGGAAAGTAGAGTTGGAAATTCTGTTGGACGACATATTCGACCTCGAGACACAAAAGAAGGTCACTACCAAAGATACCTTACAAGCAGAACTTATTGCAGAAGGAGGAAAGAATCGAGGCAACTACAGAAGCACCATACTGTCCCCCGAGCTTAAAGCGGCAGCTAAAAGCCTTCGTGAGAACAAGGAGATAGTTGTCAGGAGAGGTGACAAGTCGCCAATATATGTCATTCTTAAAAAAGACGAATATCTGGCGAAAATGAACATCATACTCTCTGACCAAACTAAGTTCCAAAGGGTAACGAAGGACACTACAGCCGAATTAAAAGCAAAGGTCAACAAACTGATCGAAACTGTGAACGCCAAGAAATCCGGACTCCACCTGCCAAAGATCATTGGGGAATATAAACCTGGATATGCGTATGGAAATGTCAAGACGCACAAGCCTGGAAACCCACTTCGGCCAATCATTAGCCAGATACCCACACCCACGTACAGACTGGCGAAGCGACTCAACGGCCTGCTGACTCCTTATGTTCCTTGCGCCTTCAGCCTGAAGTCTCCAAAGGAATTTGTGGACTTACTGCGGGGCACACGGGCCACAGGGATAAGAGCCTCGTTGGACGTAGAATCGCTGTTTACCAACGTACCTGTGGACGAGACAATCGGAATGATAGCCGACAGAGTGTATCGTGATCCAGCCTGTACTCCTCTTGACATGCCAGAAAGTATTCTGAGGAAACTACTCCAAGCTTGTACTAAAGAGGCACCCTTCTTGAGCCCGGATGGGCACATGTATAAGCAAGGAGATGGGGTCGCCATGGGTTCTCCCCTAGGTGTCCTGTTTGCAAACTTCTACATGGGTACCATCGAGCAAAAAGTCTTAGTCGACATGAACTTGAAACCGGCCATATACTGCAGGTATGTTGACGACATTTTTACACAGGTACCTGATGTCAGACATCTGCAGGAGCTGAAGGAGGCATTTGAGCACAGTTCCGTGCTGCGTTTCACTTACGAGACGGAAAAGGATGGGAAGCTGCCTTTTCTAGATGTAACAGTCATAGAAAAGGGCGGAGGTTTCCACACTGCAGTCTACACTAAGGAAACAAACATAGGAATGTGCCTAAATGCCAACAGCGACTGCCCTGACAGGTACAAGAGGAGTGTTGTTAACGCATACGTCGACCGTGCTCTCAGCCACAGCTCAGAATGGAAGCAAGTTGACGAAGAACTCTGTAGGGTAAGGCAGGTTCTAGTCAATAACGGCTTCTCCAATGGTTTCATCGAAGACATCATAAGAAGGAAAGTGAAAAGCCATGCAACCTCTGAAGAGACAACTAACACAACACCTATACCTCCTATTAGACTATTTTACAGGAACTTCTTTTCCACAGCTCATAAAACGGAGGAAAGGGTCCTGAAAGATATTGTTAATAGAAACGTTATCCCTACAGACAAAAATCAGAGGATACAACTGACGATTTACTATAAAACCAGAAAAACGGCCAGCCTACTCATGAGAAACTCTCCAGACACAAAACAGAACGCTTTAAAAGAGACTAACGTCGTCTATGCCTTCAAATGCCCACTTGGGGACTGTAAGCTCCAAAAAACCCAGTATATAGGCAAGACAACAACATCTCTTTCTAGGCGTTTAACGATGCATAAGCAACAGGGCTCCATTAAGGAACATATAATCTCTTCCCATAACCAAACCATCGCCAGAGAAATCCTAGTAAACAACACAGAAATCATCGATAGATACAGCGATAGCAGGCGGCTTGACGTTTGCGAGGCACTACACATCAAGAAGTCAACACCAGCAATCAACAGCCAATTATTGCACAACTATATTCTACCCACCTCAAGACTCCGCTCCAATATAGAAGCATCAAGAAATATGGACCAATAGGCTTTCTACAAACACTTCTATTCAATACCCATTGTTTCTGTTCTGTCTTGTGTTGATACTTTTAATACCCTATTAATATCCCCTCATGTTCTGTCTTGTGTTAATGCCACATCACTATATGCCACATCATCCCTCCCACCTCACTCAAATGTAGATATAATAGCAGAGATACGTAAGTTCTAATCAGTTGTGTATTTGTGAAGTCTTTGAAAATGTAATAAGTTTTACGAAACGCGCCCGTGTCGCGTCAGACTAGAAATAAAAATGAATTTTGGAGAAGTGATTTTTGATTTACCTCCAACAGTGAAGCGTAATGTACGAAAGATTGAGAAAATTCGTGTTAGAATTATTAATCTTACTTTTTCGGTCATATTTAATAATATATGTCTACAGGAAAGACTGCTACCAAAATATACTAATATATTTATATATATATTATATATATATATATATATATATATATATATTTATTTATATATATATATATAAATATATATATATATATATATATATATATATATATATATATATATATATATATATATATATATATATATATATATATATATATATATATATATATATATATTTATATATATATATATATATATATATATATATATATATATATATATATATATATATGTATATATATATATATATATATATATATATTTATATATATATATATATATATATTTATATATATATATATATATATATATATATATATAAATATATATATATAAGTATATATATATATATATATATATATATATATATATATATATATATATATATATATATATATATATATATATATATAAATATATATATATATATATATATATATATATATATATATATATATATATATATATATATATATATATATATATATATATATATATATATATATATATTAGTATATTTTGGTAGCAGTCTTTCCTGTAGACATATATTATTAAATATGACCGAAAAAGTAAGATTAATAATTCTAACACGAATTTTCTCTATCTTTCGTACATTTCTTTTCACTGTTGGTGGTAATTCAAAAATCAATTCTCCAAAATTCATTTTTATTTCTAGTCTGACGCGACACTTGAGCGCGTTTCGTAAAACTTATTACATTTTCAAAGACTTTAGTTTACACATACACAACTGAATAGAACTTACACATCTCCGATTTGTTTATATCTACATTTGAGTGAGGTGGATGGGGTGAGGTGGCATTAATAGGTTATTAATTTCATCAACACAAGACAGAACACGAAACAATGGTTATTGAATGGAAGTGATTGTAGAAAGCCTATTGGTCCATATTTCTTGATGCTTCTATATTGGAGCGGAGTCTTGATGTGGGTAGAATATAGTTGTGCATTAATTGGCTGTTGATTGCTGGTGTTGACTTTTTAATGTGTAGTGCCTCGCAAACGTCAAGTCGCCTGCTATCGCTGTATCTATCGATGATTTCTGTGTTGTTTACTAGGATTTCTCTGGCGATGGTTTGGTTGTGGGAAGAGATTATATGTTCCTTAATGGAGCCCTGTTGCTTATGTATCGTTAAACGCCTAGAAAGAGATGTTGTTGTCTTGCCTATATACTGGGTTTTTTGGAGCTTACAATCCCCAAGAGGGCATTTGAAGGCATAGACAACGTTGGTCTCTTTTAAAGCGTTCTGCTTTGTGTCTGGAGAGTTTCTCATGAGTAGGCTGGCCGTTTTTCTGGTTTTATAGTAAATCGTCAGTTGTATCCTCTGATTTTTGTCTGTATGGATAACGTTTCTATTAACAATATCTTTCAGGACCCTTTCCTCCGTTTTATGAGCTGTGGAAAAGAAGTTCCTGTAAAATAGTCTAATAGGGGGTATAGGTGTTGTGTTAGTTGTCCCTTCAGAGGTTGCATGGCGTTTCACTTTCCTTCTTATGATGTCTTCCACGAAACCATTGGAGAAGCCGTTGTTGACTAGGACCTGCCTTACCCTACAGAGTTCTTCGTCGACTTGCTTCCATTCTGAGCTGTGGCTGAGAGCACGGTCGACATATGCGTTAACAACGCTCCTTTTGTACCTATCTGGGCAGTCGCTGTTGGCATTTAGGCACATTCCTATGTTCGTTTCTTTAGTGTAGACTGCAGTGTGGAAACCTCCGCTCTTTTCCATGACTGTTACATCTAGAAAGGGCAGCTTCCCATCCTTTTCCATCTCGTAAGTGAAACGCAGCACGGAACTCTGCTCAAACGCCTCCTTCAGCTCCTACAGATGTCTGACATCAGGTACCTGTGTAAAAATGTCGTCAACATACCTGCAGTATATGGCCGGTTTCAAGTTCATGTCGACTAGGACTTTTTGCTCGATGGTACCCATGTAGAAGTTTGCAAACAGGACACCTAGGGGAGAACCCATTGCGACCCCATGTACTTGCTTATACATGTGCCCATCCGGGCTCAAGAAGGGTGCCTCTTTAGTACAAGCTTGAAGTAGTTTCCTTAGAATATTTTCTGGTATGACAAGAGGAGTACAGGCTGGATCACGATACACTCTGTCGGCTATCATCCCGATTGTCTCGTCCACAGGTACGTTGGTGAACAGTGATTCCACGTCCAACGAGGCTCTTATCCCAGTGGCCCGTGTGCCCCGCAGTAAGTCAACAGATTCCTTTGGAGACTTCAGGCTGAAGGCGCAAGGGACATAAGGAGCCAGCAGGCCGTTGAGTCGCTTCGCCAGTTTGTACGTGGGTGTGGGTATCTGGCTAATGATTGGCTGAAGTGGGTTTCCAGGCTTGTGTGTCTTGACATTTCCATACACATATCCAGGTTTATATTCCCCAATAATCTTTGGCAGGTGGAGTCCGGATTTCTTGGCGTTCACAGTTTCGATCAGTTTGTTGACCTTTGCTTTTAATTCGGCTGTAGTGTCCTTCGTTACCCTTTGGAATTTAGTTTGGTCAGAGAGTATGAGGTTCATTTTCGCCAGATATTCGTCTTTTTTAAGAATGACGTATATTGGCGACTTGTCGCCTCTCGTGACAACTATCTCCTTGTTCTCACGAAGGCTTTTAGCTGCCGCTTTGAGCTCGGGGGACAGTATGGTGCTTCTGTAATTGCTGCGATTCTTTCCTCCTTCCGCAATAAGTTCTGCTTGCAAGGTGTCTTTGGTAGTGACCTTCTTTTGTGTCTCGAGGTCGAATATGTCGTCCAACAGGATTTCCAACTCCACTTTCCGGGCCATCTCACTCGGTCTGGACATAACGTGACAGTTTATACCCAGATTTAGGAGAGTGATTTGGTCCTCAGTGAGGTTGATTCCTGCAAGGTTCAGGAAGCCATCTCTTGGTCGTGGAATTGCCATAGGTCCTCCATATAACGTTGTTAGTTTCTTAATAATCCTTGTTTCAGTGCTGAGGTGATGTCGGTCTGTGAGGATGTCGAGGTGTTGTTCAATGCGGGTACGGAGACTTTCGTCGATGTTGCTATTTCTCCATTCGTTTGTAGCATGAAGTAGTTGCGTTTTGTTGTCTTTGATTTCATTTTCCGCCTTGTATATCTGATCACGAATCAGATCCTGGCGATATTTTATCGTGAAGGCTTGATTCCTTGCTGCTGTGTCGTGCGTTTTAATATTAGTATATTTTGGTAGCAGTCTTTCCTGTAGACATATTATTAAATATGACCGAAAAAGTAAGATTAATAATTCTAACACGAATTTTCTCTATCTTTCGTACATTTCTTTTCACTGTTGGTGGTAATTCAAAAATCAATTCTCCAAAATTCATTTTTATTTCTAGTCTGACGCGACACTTGAGAGCGTTTCGTAAAACTTATTACATTTTCAAAGACTTTAGTTTACACATTCACAACTGAATAGAACTTACACATCTCCGATTTGTTTATATCTACATTTGAGTGAGGTGGATGGGGTGAGGTGGCATTAATAGGGTATTAATTTCATTAACACAAGACAGAACACGAAACAATGGTTATTGAATGGAAGTGATTGTAGAAAGCCTATTGGTCCATATTTCTTGATGCTTCTATATTGGAGCGGAGTCTTGAGGTGGGTAGAATATAGTTGTTCATTAATTGGCTGTTGATTGCTGGTGTTGACTTTTTAATGTGTAGTGCCTCGCAAACGTCAAGCCGCCTGCTATCGCTGTGTCTATCGATGATTTCTGTGTTGTTTACTAGGATTTCTCTGGCGATGGTTTGGTTGTGGGAAGAGATTATATGTTCCTTAATGGAGCCCTGTTGCTTATGCATCGTTAAACGCCTAGAAAGAGATGTTGTTGTCTTGCCTATATACTGTTTTTTTTGGAGCTTACAGTCCCCAAGAGGGCATTTGAAGGCATAGACGACGTTGGTCTCTTTTAAAGCGTTCTGCTTTGTGTCTGGAGAGTTTCTCATGAGTAGGCTGGCCGTTTTTCTGGTTTTGCTGGTTGCTGGTTTCGGCGGGCTGTGGCCAGGTGTTGGGGTGTGTAGGGTACGATTTGCTTCCTGGGCAAAACGTTTGGCGATACTGGTGGACGTATCTTCTATATAGTATCTTGTATGTTACGACATAATTATGTAGGGAAGAGCAGGCTCAATCTCTCTTGAAAGAGATTATTGTCACAATATATATATATATATATATATATATATATATATATATATATATATATATATATATATATATATATATATATATATATATATATATATATATATATATATATATATATATATATATATATATATATATATATATATATATATATATATATATATATATATATATTGTGACGATAATCTCTTTCAAGAGAGATTGAGCCTGCTCTTCCCTACATCATTACGTCGTAACATACAAGATACTATATAGAAGATACGTCCACCAGTATCGCCAAACGTTTTGCCCAGGAAGCAAATCGTGACCTACGCACCCCAACACCTGGCCACAGCCCGCCGTAACCAGCAAACTGCTCATCCTCTGCCTGCCTGTTGCTGATTGGCTGGTGTCTCGTCGCACCTGCACTCACCACCACCACTGCGAGTCGACGTCTGGGCAGCAGCACGCCAGACTCGTCAGAATATCTTTGTGCTCCATGAAGTTGACATCTCTCGCTGGTACACTAAGCCTTGGCTTTCGTGTACTAAGGGAGGTGGCAGCTTGAAGCCAGTATTCCATCACCCATATTATTTTATTTTGCTATCACTGTAACTTACTTGTCTTAGCTAACTTTTCATTTGCCAGTTATTATTCATGTTATTTTGTTTGTTGACTTGTCCTGCATTTTATGAGATTGCCTTTATTCATGTCTTGTTTTCTAGAGTAATTAAAATTTAATTGTTTATATGCTTGTGGTTTTTGTGTCTTCCCATTACCTTACCACAGACGAAAGGACAAACTTTTTTTTTTTTTGTGATGAGACGAGGCCCTGCCCCCAGCTTTTGAAACAGCTGAACACCAACGCTTTACCGTCACATTACGTGGGGGCCTGTCCGGGATGCTTCACTCAGGTACTGGTGCCAAATAGTAAATTTGGGGTAAGCGTATTTGGCTTTGGTAACGTAGCTTTTCACTATTTTTAATATTCAATTTTATTTTCATATGGTGCTGTGTGTATTGTGCATTCCGAGAGTAGCATATGGTGAAGGTGAGACAACTTTGGATTACGTGGTGACTGTAGGCCTCAGTCATTCTCTTAATTGGTCATCTCTCCCTCCGTGTTATTACTCGTGTTTACCATCTTTTGTCCCTAGGATATTTCTCATATTTTCGGCAGATTATCATATTGGTACCCTGGTACTGTGGTCTGTCCCCGGGTCAAGTGCACCTAATCTTCTGCAATCTGACAGTAGGAGGATAAAGAGGGCCATAGTTCCTCTCGCACGAATTTTAGATGCTGAATTGGGACCTCAGCAGCAGTTCTCGTCACCAGTTGACACCTCGCACCCCTACACGTCGGTCAGAGATGATGATATTTACATTGGTAGGGAATTAGCCTTCTTTTTCAGAGCACAAAAGTTCGCTAATTCTGTAAGTATCATATTAATTTCAGTGGGAAAAACTTGCTTATGTCCTAAAGAGACTCGGCAAGGTATGCCTACATTCTTGGACTACCTATTTCACTTTTGAGGCAATTAACTGTTTCATTTGTTTTAGAAACTCAGTTTCGCTTGTTTAGTAGGATTTTCTTGCCCTTATCCTCTTACATGAGTACCGGGTACAAGATTTCCTGCGACCTTGATTTATTAATCATTTATCATCTTGAAATTAACATTAATTGTTAACGATTCCACAGGATAGGTACCAGTTGCCACGTTGTCCTGTTTCTGGCATTCACCATATCACAACAGTATATTCGTTGTGCATTTATTTGCTAATTTCACCATGTTTCGTCTCCAAGCTTTCCGTGTAGATCCAGCAGGTGAAATAGGGACTTTAAGTCGTGCCAAGAGGACTGAATTACAAACTCTTGCACATGAGTATCAACTAGAAGTTCCCTACCAAGCCAACAAAAATGAAATACATAACCTGTTACTGGATCATCTCTTAGAAGAAGGTAAGATAGACTCTGAAACTCACGAAACTTACTTTATTGCAGATAAAACTGATTTGGCAACGATGAAACTCAAAATAGAGCTGGCCAAGATCGAACGCGAACAACAAAGAGAAGCAGCTGCCATAAGAAAGGAAGAAAAGAAACGAGAAGCTGCCTTGATCAACTTAGTTGGCCTGCCGACCAATGGGCAACCCTTCTCAGAGTACATCTTACAGGTAGAGCTGCAGTTACACTCAGTACTTAGGCGCCTGAAAATGACTACCAGACCTTGAAACAAGCAGTGTTGGACGCCTACCTTCTCTCCACCGAAAGTTATCGAAGGAAATTCCGTGACCACCTGAAGGCAAGTACCACTACCTTTCTCGAATTTGCTAATACCAAAAGGAGATATTTTATGAAATGGCTGGAAGCAGCACATGTCTCTACCTTTGCAGAACTCGTCAACCTCATGCTAGTTGAAGAATTCTTGAGGCGTGTGCCGCCTCCTGTCCGTCTATATTTAGCAGATAAAGAAGAAACCGACTACCTAAAGTGTGCTAAGTCGGCTGACACTTACAGCCTAATCCACCGGCTGACACCAGAACCATCTTCCAGTAAGAAGTCGTGGTACAGTTACGAGAAAGTGAGTACCGATCAATCTGGCTCGCAATTGTACTGTAAGTATTGTAGACTCTATGGACAAACCATAGATAAATGTGGTAAGTCTCAATACAAAGGAAACATCGAATCACCTAAACCCAAACAGACTCCTCCTAAGTCCGGTAAGCCTGTGATGAATGTTGGTGTTCATGGTAATGATCTTTCTCTTTTCAGTAAACACCTATATACTGGAACTGTCTCTGCCAACGGTTCAAATCCGGAGGGACGTTTCAAACTGAAGATCTTGAGGGACACAGCGGCTCTTCAATCGATTATTTTGAAGTCGGCTGTACCCAATATCGCCTACACCGGAGAAACTGTCTTCATCACTGACCTCACTGCTACCACTCCTTATCCTCTCGCCAGAGTCCACCTGGATTGTCCCTTCGTGACCGGAGAAGTCCAAGTCGCCATCAGGGAAAAGCCTTTTCCCATGCCTGGAGTGCAACTTCTCCTGAGCAATGACTTGGCAGAAGACCTGCAACCGACCAACCTGATCGTCATGGACAAACCCCAGGTGTGTACCTCTGTAATGGATAATCCCATCTTTGAATATGTTCCAGCAAAGGTTCAAGAGAGTGATGAAGTTTCTCCTCCGGTTTTAGTGACCACCCGTGCACAAGCTGCACGACCACAGCCAGCTGACTCTACTGCTACTGCTGTCCCTCAAGACCCTCAGAAACTACCCCCGAATCTTACCACGTTGGAGTTCCGTAAGTTACAGAGGGAAGATCTTACCTTGACACCATTATTTTTCCAGGCTGAGACTCAACCTGACAGTATTCCTGGGTTCTTCCTAGAGAACGAGTGCTCTACCGCAGATATAGACCCAGTAAACTGAAGGAGGAGGACGATTGGGCCAACGTCGAACAACTAGTGATTCCTGCCAGCCTGCGGCCCACTATTCTACACCTGGCCCACGGAGCACTCTCCCACTACGGATTTAACAAGACCTACCATGGAATCCGTCAAGACTACTACCTTACCTTGACCTTGAGGTTACCTTGAGGTGCTTCCGGGGCTTAGCGTCCCCGCGGCCCGGTCGTCGACCAGGCCTCCTGGTTGCCGGACTGATCAACCAGGCTGTTGGACGCGGCTGCTCGCAGCCTAACGTACGAGTCACAGCCTGGTTGATCAGGTATCCTTTGGAGGTGCTTATCCAGTTCTCTCTTGAACACTGTGAGGGGTCGGCCAGTTATGCCTCTTATGTGTAGTGGAAGCGTGTTGAACAGTCTCGGACATCTGATGTTGATAGAGTTCTCTCTCAGAGTACTAGTTGCACCTCTGTTTTTCAACGGGGGTATTCTGCACATCCTGCCATGTCTTCTGGTCTCATGTGATGTTATTTCTGTGTGCAGGTTTGGGACCAGCCCCTCTAATATTTTCCACGTGTAAATTATTATGTACCTCTCCCGCCTGCGCTCAAGGGAGTACAGTTTTAGGCTCTTTAGTCGGTCCCAATAGTTTAGATGTTTTACTGAGTGGATTCTAGCAGTAAAGGATCTCTGCACGCTCTCCAGTTCAGTAATTTCTCCAGCTTTGAAACGTGCTGTCATTGTGCAGCAGTACTCCACTCTAGAGAGCACAAGCGTTTTGAAAAGTATCATCATCGGTATAGCATCTCTAGTGTGAAAAGTTCTTGTTATCCAACCTGTCATTTTTCTTGCAGTTGTGACGGCTACTTTATTGTGTTCTTTAAAGTTAAGGTCTTCCGACATGAGTACACCCAGATCCTTTACATTGCCTTTTCGTTCTATGTTATGATTTGCCTGAGTTTTGTACGTGGTTTCCGTTTTTATATTTTCATTTTTTCCATAGCGCATGAGCTGGAACTTATCTTCGTTAAACACCATATTATTTTCTGTAGCCCATAGAAAGACCTGATCTACATCTGACTGGAGGTTCGCCGTGTCCTCTATGTTGCCTACTCTCATGAAGATCCTAGTGTCATCTGCAAAGGATGATACAGTGCTATAGGTTGTGTTCTTGTCTATGTCCGAAATGAGGATGAGAAAAAGTACTGGAGCAAGCACAGTACCCTGGGGGACTGAGCTCTTCACGGTTGATGGGCTGGATTTTACTTTGTTGACTATTACACATTGGGTTCTGTTGGTCAGGAAATTGTAGATCCATCTGCCTATTTTTCCGGTAATTCCTTTTGAACGCATTTTATGTGCAATAACACCATGGTCACATTTATCAAAAGCTTTTGCGATATCTGTGTAAATTACATCCGCGTTATGTTTGTCTTCCATAGCATCTAATGCCATATCATAGTGGTCCAGCAACTGCGACAGGCAAGAGCGCCCTGTTCTGAAACCATGTTGTCCGGGGTTATGGAGTTGCTGTGATTCCACGTATTTTGTGATTTTACTTCTTAGCACTCTCTCAGAAATTTTTATGATGTGCGATGTTAGCGCTATCGGTCTGTAATTTTTTGCCTCTGCCTTATTTCCTCCTTTATGAAGTGGTGCTATCTCTGCTGTTTTTAGGATATCAGGAATAACGCCAGTATCTAGGCTTTGTCTCCACAGAATGTGGAGGGCCTGCGATAGTGTTTTTTTACAGTTCTTTATCAATATGGAGTTCCAAGAATCCGGGCCTGGTGCAGAGTGCATAGGCATACTGTTTATGGCTTCTTCAAAATCCAGTGGGGATAGGGTGACGTCTGATATATGATTTGATGTTGGTATCGTATCCATGAAAAATTCATTTGGGTTATCAATCTTTAGTGTGTTTAATGGCTCGCTGAAAACAGAGTCGTACTGCGTCCTCAGTAGCTCGCTCATTTCTTTGTTGTCATCGGTGAAAGTTCCATCTCCCTTTCGCAGGGGTCCGATACTAGATGTGGTTTTTGATCTTGATTTTGCATAGGAGAAAAAATATTTTGGATTTCTTTCTATTTCACTGATGGCCTTTTGCTCTCTTTGCCTCTCCTGGGTTTTGTATGATTCTTGTAGCTTCCGTTCAATTGTTTCTATTTCTCTACCTAACCTTCTTCGCCGTTCTTGAGATAGGGTGCGACTCTCAAGTTGTTCCGCGATTCGTTTTCTTCGCCTATATAGGGAACGACGTTCCCGTTCCAATCTGCATCTCTTCCTCTTTTTTCTTAGAGGTATGCGGTTTGAACATATTTCTAGTGCTACTGAGCTTATTTTTTCCAGGCACTGGTTCAGGTTTGCATTTTAGAGCGGTTCTTCCCAGTTTATTTCTGTGAAGTCCTGGTTTATTTGCTCCCAGTTTATCTGTTTATTATTGAAGTTGAATTTGCTGAAATCTCCTCCACCGTGAATCTGGACTGGTTTTGAAAGTCTACTCCCCATGGTTGTCATAACTTCAATTAAGTTGTGATCTGAGTAACAGGTATTTGTAATCATTATGTTCCTGATCAATTCATCATTATTAGTGAAAATGAGGTCCAGCGTGTTCTCCTTCCTAGTTGGTTCTACTATTTGCTGGTTTAAGGCAAACCTGTCGCACATCCGTAGCAGATCATTTGCATGTGCCTGTTCATTTAGGCTACTTCCTGGTATTCTTTCTGATATTACTGTATTACCCAGGTGCTTCCATTTCAGGTGCCGTAGGTTAAAGTCCCCAAGCAGGATGATGTTCGGAGCTGGATTTGTGCGGTTTTCCAAGCAGTGTTCTATTTTCATTAGTTGGTCTTTAAACTGCCGAGGGTTTGCCTCCGGTGACTTATATACGAGGACAATAACTACATTTAAAATCTCTATTTTGATTATCAGCACTTCCACCATATCATTTGAGGTGTTTAGCAGCTCAGTACAGATGAGTGTGTCTTTGATGTAGAGGCTGACACCACCCTGAAGCCGGTGTTTCCTATCACATCTGAAAAGATTGTACTCTGAGATCCATATTTCACCATCATGGTAGTCCTTTGTGTGGGTTTCTGTTAGGGCTGCAAACACTGCATTTGCCTCATGAAGGAGACCATCTATAAATTGAACTTTGTTGGTTTTGCGTGTTTTTATACCCTGGATGTTGGCAAATATAAATGATGTTATCGTGTTAGTGGAAGTGCTGGAAGCCTTACTTGGTGTTAATATCTGAGGCTCTGATAAGGAGGCCACTGTGTTTGCGTCCAGGGTGTGTCGTTTTGGAAGTGATTCGTCCAGTTTTGGTAGTAGGACGGGTGTTGTCTGGTGTAGTACCTGTGTGCTTGTTGGTAATTTGAATTCCAGTCTTGTGGGTACCTCCGTTCCCCTCTGTAATCCTGTAGTGGTTCCATCTGACTGTTCCTCTCTCTTATATTTGCTACTCTGTTTCTGCCTTCCTCTAAAAAATTTCCAGTAGTGTCATATTGATCTTCCCGTCTATAACGCTCTGTACCTTTCACATGGAATTCCGGACACTGATGATTGTAGCATCCTGTGCTACATCCTGTACTGGCCAGGTATGGTAAATAGCGTCAAATAGTACGTCAAACAGTGTCATACATGTCAGATGGCAGGTAAACCGAACATCTCTATTCCCAGAGCACCATTGACTCCCATACAGGTGCCTGCGGAACCCTTCCACAGACTTATTATAGACTGTGTTGGTCCTTTACCTCGGACCAGTTCAGGTAACGCCTATATCTTAACTATCTTGTGTCCTACCACCAGATTCCCTATAGCAGTTCCAGTAAAGAACATTACGGCTGCTACGGTTGTGAAACACTTATTGAAGATCTTCACCCAGTATGGATTTCCAAGGGAGGTTCAGAGCAACTGTGGCACCAACTTCACCAGTGATCTCTTCAAGAGGACACTAGAAGAGTTCAACATCAAACAGGTATTGTCCAGCCCCTATCATCCTGCTTCACAGGGTTCTCTTGAGCGTAGTCATCAGACTATTAAAGCACTCCTGAAGAAGTTTTGTAATGAAACCTCTAAGGATTGGGATAAGCAAATTGACCTAATAATGTGTATCTATAGAAGTCTTCCCAATGAGTCCCTAGGAGTATCTCCTTATGAGATGCTCTACGGACGTAAGTGCCATACTCCTCTCAAGGCTTTTAAAGACTCTCTACGTGATGCCACCTTCAGTGAGCATCAGAATGTGCCCCAGTTTCTTCAAAACCTTCAACACATTCTAGAGAGGGTCCGCAGTTTTGCCCAAGATAATCTATTGAAAGCACAGGAGAGGATGAAGACTCATTACGACCAGACCAGCAAAGTAAGGAAATTTAAACCGGGAGACTTCGTACTTGCTTATTTCCCTATCCCAGGTTCTCCTTTGCAAAACAGGTTTTCAGGACCCTACCGCATCAAGGAGTGCAGAAACAACCATAACTACGTTCTAGAGACTCCAGATAGGCGGCGGAAGACCCAGTTGTGCCACGTCAACCTCCTGAAGCTATATAACGGTACTCCTCCCACTGTCATGATTAACTACTCTTCCTTTAAAGAGCCATACATCCACAGTGAGACCTTCCCTGCTTCTCCTCCCAAAAGCACTGACAAGGAGTCAGCGCTTTCTAATTCGGAAATCCTAACTGATCTTCCCAATTATTTTCAGGACAATTATAGTGCACCTCTCGTCAAGATCTTCAAAGAACATCAGGAGTTGTTCCGAGATGATCCCCAAGAGTGTAATGTTACCCAGCACGACATCCAACTGCTCCCTGACACCCGGCCGATTCGTCAACCCTTCTACCGAATCAGCCCTAGCAAGAAGGAAGTCATGCGTGCTGAGGTGCAGTACCTCTTGGATCATGGACTGGCTACACCTTGTGAGTCCCCCTGGGCCTCACCCTGTATCTTGGTGCCAAAACACCCCAAGGTAAGGTGAGGCTATGTACTGACTATCGTAAGTTAAATAACGTTACAGTCAAGGATACTTACCCCTTGCCAAGGATAGATGACATTCTTGACGCCATTGGTAATGCCCAGTACTTGTCCCAAGTGGACTTGCTTAAGGGATATTACCAAGTGTGTCTTGTGGGAACCGACCTGTGAGATTTATATTTATTTAATTTATATGAATTTATATTTACGTTAATTTATATACTTCGATAGCAATTTGTATAATGATAAGTGGACTGTATTTCTGCAATAATCTCTTAATCTCACAAATCGATCCTCTACACATTAGGGGGAGGGTTTATATTAATTAAATATATATGCAACCAATCAAACTACAGTATTAACTACATACATTGAAAAGGTTCCTTATCTTATAGTACAGCAGGTTAGTCCACCAGGTATAACTAGGGTGTAGACACCAAATTATCCTCTTTGAGGTAGCTTCCATCACCCAGTAACTGGTGCACAAAGTCTTCCTCGTCTTGACCTGTCAAAAGGGCGCTAACTGTGAAGCCAGATACCTATATATGACAAGCTATGTCAGAGAAAATACTGTACATGGAACAATGAAGACCTGGCTTAATTACCTTTAGTATGAGGCGATTTCGTGATCTAACCGGTCACCCTACCCAATGACATTAATGGCCACTAATGATAGATAATGGGTTTCGGAAAGAACACTTAACTTGATTTGTTGACAGCGTGTTGATAATGGTACACCTTTGGTTTCCATAACACTACGTCCAAGTAAAATTAACAGGAGCCGTATTTGCTCCCGTGCCTCTGGTCTCAGTATAAACAATGGCTGTCTAACACTCCATACTATTGACGCTACTGGCCGACATTGTCCAGATATGATAGGAGCCAAATTTGCTCCACACGTCTCGGAGGTGACAATAACAATGGCTGCTCCTCCTTCCTCACTCTCACTGACGCCTGGCTTACATTGTCCAGATGACGGAAAGTGATAGAAGGGTCACATTTACTCTACTTTAATATTGATAATTAAGTTAATTTATATGAGATGTTTTATGATGGTAAAGTCCAAAGACTAATGTATTTAAGAATAATTCCCAGCAGAATAGCTGGTGAATTTATAATGGTATGTGGTGATGATATCCCGTTTTCTTTAGACGGTAATTCCACTACAAGTTACGTTTTCTATGGGTAACTTGTTTATACAATACAGCTATTATCTGTATGATTATTAAATGGTGTCGGATTTTCCGACATGTCTAACAGAGCGAGCCAAAGAAATATCTGCCCTTTGGACTTTTCAGATATGAACGCCTTTCTTTCGGACTATGTAATGCCCCGGCCACCTTTCAGAGAGCTGTCAACCGCGTCATCCAGGGCTTGGATAACACCTACGCCTATTTGGATGATATCGTCGTAGCTTCCAACACCTGGAGCGAACATCTGCTCCAGCTGCAACGACTGTTCGCCAAGCTCCTGACAGCCGGCCTCACCATCAACCTGGGCAAGTCCACCTTCGCCAAAGGTAAAGTGCGTTATCTGGGTCATGTAATTGGGAGTGGCAGCCTAGCTCCGTTAGACACACACACTCAAGCCATCCAGCATTATCCACAGCCTACCACCAGGAAGCAGCTCCTGCGCTTCCTTGGTCTTGCCTCCTACTACCGTAGGTTTGTGAAAAATTTTCAGTACAGTCGCCACACCATTATTTACTTTAACCAGTCCCAAGCAACGGTATAATTGGACCATGCAGCAAACCGTTGCTTTCGAACAACTCAAATTCCTCCTCTGTTCTAATCCCATTCTCGCCTCGCCAGATATCACCAAGCCTTTCGTCCTTCATGTCGACGCCAGTGGTACCGGCAACGGTGGTGTCCTGATGCAGCAACGAGGCGAGGAGGTTCTACCTGTCAGCTACTACAGCTACAAGTTGAAACCCCACCAGAGGAACTACAGCACTATTGAAAAGGAGCTACTCTCCATCGTCCTGAATCTCCAGCACTTTGCTCCATACCTACAAGGTGCCAGGTCTACCACCATCTTCTCAGACCACAATCCTCTCCGCTTCTTACATCAAGCCCAATTCCATAACCAGCGTCTTCTACGATGGGCTTTATATCTGCAAGATTTCAACCTGGAGATCCGCTATATCCAGGGTTCTGACAACATCATAGCCGACGCCCTCTCCAGAGTCTATGAAGTAGAAGCAACTCCAACTATCACTCCACCACATGAAGACGTAACTTCTTCCAGAACCGCAGGCTTCGGGGGAGAGTTGTGACGATAATCTCTTTCAAGAGAGATTGAGCCTGCTCTTCCCTACATCATTATGTCGTAACATACAAGATACTATATAGAAGATACGTCCACCAGTATCGCCAAACGTTTTGCCCAGGAAGCAAATCGTACCCTACACACCCCAACACCTGGCCACAGCCTGCCGTAACCAGCAAACTGCTCATCCTCTGCCTGCCTGTTGCTGATTGGCTGGTGTCTCGTCGCACCTGCACTCACCACCACCACCGCGAGTCGACGTCTGGGCAGCAGCACGCCAGACTCGTCAGAATATCTTTGTGCTCCATGAAGTTGACATCTCTCGCTGGTAGACTAAGCCTTGGCTTTTGTGTACTAAGGGAGGTGGCAGCTTGAAGCCAGTATTCCAGCACCCATATTATTTTATTTTGCTATCACTGTAACTTACTTGTCTTAGCGTAACTTTTCATTTGCCAGTTATTATTCATGTTATTTTGTTTGTTGACTTGTCCTGCATTTTATGAGATTACCTTTATTCATGTCTTGTTTTCTAGAGTAATTAAAATTTCATTGTTTATATACTTGTGTTTTGTGTGTCTTCCCATTACCTTACCACAGACGAAAGGACAAACTTTTTTCTCTTTTTTTTTGTGATGTGACGTGGCCCTGCCCCCAGCTTTTGAAACAGCTAAACACCAACGCTTTACCGTCACAATATATATATATATATATATATATATATATATATATATATATATATATATATATATATATATATATATATCATATATATATATATATATATATATATGACAAAGTCACCTTCTGAAGATGTATTTAATATACGAAAGTACTTAAGGAAATTTCCTGTTTCATTTTTCCTCCGTGGTCTGACATTGTCACATTCTTAATCACGTGTTTATTTTCGTGATATACACACACACACACATATATATATATATATATATATATATATATATATATATATATATATATATATATATATATATATATATATATATATATATATATATTTTAACCTAGAAGGGGTACCACCTCTGGTGCAAGTGTAGGGACCCATAGCCTCGAAGAAGAAAGTAAAGAGTACTCAGAGACGACCTTGTGGATCCTCACTGAACACTTTGATATTTTCTTCTCCTACCACCCCTATTCTTTTGGTATATGTGTATATTTATCTAACTTTATTTGAAAATGTCATTACACAAAAAAAGTTACAATATTAATTATTATGTGCAGGGTACAAGGCTGCTTGTCACAAGTTGTATAGCTCCTCCAGCTCCTCAGATGGTGGGCAGGAACCATGGATGCAGTTTGCATTTCCTCTCTGGATTGCCACACTAAGGCGCTGAAAAAGAAAACTGGCAGCTCTAGGGTCTCTAGTTGTTTCAATTAGCTTAAACTCCAACTCCTTCAAAAAGCTAGCAGCACTTTTACCCTAGGCACCAAGTGTCTCTGAGGCAATGGGGACAAAACCTGGCGCCACTGCTCGCCCCGGGGCTCCCCAGTCTACCAAGGACTGGCCTTATGTACGCCCCTAGCGAGTGGAGAGGTTCAACCCCACCTTCTTCACGGCTGAACCTGCCCGTCTTGACACTGGGATACTCTCTCTTCCTCTATCTAGTCTATTCAAGGTCACCAGCTGGGTGTTTGTACTCGTGTCCCCGCAACACGTCAGTGGTCTCATTAGTTATCTTAAGTCAAGGATGCAAGCTCATGTGCAATGTAAGGTGACCTAAATGGCTTCACTCAAAATAGCCCTAGAGAATGGAGGTTCACTCAAACACATTGGTAAGATTAAAATGTTTACTGAAATATACAAAATTGCATAAGGAAATAATATAGGTGGAATTGTCCAATGGCAGCAACACTCCTCTCGACGCGCCTCAGGCAACTTGGGCAGCCAAGTAAGATTAATAATTCTAACACGAATTTTCTCAATATTTCCTATTTTTCTCTTCACTGTCGATGGTAATTGAAAAATCAATTCTCCAAAATACTTTTTTAATTCTAGTCTGATGCCTGAACGCATTTCGTAATAACTTATTACATTTTCAAAGACTTTAGTTTACACACACAACTGTAACCTGTAAACACACAAAATACATCCATACTTATACTCACTTTGGGTGAGGTGATATGGTACAAAAGTTTTGGGTAAGGTGATTGACATTTGCACATGATAGAAAATGAACCAATGGGTATAAAAACATAAGAATGGAAGTTAGTGCAGAAGGCCTATTGGCCCATACTTCCTCTTGATGCTTATATATTGGTTCGGGGTCTTGAAGTGGGTAGAAAAGTTTTGCATTATTAATTGGCTGTTGATTGCTGGTGTTAACTGATATCGAGCCTCCTGCTATCGTTGTATCTATCGATGATTTCTTGGTTGTTTGTTAAAAATTTTCTGGTGATGGTCTGGTTGTGAGAAGAGATTATATGTTCCTTGATGGAGCCCCTGTTGTTTATGCATTGTTAATCGCCAGGAATGAGATATTATTGTCTTGCCTATATACTGAGTTCTTTCGGGCTTACATTCCCCAAGTGGGCATTTGAAGGCATAAACGACATTGGTTTCCTTCAAGGCGTTCTGCTTGGTGTCTTGAGAGTTTTTCATGAGTAGGTTCACAGTTGTTTTGGTTTTATAGTAAATTATCAATTGTATTTTCTGATTTTTGTCTGTAAGGATAACGTTCCTATCAACAATATCTTTCAGGACCCTTTCTTCCGTTTTATGAGGAGTCGAAAAGAAGTTCCTGTAAAATAGTCTAATAGTACATGTACTGTGTTAGTTGACTCTTCAGAGGTTGCATGGCATTTCAATTTTCTTTTTATCATGTCTTCAACAAAACCATTAGAGAAGCCATTGTTGACTAGGACCTGCCTTACCCTACAGAGTTCTTCATCGACTTGCTTCCATCCTGAGCTGTGGTTGAGAGCACACTCGAAGTAAGCGTTGACAACACTCCTCTTGTACCTGTCTGGGCAGTTACTATTGGCATTGAGGCGGGACCAAAGAGCCAGAGCTCAACCCCCACAAGCACAACTAGGTGAGTACATTCCTATTTTTGTTTCCTTAGTGTACACTGCGGTGTGGAAGCCTCCGCTCCTTTCCGTGACTGTTACATCTAGAAAGGGCAGCTTCCCGTCCTTCTCCATCTCAAGTGAAACTCAACATAGAATTCCGCTCAAATGCCTCCTTCAACTCCTACAGACGTCTGGCATCAGGTACCTGCATAAAAATGTAGTTAACATACCTGCAGTATATGGCGGGTTTCAAGTTCATGTCAACTAAGACCTTCTGCTCGATGGTACCCATGTAGAAGTTCGCAAACTGGACACCTAGGGGAGAACCCATGGTGACCCCATCAAATTGATTATACATGTGCCCATCTGGGATCAAGAAGGGTGCCTCTTTAGTGCAAGCTTGGAGTAGTTTCCTTAGTATGTTTTCTTGTATGTCAAGAGGGGTACAAGACGGATCATGATACACTCTGTCCATTATCATCGCGATTGTTTCATCCACAGATACGTTGGTAAACAGTGATTTTACATCCAACGAGGCTCTTATCCCTGTGGCCCGTGTTTCCCGCAGTAAGTGAACAAATGCCTTTGGAGACTTCAGGCTGAATGCGCAAGGTACATAAGGAGTCAGCAAGCCATGGAGTTGCTTAGCCAGTCTGTATGTGGGTGTTAGTATTTTGCTGATGATTGACTGAAGTGGGTTCCCAGGCTTGTGGATGTTGACATATCCATACGCATACCCAGGTTTATATTTCCAAATAATCTTTGGCAGGTGGAGTCTGGATTTCTTGGCGTTCACAGTTTCGATCAATCTGTTAACCTTTGTTTTCAATTCGGCTGTAGTGTCCTTCGTTACCATTTGGAATTTAGTTTGGTCAAAGAGTTTGAGGTTCATTTTTGCCAGATATTCGTCTTTTTTAAGAATAATGTATATTGGCGACTTGTCACCTCTCCTGGCGACTATCTCCTTGTTCTCGCGAAGGCTCTTAGCTGCCGCTTTGAGCTTGGGGGACAGTATGGTGCTTCTGTAGTTGCCTCGAATCTTTCCTCCTTCTGCAATAAGTTCTGCTTGCAAGGTGTCTTTAGTGGTAACTTTCTATTGCGTCTCAAGGTTGAATATGTCGTCCAATAGGATCTCCAACTCCACTTTCTGGGCCATCTCACTTGGTCTGGACATTATGTGACAGTTTGTACCCAGATTTAGGAGAGTGATTTGGTCCTCAGTGAGGTTGATTCCAGCAAGGTTTATGAAGCCATCTCTGGGTCTTGGAATCGCCATGGGTTCTCCAAATATTGTTGTCAGTTTCTTGATGATCCTTGTTTCGGTGCTGTGGCAATGTCGATCTGTAAGTATGTCGAGGTCTTGGTCGATAGGTTTTTATATACCTATTATATACATGCCTACACTGTGACAGGAAAAAAACATGTTTTTTTTTTTTTTAAACAGCGCCATCTGTTGGACATAAGAGAAACACATGCTGTAATCTCTGAAAGTTCTTCACTGATTGCTTTGAAATTTTGACACAATGTTCCAGTTAAATACGCATGTGTTTTTATATATCTACTATAGAGATGCCACACGTGTGACAGATAAAAACATTTTTTTTTAAATAGCCCCATCTGTTGCACGTAATAGCAACACTCGCTATACTATATATGTAATTTTTACATTTCAATGTTTCTGATTGCATTGATAAATTGAATTTTCATAGATTTCGATTTATTTTCGTTTTAATTTAATTATTTTGTGTGACATTGCATTGGAATTGAGCTGTGTTGTTTTCCATGCTGTTCATTTCGTGAGTATAAGTATAGATGCCAAACCAGTGATAAACACTCTTTTTTTAAGAAACAACCCCATCTGTTGCACGTAAGAGCAACTCTTACATCTAATACACAAGCTTGATCCTTACATCAAATCTGGTGCTATACTAAATATGTTACAATTCCATTTCAATGGTTCCGATTGCATTGACAAATTGAATGTTTATAGATTTCGATTTATTAATTCATTTTGATTTAATTGTTTTGTGTGACATTGCATTGGAGCTGTGTTGTTTGCCATACCGTTCATTTTGTGAGTATAGTCTATTTTTTTACTTTTCCATTTTTTTTCATTTCGTTTTTTTAGCTGTTCTTCTTATATTTCAGTGATGGGAAAATCAGATCATTTGATGTTCCCAATTTTCTGATGGGACCATCAGATTATTTGGGAATGTATATGACAAGGGAGTGGGGAATGGTGGGGAAGACGAGGGGACAAGAGTGGGGGATGGTGGGGAGGACGAGGGGACAGGAGAGTGGGTATTGGTGGGGAGGACAAGGGAACAGAGGAGTTTGGGATGTTGGGAATGAGGGGACATGGAATGCAGAATGGTGGGGAGGACAAGGGGACAGAAGAGAGGGAGATGGTGAGGAGGATGAGGGGATGGAGGAGAGGGAATGGTAAAGAGGATGGGGGAGTGGGGAATGGTTAGGAGCAGGAGGGGACGCTGGAGTGGGGATGGTAGGGAGGACAAAGGGAGGAGGGACGGGAGAAAAGGTGAAGAAGACAAGAGGATAGGGGAGTGGGGATTAGTTGGGAGGACGAGGGGACGAGGGAGTGAGGAAAGGTTGGGAGGACGAGGGGATGGGGAAGGGGGAATGGGTGCGAAGGACTGGGAGACAGGGGAAGGTTTCTGTGGCTCAGGAACGCACACGCGTTGCTGAACCACAGCAACGCGTGGCCGGGTACATGAAGTAAATAAATAAAAATGGAAATGTTCGTTTGTTCAAAATCGGTAAACTCCGAAAGTTCTTCACCGATTGCTTTGAAATTTTTACACAATATTCCATTCGCATCCGAGCGGGTTTTTATATACATAAAATATTGATGTAATGTCTGTGACGGAAAAAAACATTCTTTTTTGGAAAAATTGTGTTTTTCATGTGAGAGAAATCTTCGAAACCTCTGTACTGATTGCTTTGAAATTTTGACAGGACGTTGCATTCGAATAGGAACGTGTTATTTATACCTACTACATACATGCCTCACCTGTGACAAGAAAAAATTAGCTTTTTTTGAAAAACAATGTCATCTGCTGGACGTAACAGCAACATCCGCTTTTATCTCCCAAAGTTCTTCATCGATTGCTTTGAAATTCTAACACAACGTTCCATTCAAATATGCGCGTATTTTTATATATCTACTATATGGAAATCACACCTGTCACAGGTACAATTTTTTTTTTAAACAGTGCTAATTGTTGCACATAATAGCAACACACACACAGTCTATTCTAAATATGTTACGAATCCCATTTCAATGTTTCCGATTGCATTGATAAATTTAATTTTCATTGATTTCGATTTATTTTTAATAAATTGGGGGGATTAAATAAATGGGGGGTGGTGGGAAGGACGAGGGGACAGGGGAGAGGGTAATAGTGGGGAAGACCAGAAAAACGGGGGAGATGGGGATGGTGGGGACGAGGGAACAGAGGAATGAAGATTGGTGGGGGAGGACAAGGGGACTGGGAAGTGGGGGGAAAATGGGGAGGACGAGGGGATAGGGGAGGGGAGGAATGGTATGGAGGACGAGGGGACAGGGGGTGTGGGAGATGGTGGAGAGGACGAGGGGTTGGTGGAGTAGGGAATGAGTAGGAGGACGAAGGGACGGTGGAGTGGTGGATGGTGGGGAGAACATAGGGATGGGGGAGGGAGGAAAGTGCGGAGAGGACGAGGCAACAGGTAAGTGGGAATGGTTGGGAGGACGAGGGGAAGGGGAGTCAGGAATGGTTGGAAGGACGAGGGGACTAGGGAGGGGGAATTGAGTGGAGAACTGGGAGACAAAAATGCATCTGCTGTTGCTCAGCAACGCACATGCATTGCAGAGACACAGCAACGCGTGGCCGGGTACAAGTAGTATATATATATATATATATATATATATATATATATATATATATATATATATATATATATATATATATATATATATATATATATATATATATATATATATATATATATATATATTTATTGTGATGATAATCTCTTTCAAGAGAGATTGAGCCTGCTCTTCCCTACATAAAGTTACTTACACATATACAAGAATAAGATGCTACCTTCAAGATACGTCTACCAGTAGCACAAAACGTTTTGACCATGAGGCAAAACGTACCCTAAACCCCCACTCCACACTCCCTCCATGCCGGCTCGCCCGTCGTCAACCAGCAAACTACCATTCCAGCCTGCCTGCTTCTGATTGGTGACCCGCTGTCTGCACACCTGCACCTCTGCACCTCAGCGCCCTCTACCTAAGTCGATGTCTTGGCTTGAACCAGCCATTGAAGTCAGAATATCCTTGTGCTCTCAAGCTGTGAACAACCAACTGATACACATCCTGTTTATTTTTGGAGATTCCCAGTTAGCGCTATATTCTCAGCACCTGTTTATGTCATTTGGTCTTTATATTATCCCTAGAGTAATTTATCCCTGTTCTTAATTTTTATGACTTGTTTGTTTGCACTGTACATAGCCAAGGGATTGTCTTTGTTTTTAAATATGCTTTCAGTTTAATTAAAGTTTCATTGTTCATACTATGTGTTTTGCGTGTCTTCCCTTACTCTACCACAGACAACAGCCAAGCAGTCTCTTTTTTTTGTAAATGTGACAGGCATTGACACCAGCCATTAGGAGGACTGCCGAACATCTACACTCTTACACTTTCCCGTCACATTAAATGGGGGCCTGTCCTAGGAGCTTCACTCAGGTACTAGTACTAGAACATCAATTTGTAGTAAGTGTACTTGGCTTTGCTACAGTGGCTTTTCAATATTTTCATTACTTCTCATATTTATATGTTGCTGTGTGTATTGTGCATTCCGAGAGTAGCATATGGTGAGTGTTGGATAACTTTGGATTACGTGGTGACTGAAGGCCTCAGTCATTCTCTTAATTGGTCATCCCTCCCTCCGTTTATTACTCGTGTTTTCCACCTTTTGTCCCTAGGATATTTCTCAATCTCAGACAGATCATCATTTTGGTACCCTGGTACTTTGGTTTGTCTTCGGGTCAAAGCACCCTATCTTCTGCAATTCGACCGAAGGAGGATACAGAGGGATATAGTTCCTCTAGCACGGACTACGTTGCTGAGTTGGGACCTCAGCAGCAGTTCTCATCACCAGTTGACACCCGCACCCCTACACGTCGGTCAGAGATGATGATATTTACTTAGGTAGGGAATTAGCTTTCTTTTTTCAGAGCACAAAGTTCGCTAATTCTGTAAGTATCATATTTCATTTAGTGGGAAAACCCTTGCTTCTGTCCTATAGAGACTCGGCAAGGTATGCCTACATTCTTGGACTACCTTATTCACTTTTGAAACAATTAAATGTTTCATTTGTTTTAGAAACTATCAGTTTCAATTATTTAGTAGGATTTTCTTGCCCTTATTCTCTTACATTGAGTACCAGGTACAAGATTTCCTGCGCTTTTGATTGACTCATTTACCATACTAAAATTAACGTTAATTCCACAGGATAGTTACCAGTTGCCACGTTATCCTGTTACTGACACTTACCATATCGCAACTATATTCGTTGTACATTTATTTGCTATTTCTCACCATGTTTCGTCTCCAAGCTTTTCGTAACGATCCAGCAGGTGAAATAGGGAACTTAAGTCGTGCCAAGATGACTGAATTACAAACTCTTGCACACGAGTATCAACTAGATGCTCCCCCTGGAGCCAACAAAAATGACTTGCACAATTTAATATTGGATCACCTCTTAGATGAAGGGAAGATTGACTCTGAAATTCACGAAAATTATTCTATTGCAGATAAACATGCTCTGGCAGCTATAAAATTGAAGCTCGAACTAGCAAACATTGAGCGACAACAACAAAAAGAAGCTCTCCAAATAAGGGAACGCGAGGCGGCCCTAAAGAAAGAAGAGGCGGCCCTAAGGAAAGAAGAAGAACGAGAGATGGCCCTCAAAGAACATGAGGCTGCCCTACTCCGTGAGCGTGAACGAGAGCAGCTTGAAGCACGAAAACGTGACCTGGAGATACAACGTGAGCAGAGTAAACAGCTAGCAGATAGTGCGTTCGAATATCGTCGACAAGAACTCGCTTTGGATACTACACACCACACTCGGCGCCAACAAGCTACAGCTAGTCTTCCCGTAAGTTTCAATGTCTCCCATGCAAGTAAGTTAATGCCACCATTCGTTGAGACAGAGATCGATGTATTTTCACCACTTTTGAGATCCTAGCTAAAAATGTTAGCTGGCCTGCAGATCAATGGTCTATCCTTCTCAGAGTGCATGTCACAGGTAGAGCTACAGTTACTCTCAGTACCTTAGCGTCTGAGAATGACTACCAGACTCTGAAGCAAGCAGTTCTGGACGCCTACCTTCTCTCCACCGAAAGCTACAGACGAAAATTCCGTGATTATCTAAAGGCAAGTACCACCACCTTTCTAGAATTTGCCAATACAAAGAAAAGATATTTCATGAAATGGCTGGAAGCAGCACATGTCTATACATTTTCAGAACTCGTCAACCTCATGCTAGTTGAGGAATTCTTGAGACGTGTTCCCCCTTCCGTCCATTTATATTTAGCAGATAAAGAAGAAACCGACTACATCAGATATGCAAAGTCGGCTGACACCTACAGCCTCATCCACCGGCTTACACCAGAACCACCTTCCAGTAAGAAGTCTTGGTATAGTTATGATAAAGTGAGTACCGATCAAGCGAGCTCTCAATTGTATTGTAAGTATTGCAAACTCTATGGACATACCATAGATAAATGTGGGAAAGCTCAATACAAAGGCAATGAAACTACTAAACCCAAACCAACTCCTCCTAAATCCGGTAATTCTGTGATGAATGTTGGTGTTCCTGTTAATGATCTTTCTCTCTTCAGCAAACACCTGTATCCTGGAACTGTCTCTACCAACGGTACAGATTCGGAGGGACGTTTCAAATTGAAGATCTTGAGGGACACAGCGGCTCTTCAGTCCATAATATTGAAATCAGCTGTGCCTAACATCACCTACACCAGGGAAACCGTCCTTATCACTGACCTCACTGCTACCACTCCGTATCCACTCGCCAGATTCCACCTGGATTGTCCTTTCGTGACCGGAGAAGTCCAAGTCGCCATCAGGGAAAAGCCTTTTCCCATGCCTGCAGTGCAACTTCTCCTGGGCAACGACTTGGCAGAAGATCTGCAACCGTCCTACCTGATCATCATGGACAAACCCCAGGTATGTACCTCTGTACTGGATAATCCCATCTTTGAGTATGTTCCAGCAGAGGTTCAAGAAAGTGATGAAGTTTCTCCTCAGGTTTTGGTGACCACCCGTGCACGAGCTGCACGACCGCAACCAGCTGACTCTACTGCTACCGCTGTCCCTCAAGACCCTCAGAATCTACCACCGAATCTTACTAGTTTGGAGTTCCGTAAGTTACAGTGGGAGGATCCATCATTAACACCATTATTCTTCCAGGCTGAGACTCAACCTGACAGTATCCCTGGGTTCTTCCTAGAGAATCAGTTGCTCTACCGCAGGTACAGACCTAGTAAGCTGAAGGAGGATGACGATTGGGCAAATGTCGAACAACTAGTGGTTCCCACCAGCCTACGGCCCGATATTCTACACCTGGCCCACGGAGCACTTTCTCACTATGGTTTTAACAAAACCTACCACGGAATAAGACAAGACTACTACTGGCCAGGTATGGTTAAAGACGTCAAAAGTTACGTGCAACAGTGTCATACATGTCAGATGGCAGGTAAACCTAACATCTCTATTCCTAAGGCACCGTTGAATCCTATCCCAGTGCCTGCTGAACCTTTCCACAGACTCGTCGTAGACTGTGTTGGTCCTTTACCCCGGACCAGTTCTGGCAACGCCTATATACTAACTATCCTGTGTCCTACCACCAGATTCCCCATAGCTGTTCCAATAAAGAACATTACAGCTGCTACTGTGGTGAAACAACTATTGAAGATCTTCACCCAGTATGGATATCCAAGAGAGGTTCAAAGCTACTGTGGCACCAACTTCACCAGTGATCTCTTCAAGAAGACACTGGAAGAGTTCAACATCACACAGGTATTGTCCAGCCCCTATCATCCTGCTTCACAGGGTTCTCTTGAACGTAGTCATCAGACTATTAAAGCACTCCTAAAGAAATTTTGCAATGATACCTTGAAGGACTGGGATAAACAACTTGATCTCATTATGTGCATTTTCAGAAGTCTCCCCAATGAGTCTCTAGGAGTATCTCCTTATGAGATGCTCTACGGACGTAAGTGCCGTACTCCTCTCAAAGCTTTTAAAGACTCTCTACGTAATGCCACCTTCAGTGACCCTCAGAATGTGCCCCAGTTTCTTCAAAACTTAAAACACATTCTAGAGAGAGTACGTAAATTTGCTAATGACACTCTATTGAAAGCTCAGGAGAGGATGAAGACTCATTTTGACCAAATCAGCAAATTAAGGAAATTTAAACCAGGAGACTTCGTGTTGGCATACTTTCCTATCCCAGGTTCTCCATTGCAAAACAAGTTTTCAGGACCCTACCACATCAAGGAGTGCAGAAGCAACCACAACTACGTTCTTGAGACTCCAGATAGACGGGGGAAGACCCAGTTGTGCCACGTCAACCCCCTGAAGCAGTATCAAGGTACTCCCCTCACTGTATTGGTATCATTATCCATATTTAAAGGTCCGTACCTCGGCAGTAAGACCTTCCCTGCTTCTCCTCTCGAAAGCACTAACACTGAGTCAGTGCCTTTCAACTCGGAAATCCTAACTGATCTTCATACCTATTTACAGGACAGTAATAGTGCTCCTCTCATCAGAATGTTCAAGGAACAACCGAAGTTGTTCAGTGATGATCCACAGGAGTGTAATGTGGTTCAGCACGACATCCAGCTACTCCCTGACACCCGGCCGATTCGTCATCCTTTCTACCGAATCAGCCCGAGCAAAAAGGAAGTTATGCGTGCTGAAGTACAGTACCTCCTGCATCATGGGCTGGCCACCTTTGCTTTGATGTCCATAGGGAATGGAAAGGATGGGGGAGGTAGAGGGATGGGGAGAAGAAATTCTGGAAGAGGATGCGGGTGTAGAGAGAGAGGAGGTTTGAAAGTTCGGTGGCCTGTCCACCATGGGTTGACATTTTTGTATGTGTTGTTTGTTTGCGTATGTGTTATGTTGGGTTGTCAGTACATTGGCTGGGGGGGCTAGTGTTTGTGACCTTGTTGGTGTCCTAAAGCACTAGAGCCGATGGAGTTGGCTGAAGGAGGCTAATCTTAGAAACATCAGGGTAGTTACACTTCTGATGCCACGACAAATGGTTTTTTGGTTTTATATTTTTTGTAGGATTTTTTTTTTTTTTTTTTTTTTTTTTTTTTTTTTTTTTTTTTTTTTTTTTTTTTTTCTTCATTTGGTGTAGATTGGGTCCGGGATGGGCCACTCATTTGGGTCGTCTGGCAGACCACTTAGTATTTGAGGGCTTGGGAAGGCCTCATCATGGATGTGTCTGATCACTTTTTGTTGGAGAGTGATTCTTCTGGTTCTGTGTGGTGGTTCGTGGATCTCGTAGTCGCTGGTGGTGTTTTCTGCTACGAAGGGATCTTCTGGGTCTGGGACATACATGTTCTTCATACGGTACAGCTGTCTTCTGGCCAGGTAGCTGAGCCTAATGTTCATTGGCTTCATGTTGAGCGTCTCGTGGATTTGGTCAGTTCTTACCCTGTCCCTCAGAGTCAGGCCCTCTGCAAAGCGAAGTGCTTTGTTTTGTACTCTTTGGATCTTCAGCATGTTGGATTTGTTGGTGAGGTTCAGGGGAACGTAAGGGTATTCCAAGCTAGGCCTTATGATCATTCTGTACAGGTGGAGCTTGATGTGGGATGGGGCTTGCTTGAAACAGAAGAGCCTCGCTAGTGAGCCTCGGGCCATCCCTGTCTTCTGGGATACGTACTGGGAGGAGTTGAGTAGCCTGTTGAAGTTGTAACCGAGCACTGTGTTGGAGTTTGAGATGGCTATGGGTTCACCCCTGATTCTTATTCCCCCCTCATTTTCAATTGAGAAGGCCATACAGCCGACAGTGCTTAATTGAATCTTTTCTGGGTTAGTGGTGATCCTCCATTTCCTTTCCCAGTTAGCAGTCCTTGCTAGTTCTACGTTTGCCTTACGGGTTGCAGTTGCATGTTTGGCCGCTTGGCTGCTAGGGTTAGATGTTATTACGTGTGTTACGTCGTCCGCAAATTGCACGATAATGGTGTCCCTATACTCTGGTTGGGGCAGGTCATTTACAAAGATGTTGAAGAGAACCGGGCTCAAGCATGATCCTTGGGGGACTCCAGCTGTTGGGGTGAAGGCTGCGGCCTCGTTTGCCTTGAAGCTGGGGGTAACTTGCCTATTCTTAAGGAAATTACTGATCAGCCTGAGGAGGGTCCAGTTTTGCGCTGGTAAGTCTGCTAATTTGTACACCAGACCATCGTGCCACAGGCTGTCGAAGGCCTTGTGTACGTCCCTCGTCGCAATCAAAGCTACCTGTTTTTGCTTGCGAATTGAGCTTAAGGCGTCGTAGATGATGTTAATTGCGTGCTGGGTTGATCTATGTGCTCGAAAGCCAAACTGCTTTTCTGTGAAGAGGTTGTTGTACTCCATGTAGTAGTTAAGGCGGTTTGACACGATTTTTTCAAAGCACTTGCCTATTGTGTCTAAGAGGGAGATTGGTCGGTAGTTGCCAGGTTGGTGGAGGTCTTTCTTGGGTTTGGGAATGAATATCATCTTGGCTGACTTGAATGCTACAGGAATGTGACCCGATGCCAGCATAGCGTTGAATAGGTTGAGTATGGATTGCATAAGATTGCCTGGTAGAAGTTTGATCTGCAGCGCTTTGATCCCTGATGGTCCTGGGGCCTTATCTCTGGTGTTTTTGATGACTCCTCTCATCTCTAGCATAGTTATGGGTCTTGTTAAAGGGTGGTCGTCTTCTAGGGTTGTCAGGTCAATCAGAGGGGTGCTGTTAAGGGAGGCGGCATTTTCTGTTGTCCATTGGTTGACACGTTCAAAGTGAGTGTTGTTGAAGGCTCTGCTGTTTGAAGCTGTGAGTGTCTTTTTCCAAACTGCACCCATGAGGTCAGCCTGATCCTGCGGGTCTTCTATTTTTTCTTGTTGCTCCTCTTCATCTTCGTCAAGGAATGTGTGTACAAGGTGGGTGAGGCTGGGGTTAACCGATCCCAGGAGCTGTCTGATCTTGCGCCAGAAAGTTCCCGGCTCCCTTTTGTACTGGTTGGCCTGTCTCACTAGGGTTCCCCAAATGTGGCTCTTGTGGGTCAGCGTAAGGTCTATGGTTTCCCTTCTGAGTGTTTGTAGGGTGAACGCTGGTGGCTGGCCTGTTTGGTAGTGGCTTTGGCAGGCTCGCTGGTACTCATTCATTTTGCCTCTGATTTCTCGGGTCGGCTTATATTGGTGGTAAGTCCTTGTGGTGGATATTTCACAAGTGGCCTCGGTTGCAAGCTGGATCCGGTTGTGAATGGTGTTTACTGCTTGGTCGATTGTTTGGGTTGGGAGGTTGTCGAACTCAAGGATGGGGTCGTCAGCAAGGAAGGTGTCATAGTCACGGGCACGTATGGTTTCCAATCTGGGCCTGGATGGTGCCACATATCTGAAGGGGGTTGCTTGGAGGGATGTGACCACAGGGATGTGATCCGACCCCACGTTCTTGCCTGGGGTTACTCTGCAGTGGAACAGGTCACAATCTCTGTTGGTCAGCACTATGTCAGGGGTGCCCCTATGGTTGCCCGCAAAGAACGTCTTAAAGTGGGGGCCTTGGAAGGAGAGGTCCCGGTTTTGCATTAGATTGAAGAGCTGCCTGCCCTTGAGGTCTGGCCTGTCAGGAGCGTTGAATAAGGCCTGATGGTGGGCATTCAGGTCTCCTGCGATGATAGTGGGGAGGTTCCTGTCGAGCAGCTTGTTCAGAGGGATGGAGGGGAGGTAGGCCAGTCTAGGTGGTAGATATGCGGTGCAGACAATGAGGGGGCCGTGTGAAGTGGTGAGTTCTATTGCAAGAAAGTTGTCGTCTTCTATGAGGATGGGGCGGTAGGAGAGCCCTCTTCTTATTAGTATTGCCACCCCACTGTACCTACCCCTGTTGACTTCCCTGGTGGAATATCCCCAAATGGAGATGTGCTGGTCTTGTCTGGCCGCTGTTTCATTGAGTAAGACAACATCTGGGTTAAGTCTGGCTACCTCCAGAGTGAGTAGGTATCTGTTGTTGAAGTAATGTCTGATGTTCACCTGAAGGATTGTGATCCCCATTATTGACTATGAGACGGAAGTGTTTGTTTGGCTTTAGCGCCAGTGTTATTACATTCAGTTTGACCGCTTCTGTTTGTAGAGGTGGAGGGTAAAGCTGTTGAGCCAGGTATCTTGTTCCTGGTTCCAGCCGGGGATTGGTTGGGGTTGGGGTTTCCCATACGTTGCTGTGCCATTGGGGGGTCTTCGCTGTCACTGCTGTTCGTGATGTCCACGTCCGTGGTGCTGGAGTCGCTCTCTGGTGGAGAGTTATGGGGGCTGCTTGCCCTTGCTCTGTCCTCAGGGGATGGGCTTCGGCTGTGAGTGTTGGTCCTAGGCCTCTTGGAACAGCGTTGTGTGGAATTTATTGTTGTGGGGCTGCGGTTTTTGAAGCGATATTTCCCAGGGCCCCGGATGGGGTTCCGCATGGCAAGGGAGTTTGTGAGAGCTTTGAGGAAAGTCCCTTGTGAGATTGTTTCAGGAAAGGCGGGCATAGGTATTTGCCAGATTGTCGGGGTGGAGGGGCCGGGGTTGTTTAGGGAGTTTGGAGTCTCCTGGGCGTTGGTTGAGGCCTGGGGGCGAGGAGCACTAGGGTTGGGGTTGTTGGGTTGTGCTTGGGCCTGACCGGCGGTTGTTGTGATGTTAGGAGTCAAGTAGGCAAGCGAGTCCTCGGACATATGGACAGGGGGCAGGCCATTATCTTTCCTAAGTGAGTTCCAGAAACCTAGGAGCTTCACTGGGTTGTCTGGAAATTGGATTTGTGCAAATGTTAGGAGTTCGGCCCCTAAGCTGAACTTAGGGTCGGGGTTTGGTGCAAGAGAGTTGGGTGTTGGGGCCTGTTGTGTATGATTCTGGGTTTGCTCTAGTATAACCGTGGGGTTATGGGGATGTTGGGAGCTTTGGTGTCCCCCTTGGGCGACCGACTGGGCCTGTTGTTGGTTAGGGATGCCCCAGGCATTTACTGGTGGAGGAGGGGCAGGAATGGTAATAGTTGCTTGTTGACGGGCTGCTGTCTCCGTTTCTTGCAATTGCTTGATTGCATCTTGCCTATGAGGACATAGATGCGAGATTGCAATGTGAGGACCATTGCATAGAGCACATTTGGGTGTTGGGTTTGTGCATTCCCTGTAGCTGTGTTCCCCTGTGCATCTGCTGCACTTGGGGGTTCCATTGTTGCATGCACTGGAATAGTGGTCATACTGAAAGCATTTGAAGCATGGCTTGAGCTTGTAAAACCTCTGTGGGTTGATTTTGTCAGGTTCAGCCATGATGCTAAATGCAGAAAGGCCTTGTGTGCAGACTTGCGTTGCTTGCTCCGGTGAAGCCAGAGTAAGTTTCAGTACTTGGTTGTTGCGTTGGGTTGTGAATCTGTGGGCTTGAAGTATTTTAACATCCCTGTTTTTCCTCTCTATTTCTTCAATTATTTCCTCATCTGAGTGATCCATGATGATGTCATGGATCCTATGTACAAAGATGGTGCGTTGGGCTTGAAATTCGGCAGGAGGGTAGACAGTGATCTTCTTCTCCATTAGTTTTTTCATGGTGTCGGTCGAAAGGAGGCCTGGGAGGTTTGCATTGGGTACCAACAAGATGGCTCCATTCGTTATTTTGTACACATTTTTGTAGGTAATCTGGGTGGTCTCATGAACCACCTCAAGTAGTTGGGCTGGAGTACGACCCTGGCCAGATTCGTCTGTGAATCTGACTTTGGTCGCCATAGCTTGTGGGGCCAGGCAGCCTATTCTAATCTATACTATGGTGGGTGGTTGTGAAGTGTCCAGGTAGACTAAGTGGATGGTGGGTGTTAGTTAGGCTGAGGCCTCTAACTTCTAGTTGCTAGGCAACTAGAGCTACTAGACAAGGTGGTAATTGAACCTATCGATAGCCTAAGCCTGCTACAAGGCTGTTAGTTGCCCGATCAAACCTCCGCGAGAATTTCAAGAACCCGGTTTTGGCTACCGCTCGGGAATGATCGTTTGGAATGGCGAAATACAAGAGGTAGAAACAGATAAGAAAGACAGCTGGCCACCCCTTGAGAGTCCCCTTGGACCTCACCCTGCATCTCGGTGTCGTAACCGCAAGGTAAAGTGAGATTGAGTACCGATTATCGGAAATTGAATTTTGTGACTGTCAAGGATGCGTACCCCTTACCTAGAATAGATGACATCCTTGACGCCATTGGTAATGCGCGGTATTTGTCCAAGCTAGACTTACTCAAGGATACTACCAAGTATGTTTGACAGAGCGAGCTAAGGAAATATCTGCTCTCACCACTCCTTTTGGCCTTTACCGATATGAACGCCTACCATTTGGACTATGTAATGCCCCGGCCACCTTCCAGCGATCTGTCAACCGCGTCATCCATGGCTTAGATAACACCTATGCCTACTTGGATGATATTGTTGTGGCAACTAACACCTGGGACGAACATCTGCTCCAGCTGCAACGATTGTTCGCCAAGCTCCTGACAGCCGGCCTCACCATCAACTTGGGCAAGTCCACCTTTGCTAAAGGTAAAGTGCGTTATCTTGGTCATGTGATAGGGAGTGGCAGCCTAGCTCCGTTAAACGTACAAACTCAAGCCATCCAGCATTACCCACAGCCTATCACCAGGAAGCAGCTCCTGTGCTTCCTTGGTCTTGCCTCCTACTACCGTATATATATCTACGTTAATTTTAACTTCAGTAGAAAAAAATTGATCTCATACATAATGAAATGGGTAGCTTTATCATTTCATAAGAAAAAAATAGAGAAAATATATTAATTCATGAAAACTTGGCTTATTAGGCAAATAGGGCCTTGCATAGTAGGCTGAGAAGTGCATTCTGGCTACTAGGTACGACATATATATATATATATATATATATATATATATATATATATATATATATATATATGCAGAATAACCACATATGAAAAATAGAAAATGCTTAACGCGTTTTCGGCTAATTCGCCTTCATCAGAGCAAAGTAGAATCAATCATTCTACTTTGCTCTGATGAAGGCGAATTAGCCGAAAACGCGTTAAGCATTTTCTATTTTTCATATGTGGTTATTCTGCATACTTGGATCAGTGTTTTTGTGATCATTGTTGCATATATATATATATATATATATATATATATATATATATATATATATATATATATATATATATATATATATATATATATATATATATATATATATATATATATATATATATATATATATATATGCAACAATGATCACAAAAACACTGATCCAAGTATGCAGAATAACCACATGTGAAAAATAGAAAATGCTTAACGCGTTTTCGGCTAATTCGCCTTCATCAGAGCAAAGTAGAATGAAGATAAGATTACTGATCAGACCTTTATATCCGCCTGGGCAGATCACCTGACCACCAAAAATAAGTGGAGGAAAGGAATTATAAGAAAGAATGATACTGCAGAAGGCCTATTGGCCCATACGAGGCAGCTCCTATTAATATCTCGAAGTGACATACGTGTTAAATGATTGCTATATTGTTTTGACGTGCTATATTGAGGCTTAAATAGGGATCTAACTTGTACGGTATGTACAAGTTAGATATATATATAAACGTATATATATAACGTATATGTATATGTATAGAACGTATATATATATATATATATATATATATATATATATATATATATATATATATATATATATATATATATATATATATATATATATATATATATATATATATATATATATATATATATATATATATATATATATATATATGTCGTACCTAGTAGCCAGAACGCACTTCTCGGCCTACTATGCAATGCCCGATTTGCCTAATAGGCCGAGTGATTTTCTTTATTTCCAATAAAAAATTTCCAAATAGTTTATTTTAATTATTATTATTATTTTATATTAAGACCATAATTTATTGACTTGGTTGTGTTAGTTTAAATTAGTTTAAGGTAGGTTAGGTTAGGTTAGGTAGGGTTGGTTTGGTTCGGTCATAAATCTACGTTAGTTTTAACTAAAATTTAAACAAATTAACCTATATATAATGAAATGGACAGATTTATCATTTCATAAGAAAAAAAATAAAAAATTATATAAATTCAGGAAATCTTGGCTTATTAGGCAAATCGGGCCTTGCATAGTAGGCCGAGTACGACGTTCTGGCTACTAGGTACAACATATATATATATATATATATATATATATATATATATATATATATATATATATATATATATATATATATATATATATATATATATATATACATATATATATATATATGTATATATATATATATATATATATATATATATATATATATATATATATATATATATATATATATATGTCGTACCTAGTAGCCAGAATGTACTTCTTGGCCTACTATGCAAGGCCCGATTTGCCTAATAAGCCAAGTTTTCCTGAATTAATATATTTTCTCAAATATTTTTCTTATGAAATGATAAAGCTACCCATTTCATTATGTACGAGATCAATTTTTTTTATTGGAGTTAAAATTAACGTAGATATATGACCGAACCTAACCAACCCTACCTAACCTAACCTAACCTATCTTTATAGGTTAGGTTAGGTTAGGTAACCGAAAAAGTTAGGTTAGGTTAGGTTAGGTAGGTTAGGTTGTCGAAAAAACATTAATTCATGAAAACTTGGCTTATTAGGCAAATCGGGCCTTGCATAGTAGGCTGATAAGTGCGTTCTGGCTACTAGGTACGACATATATATATATATATATATATATATATATATATATATATATATATATATATATATATATATATATATATATATATATATATATAAAGTTTATATACTTTATATATATATATATATAAAATATATATTTTATTTTTAACTTATTGGATTGAACGTTACGCCCACCGCCACCCCACGCCCACCGTCAGCCCACGCCCACACACGTCACACGCCCTACGGCTCACTCACTAGGAAAGGGTGGAAGGACACATGTGGTGGGGTCAAGAGACTGGGTCACCAGTGTGCCAATAATTGCTTGAAAAAGATAAGTTGAGTCCAGTCCTGTGGTGACTGGACCATTGTGAGTATCGTGTTGAGAGCACCACACCCAGTGAGCCAGGACACATTCACCAGTGTTTAGTGACAAAAGGAAATTATCCAAGTGTTACGTGCCACATCAACCCTCCCCCCCACCCAATGAGTGTAGTACCTCCCCCCCACCCACTGAGTGTAGTACCTCCCCCCCAGTGAGTGTAGTGTCTCCCCCCCCCATCCCCGCAGTGAGGTGCAGTATCTTACGCTCCCCCGCCCCCACCTCCCAGGATCAGGTGGTCCCGCCTTCCCCTCCCCGCCCCACTCCCAGGACGGGCCAGCGCAGCCTCCCCCCCCCCGCACCACCTCCACGAGCCCACCCACCCCAGACATCTACCCAGACATGACGCATAGTATAGGGAACAACCTCGTCCCCACCAGCCAGGAGTGAGAGACAAATACTCCAGTGCAAGGTGACAGTCACTTTACCTAAGGGGATGGCAGAAGAGGCCGCTACCAGCCAGCTCACCCCTCCCGAAGCCAATCAAAGGAGAGGCATCTGCAGTGTTTGTGGGAGCAACATCAGCATCAACTCGGTCACCAGAGTCATACACCAGCATGGTGACTGTCCTGGGTCAGGGAGGCCTCCCGTGGGAGGAGGCAGCACTCAGGAACCTGTTGCACCAGTTCAAATCGCAACAGATTACATTGCAAAAGACGACCTGCTAGAGGCAATTAAAGCAACGTCAACCAGGACACTCACCCACATCCCAAAGGCCTCTCGCCCATTTGCTGCCGGGAAATACACGGACCTCATCGCAAAAGTCAACAGAGGGTCAAATAACCTTGATGCACCTGATACCATCAAAGCCTGGCACAATCTGCTACTTTTTGGCAATGCATGCTTAGGTGTACCAGACAGAGGAGGCAAGACACTAGCCTTATCCGTCAATAAAGCAATTAGAGATTTTCCTAGGGCTGACATCCTAGTCCGCCTCCCCAAACACACCAAACACCGCCGAGGCAGACCAAGTACGACAATCAGCGACAACAGAAAATTAGGTACCCAAGTCAGCAAGAAAATTGAAGAGGGCAATACAGTCGGGGCACTCAGGTTGATCACAAGTGAGGACTAATTTTGCACAGGGATGAAACCACAGCCCAAGCACTGAGAGAAAAACATCCCCTCAGGGCCGAAGGTGGACCTCCCCCGCAGGTCAGGGTCCCCCCCCTAACCAGGAACCTCTCGTCCTCCGGGAGTCAGAGGTTTATAAAGCTATCGTTTCATTTCCCCTGGGCTCCTCAGGAGGCTACACAGGGGTAAGACCTCAACATGTGAAGGAAATGGGGAACCCTGTTCTTGGCCCAGCTGCAGAAGCGCTCCTGACAGAAATCACAACGTTTGTCAACAACTGCCTCGCCGGGTTAATCCCTGATGAAATCATACCATTCTTCTTTGGTGCATCCCTATGTGCCCTGAAAAAGAAGGGGGGGGGGGTGATCAGACCCATTGCCGTTGGTAATACCCTTCGCCGCCTAGTTGCAAGGGCTGCTGTCAGAAGTATCCGAATGGAAGCAGCCACCATGCTGCAACCCAACCAGCTGGGGTTTGGAGTCCCCCAAGGCTGTGAAGCAGCGGCCCATGCTGCACGAGCCTACATTCGCTCTCTTACTGAAGACCAGGCAGTAGTAAAATTAGGTTTTAAAAACGCTTTCAACTCGGTCAAAAGGGAAGCAATCCTCACTGCAGTCCAGAAACATTGCCCAAGCATTCTCCCGTTTGTGTCAGCAGGCTACAGCAAAGACTCAACCCTCCTGTTTGGCAAACATGAAGTCACCTCAGCAAAGGGAATTCAACAGGGAGACCCACTTGCACCCTTCCTCTTTTGCATAGCGGTTCGAGAAATTACAACCAGACTGTCCAGTGAGCTCAACATCTGGTTCCTGGATGATGGCACTCTGGCAGGCACAAAAGACTCCCTGCTGGAAGATCTGCAGCTGGTGAAGACACGGGGGGTAGACCATGGGTCTCGTTCTTAACCCCTCCAAGTGCGAAATTATTGCATCCAGTGAAGTAATTATTTGAGCAGTGAAATCAGTTTTACCAGAAGCCTCAGTCATTAAACCCACCGACAGCACACTACTTGGAGCACCTCTGGGCCACAATGCCATTGCTGCAGTCCTTGACGAAAAGTTTAGAGACCTAAAGAGGATGGAAGAGAGAATAGGGGACTTGGACTCCCACGATGCCCTCTACTTTCTCACAAAGTGCCTTACCTTGCCCAGGCTAACATACTTCTTAAGGTGTGCACCAACTTTTGGCAATCCACTTTTAAATCAATATGATGAGCTCCTCAGGTCAATATTCAGGAAGGCGCTCAACCTAGATTTAGATGACAGTCAGTGGGACCAAGCAACACTCCCAGTGAGATTTGGGGGGATAGGCATACGAAAGGCAACTGAGGTAGCACTTCCAGCATTCTTATCCTCATGTACAACAGCCAACGAATTGGTAGGGCAGATCCTACCAGAGTGTATGAGAGAGACAGCGGGAACTCATTATCAAACTTTCATCGAAGCAGCCAGACAATGGGACACCATTGCACACCCTCAACCCCGACCACAAGTTTCAAAAGACCACAAGTAGGCCCACTGGGATAGCCCCATAAAGGAAAAGACTGTCACAGCAATGATTGACAACGCTGATGCTGAAAACAAAGCCCGCCTTCTAGCGGTAACAGCACCCTATGCCGGGGATTTTTTATTTGCTGTGCCCAATGCAGCCCTGGGAACGCGCCTCAGTCATGACGCTCTCCGCATTGGAGTTGCCCTTCGCCTTGCCGCCCCCATCCTCACTGAACATAGGTGCATCTGCTGAACTGCGATTGCAGACCAATATGGTCGTCATGGTCTGGTATGTCATAAATCACAGGATAAAATTGCAAGACATGAAGAAGTCAACGACATCATCAAGAGGAGCCTCGCCACAGCCCGCTGCCCGGCACAAAGAGAACCACACTTATCCAGACCTAACGACCCTCAGAAGCGCCCAGATGGGGTCACCTTGCTACCTTGGAAGAATGGTAAGCAAGTGGTGTGGGACTACACGTGCGCTGCCACACTGGCCAGTACCTACCTCCACTACAGCACACGTGAAAGCGGTGGTGCTGCTTCTTTCAGGGAATCACAGAAAATTATTAAATATAGAGGTCTGACACACTGTTACAGCTTTGTTTCGATCGGCTCGGAGACCCTCGGTTCGTGGGGAAAATGTTCATTGAAGTTCCTGAAGGAATTGGGGGACAAATTGATCAGCGCTACAAAAGACCTGAGAGCAAAAAGTTTCTTGTTCCAGCGCCTCAGTGTTGCGATTCAGAGGGAAAATGCCTGTTGCGTCTTGGGCACTAGTCCAACTTCAGAGGAAATCGAAGAAGTGATTGACTTGCAACAATGAACGAACCCGTCTGTGACATTCATCAATGTTTCCCATTGTCGTGTTTTTCAAGAGATCCATAACCTTTAAGCACCTTTTTGTATCAACCCATGTATATCTTGTAACCATCAAATACATAATAAAGCACCAAAAATAAAAAAGGAAAGGGGTTGGTAGGAGAAAAGCACACAAACTGTATTGGAGGGGATCTAAACATTCCCTCTAATGCGTTATGCGTGTTTTCTTCCCAGGCTATGGGACCCCCTTCTTCCAGCTAGAGGTGGTACTCCCTTTCTTGTATGTATATATATATATATATATATATATATATATATATATATATATATATATATATATATATATATATATATATATATATATATATATATAAATATAAATATATATATATATATATATATATATATATATATATATATATATATATATATATTTATATTTATATATATATATATAAATATAAATATATATATATATATATATATATATATATATATATATATATATATATATATATATTTATATATATATATATATATATATATATATATATATATATATATATATATATATATATATATATATATATATATTATTAAATATGACCGAAAAAGTAAGATTAATAATTCTAACACGAATTTTCTCAATCTTTCGTACATTACGCTTCACTGTTGGAGGTAAATCAAAAATCACTTCTCCAAAATTCATTTTTATTTCTAGTCTGGCGCGACACGGGCGCGTTTCGTAAAACTTATTACATTTTCAAAGACTTCACAAATACACAACTGATTAGAACCAAATCAGATCATTGGGGAATATAAACCTGGATATGCGTATGGAAATGTCAAGACGCACAAGCCTGGAAACCCACTTCGGCCAATCATTAGCCAGATACCCACACCCACGTACAGACTGGCGAAGCGACTCAACGGCCTGCTGACTCCTTATGTTCCTTGCGCCTTCAGCCTGAAGTCTCCAAAGGAATTTGTGGACTTACTGCGGGGCACACGGGCCACAGGGATAAGAGCCTCGTTGGACGTAGAATCGCTGTTTACCAACGTACCTGTGGACGAGACAATCGGAATGATAGCCGACAGAGTGTATCGTGATCCAGCCTGTACTCCTCTTGACATGCCAGAAAGTATTCTGAGGAAACTACTCCAAGCTTGTACTAAAGAGGCACCCTTCTTGAGCCCGGATGGGCACATGTATAAGCAAGTAGATGGGGTCGCCATGGGTTCTCCCCTAGGTGTCCTGTTTGCAAACTTCTACATGGGTACCATCGAGCAAAAAGTCTTAGTCGACATGAACTTGAAACCGGCCATATACTGCAGGTATGTTGACGACATTTTTACACAGGTACCTGATGTCAGACATCTGCAGGAGCTGAAGGAGGCATTTGAGCAGAGTTCCGTGCTGCGTTTCACTTACGAGACGGAAAAGGATGGGAAGCTGCCTTTTCTAGATGTAACAGTCATGGAAAAGGGCGGAGGTTTCCACACTGCAGTCTACACTAAGGAAACAAACATAGGAATGTGCCTAAATGCCAACAGCGACTGCCCTGACAGGTACAAGAGGAGTGTTGTTAACGCATACGTCGACCGTGCTCTCAGCCACAGCTCAGAATGGAAGCAAGTCGACGTAGAACTCTGTAGGGTAAGGCAGGTCCTAGTCAATAACGGCTTCTCCAATGGTTTCATCGAAGACATCATAAGAAGGAAAGTGAAAAGCCATGCAACCTCCGAAGAGACAACTAACACAACACCTATACCCCCTATTAGACTATTTTACAGGAACTTTTTTTCCACAGCTCATAAAACGGAGGAAAGGGTCCTGAAAGATATTGTTAATAGAAACGTTATCCCTACAGACAAAAATCAGAGGATACAACTGACGATTTACTATAAAACCAGAAAAAGGGCCAGCCTACTCATGAGAAACTCTCCAGACACAAAACAGAACGCTTTAAAAGAGACTAACGTCGTCTATGCCTTCAAATGCCCACTTGGGGACTGTAAGCTCCAAAAAACCCAGTATATAGGCAAGACAACAACATCTCTTTCTAGGCGTTTAACGATGCATAAGCAACAGGGCTCCATTAAGGAACATATAATCTCTTCCCATAACCAAACCATCACCAGAGAAATCCTAGTAAACAACACAGAAATCATCGATAGATACAGCGATAGCAGGCGGCTTGACGTTTGCGAGGCACTACACATCAAGAAGTCAACACCAGCAATCAACAGCCAATTATTGCACAACTATATTCTACCCACCTCAAGACTCCGCTCCAATATAGAAGCATCAAGAAATATGGACCAATAGGCTTTCTACAAACACTTCTATTCAATACCCATTGTTTCTGTTCTGTCTTGTGTTGATACTTTTAATACCCTATTAATATCCCCTATTGTTCTGTCTTGTGTTAATGCCACATCACCCTTCCCACCTCACTCAAATGTAGATATAAAATCAGAGAAACGCAAGTTCTAATCAGTTGTGTATATGTGAAGTCTTTGAAAATGTAATAAGTTTTACGAAACGCGCCCGTGTCGCGTCAGACTAGAAATAAAAATGAATTTTGGAGAAGTGATTTTTGATTTACCTCCAACAGTGAAGCGTAATGTACGAAAGATTGAGAAAATTCGTGTTAGAATTATTAATCTTACTTTTTCGGTCATATTTAATAATATATGTCTACAGGAAAGACTGCTACCAAAATATACTAATATATATATATATATGTATATATATATATATATATATATATATATATATATATATATATATATATATATATATATATATATATATATATATATATATATATATTGTGACGGTAACGCGTTGGTGTTCGGCTGTTTAAGGCTAGGGGTATGGCCTCGTCACATAGTTATAAAAAAAATAGAAAAAACTGGAACTTCGTCTGTGGTAAGGTAAGGAGAAGACACACAAAACACAAGTAAACTTTAACAATGAAATTTTAATTACGTTAAATAAATCAAAACATGAATAAAATGCACAAACAAATTTTTATAATAAAATCAATCAATCAAAATAATAAGAATAATTAAATGACACAATGAAAAGTTACGTTAAGGCAAAATAACAAGAAGTGCAATACAAAGTAAATGGGAGGTGTTGGAATATTGGCTTTAAGCCACCACTTCTCTCAGTACACGCTAGCGTCTAGCTGGGAGGAGTGGTGACCACGAGAGCACTGAACATTCTGAGGTCTGTGGTTGGGGCGACCCCAGACATCAAGTAGTAAGGGGGGGCGAGTGCAGGTGCAGCCAGACCGGCGACCAATCAGCGGAGCCGGTAGCGATCAACATGTAGTTTGGTGGTTTGAGTCCGAACAGGTGGCTGGCTGCATACGTTTTGCTCACCCTGGCAAGCCTTGCTGGTGTTTTTGTTGTTGTTGGACATATCTTCCATAGTCGTTTTATATAATTTCGACGACGTAATTATGGAGGGAAGAGCAGGCTCAATCTCTTGAAGGAGATTATCGTCACAATATATATATATATATATATTGGTGTATACTGGCAGCAGGTTTTCTTTCAAACATGTTTCATTGAATATGACCGCATATTCTGTATTTACTATTTTCTGGTTTAGGGCTTCTATCCCTCTAACTATTTTCTTAGCATCAGGGCTTAGCTGAAATAGGAGTTCTCCAAAACTCATTATCGTAATTTTAAGGTGAAGAAAAGAAGTGAATTACTATAGAATGTATTACACTTATTTATACAATTTGCACAACGTTTCGAACCTCCATGGTTCATTCTCAAGTGAAGAGATTTTACAGAGCTGGTTGTTATTATACCCGCACTGGGTCAGGTGATAAGACAATAAAGGTGAAAACATGGGGGGATACATAAGGGATAAATGTGAGGTGAAACATAAGAATAGAGGTAACTGCAGAAGGCTTATTGGCCCATACGAGGCAGCTTCTATCTACATGCAAAGATTAATCAAATGTAACTGGCCTGTTATGTTGAACATTGTCTTCTGTGTTGGCATCGTTATGTTCTGGTTGTTGTCCTTACTCTCATGGTGGTTAGAGTAAATAGTTCCGTGATTTGGGTGTTCATGGTAGGTTGTTCTATTCTTATGTGAATTGCTTCAAGAATTTGTAATCTTCTTGCATCTTGGGTTTTGTCTATTATACAAGTATTTTTGTTCAACATTTCTCTTGTTAGGGTGATGTCATGGGCTTGTCTCGTGTGATTCGTAGGGGCACCGGATTGAAGATGGCATGTCAAACGCCTCGTCATCTTGGTCGACGTCATACCTATGTACTTAGATTGAAGGTTACATCCTTCGTGGGGGCAAGTGTACATGTATACAACGCTTGACTGCTGTAGAGGGTTCTCCGTCGGCTTTGGGCTGTTTTTGATAAGGAGTTCGGAAGTCTTCTTGGTTTTGTAGAATATTATCAGGTTTATGTTTTGGTTAGCAGTAATGCTTTTTACTCCTTTGCGGATCATTTCTTTCATTATTCTTTCCTCTTTTATATGTTCACTGTGCATGGTTGATTTGTAATATAATTTTATTGGAGGTATTGTGGTTTCTGTTCTAGGTTCTGGTTCACCAATACCTGAGTTACTCTTTCACGCTCTCTACTCACATTGCAGAGTAGTGGGTAAGCGCTCGACGAATATAAGCATTGAGAATGCTTATATTCTCAATGCTTATCAATTCGTCGAGCGCTTACCCACTGCTCTGAATGGAGCAATGTGAGTAGAGAGTAAGGAAAACAATTGGCTAAGGCATTCAAAAATATAATATATTGTCTTAATTACATGCAATTATATATATGGGAGACATTTTAAGGTGGTAGTAATAAATTACATTATGTTTCATTCGATGTAAAATGTGTATATAGAACTTATATGCACATTTTACATCGCACATAGAACAAAATTATCGAGATCTGTTTACTTGTTTTTCAAAAATAAAGAACTACAACTGCTCACTCATCACCAGAACAGGTGTTTTAATTAACATTTTAATTTTTAAGATAATTATTTTGTTTATCTGTAGGATAAGAAATATATTTCATAAATCTATACAAGAACTGGGCAGAATTAAAGTCAACTGACATGAATGCTCTTTATTAAACATAAAATTTAAAATAAATTAAACAATATAAAGCAATTTACGAAAACCCAAGTAATAAACACAAGAAAAACTGTCAAAGAAAGCATGAAATTTCTGCCACTGCAGACCTAGATTCACTAAGCATCATGCATGCCTTCTTACTGGGCTGTTTGACGAAGGTTCTCTTTTCTTCGAAGGTCTTCTTTTCTTCTTTTCTCGAAGGTTCGAAGGTTCAGAGTTCTCGAAAGAACTCTGTAAGAATCCTCCTTGTAGGATTCACCAAGGTGTTCTTGCCCAGTTATTTGGGATCTGGTTCACTTTCGTCTCGACCGAGGTCACTATCAATATGTTTAGCAGATTCTATTTACTTAATAATTTTTCTCGTAATATGATGCTGTGATATTATTTATTTACATATTTTATTAAATACTTAATAATAATGAGACACACCGAGGATTAGTAATTAGCGTTAGACAAGATTGGTGTCTAGGTTCCAATGGAATTAGCAATAATAAGCTTCTATGACATGCATTGTTCAGCAGTGCGTATTAATACCTACTAACGTAATATCTTGTTATGATTATTTAATGATTTTTAATAATAGACATATTTATTACGCGTTACTGGTTAAAAAATCATAAATGGCAAATATGATGGACTCGCCTGCAGACATATTTCCAGTTCTTGGTTATGTAACTCAAAAAACATAGGTTATGTATGGTTTGCGTTAATTTCAGGGATCAACCTCCCTACGGCTCAGTCTCTGTCCTTCACTCCTACAAGTGCTCCAGAAATGTTTTGGCTTGAAGGCGTGTTGTTAGAAAGATGGGAATTAGTAAACAGTTTGTTGAATCACAACTTACCAACCAAGAACCCGATAAGAAGGAAAAGTTACCATTAGCACTCTCGTTACTGCTCCACGAATCTGGACTAGGATGTTGGCAAGTAATGAAATGGAGGCATGTAATCAGGTGCCAGCTGGAAGCTGGGGATCAGGAGCCAGCTGTGGTTGAGGGATCAGGAGCCAGGTTGTGGGCTGGGCAACAGTTGCCAGTTGGGGAATGGAGATCAGGAGCCAGTTCGGGGCTGGAGATCAGGTGCCTTCTGGAGGCTAGGGGTCAGGTGGAGCTATCTGGGAGCTAGGAATCAGGAGACAAGTGGGAGGTTGGAGATCAAAAGCTAGTCTAGAAAAAAATGACGTTTTGAGCTAAAACTCTGTTTCAGACAACAGAGAATCATGGAGGTAAGAGTGAGGTAGGTTTTAGTCTTTTTAATGACAGGTGTCATAATAGACCAATTGCTGACCAGGAGAATAAGCAGAGAACTCTCACTCCAGAAATTAATTCAATAAAACGTCTAAATTAGTCTGATGTCTGAGGTCAAATGTCTCTTCTCTTTGGAGCGATGCATTCTCGAACGATACGTCTCTCTCTCTACTCGTGAGAGATGAATAGTAGTTTAAATTTGGAAAATATTACAGACTATCACAGAAATATCTCTTTGCGGGACTAGGGGGCAGAACATAATGCGCAATAGCTTCGCTGAAAAGCATTCGAGCATACGGAAGATGAATTTTTTTTGTAAACAGCAAGAGCCCAATAATTTTCATCACACTGCCTTACACTTAGGGCATAACTAGCCGAGCCTCTGTGTTGGAAGGGGAAACTTGGTAAATCCTTAAGTGAATTCCTGATCAACCGGGTGAGGAATTGATCATTTATATATCAAACTGAAAGATTCCTGTCAATTACCTGTTTGACCAGATTCCAGCCAGAAGCTCTGGCCGGAGTCCGAGGCACGAGGGCCATTGATCATTGAAACCAAGTTTGATAAGGGGCTTCATATGATCAAATATCTAAATATGTGCTAAGTTAGGTTCTTTCTCTATAAATGTGCGCAAGGTTTGGAAGAGATTAGTGCCCGGGAACAGAGTGAAAATGCAACTTACTTGAAAAGGAACAGGTAGGATTATTATTTAATGAAAGAGACTCTAGTGAGTTTGAAAATCTAAGGAAAGCGGAGGGGATTCTATGGATGGTCAGATAATATGAATAATTAACAACAGATTGAATGAGACAATTTTAAAATATATGATTGAAGATGAAGGTTGCCGAGGATAACAGACTCACGGAGGCTGAGGAAGGCATGCAAGTGAGGCTGAGACCTTATATATGTTTGGCAGTTCTGGCTCGTTGACCTCGTGCTGTGGTCTGCCTTATATATGACTGCAAGCTTTGGCCCACCCCCTGGACTCCAGCTGTGGCCTGTCTTATATATGACTGCAAGCTTTGGCCCACCCCCCGGACTCCAGCTGTGGCCTGTCTTATATATGACTGCAAGCTCTGGCTTCCCGGACTCTAGCTGTGGCCTGCCTTATATGTCTGCCAGCTCCGGCTCCCCGGCCTCCAGCTGTGGTTAACCTTATACAAGTCTTGAAAGTCTGGGCCCTCCAGTGGCTTCACTAACAGATGTGTATGATACATTTTCTTTGCACAATATGAATATATAATTTAAGCTCCAGATCCTCTAGTCGTTTACTGTGTGGTAGTTGATGATGTGGGGGTTGTATGGTAGTTTAAGGTATAGTAGTAGTAGAAGCAGTGGTAGTTGTTGTTGTTGTAGTTGATGTTGTGGTTGTTGTGGTAGTTGATGTTGTGGTTGTTGAAGTGGTAGTTGATGTTGTAGATGTGGAGGTGGTGGTTGATGTTGTAGATGTGGAGGTGGTGGTTGATGTTGTGGTTGTGGAGGTGGTGGTTGATGTTGTGGTTGTGGAGGTGGTGGTTGATGTTGTGGTTGTTGAAGTGGTAGTAGATGTTGTGGTTGTTGAGGTAGTGGTTGATGTTGTGGTTGTTGAGGTGGTGGTTGATGTTGTGGTTGTTGAGGTGGTGGTTGATGTTGTGGTTGTTGAGGTGGTGGTTGATGTTGTGGTTGTTGAGGTGGTGGTTGATGTTGTGGTTGTTGAGGTGGTGGTTGATGTTGTGGTTGTTGAGGTGGTGGTTGATGTTGTGGTTGTTGAAGTGGTAGTTGAAATTGAAGATGTGGAAGTGGTGGTTGATGTTGTGGTTGATGTTGTAGTTGTGGAAGTGGTGGTTGATGTTGTGGTTGATGTTGTAGTTGTGGAAGTGGTGGTTGATGTTGTGGTTGATGTTGTAGTTGTGGAGGTGGTGGTCGATGTTGTGCCCGTTGCAGTGGTTGATGCTGTAGCCGTTGCAGTGGTTGATGTTGTTCCCGTTGCAGTGGTTGATGCTGTAGCCGTTGCAGTGGTTGATGCTGTAGCCGTTGCAGTGGTTGATGCTGTAGCCGTTGCAGTGGTTGATGCTGTAGCCGTTGCAGTGGTTGATGCTGTAGCCGTTGCAGTGGTTGATGCTGTAGCCGTTGCAGTGGTTGATGCTGTAGCCGTTGCAGTGGTTGATGCTGTAGCTGTTGCAGTGGTTGATGCTGTAGCCGTTGCAGTGGTTGATGCTGTAGCCGTTGCAGTGGTTGATGCTGTAGCTGTTGCAGTGGTTGATGCTGTAGCTGTTGCAGTGGTTGATGCTGTGCCCGTTGGAGTGGTTGATGCTGTAGCCGTTGCAGTGGTTGATGCTGTGCCCGTTGCAGTGGTTGATGCTGTACCCGTTGCAGTGGTTGATGCTGTAGCCGTTGCAGTGGTTGATGTTAATCCCGTTGCAGTGGTTGATGTTGTTCCCGTTGCAGTGGTTGATGTTGTTCCCGTTGCAGTGGTTGATGTTGTTCCCGTTGCAGTGGTTGATGTTGTTCCCGTTGCAGTGGTTGATGTTGTTCCCGTTGCAGTGGTTGATGTTGTGCCCGTTGCAGTGGTTGATGTTCCTGTCCCGGAAATACAGGTCTGACCTGATGGGTTTGTTGTCTGACCTGATGGATTTGTTGTCTGACCTGATGGGTTTGTTGTCTGACCTGATGGATTAGTTGTCTGACCTGATGGATTTGTTGTCTGACCTGATGGGTTTGTTGTCTGACCTGATGGATTAGTTGTCTGACCTGATGGATTTGTTGTCTGACCTGATGGGTTTGTTGTCTGACCTGATGGATTTGTTGTCTGACCTGATGGATTAGTTGTCTGACCTGATGGATTAGTTGTCTGACCTGATGGATTAGTTGACTGACCTGATGGATTAGTTGTCTGACCTGATGGATTTGTTGTCTGACCTGATGTATTTGTAGTCTGACCTGATGGATTTGTTGTCTGACCTGATGTATTTGTAGTCTGACCTGATGGGTTCGTAGTCTGACCTGATGGATTTGTAGTCTGACCTGATGGGTTTGTAGTCTGACCTGATGGGTTTGTAGTCTGACCAGACAGATTAGTGGTCTGACCTGATGGATTTGTAGTTTGACCTGATGGATTAGTTGTCTGACCTGATAGATTAGTTGTCTGACCTGATGGATTAGTTGTCTGACCTGATGGATTACTTGTATGACCTGATGGATTAGTTGTCTGACCTGACGGATTAGTGGTCTGACCTGTTGGATTTGTTGTCTGACCTGATGGATTTGTTTGACCAGTTTGATGTGTTGTCGACTGTTCATCATTACCTGGAAAAAAGCAATAAATAAAAATTCGTCATATATCCCTTGACCTAACCCCTTTTCCTCATATTCCCTAATATTTACAAGAAAGTCTGGTGCACATTCCTATGTTCATTTCCTTAGTAGAAACGAACAAAAGAATGTGCGTTAATGCTAACAGTGACAGCCCGGACAGGTACACGTGAAGTGTTGTCAATGCCTCGGTCGACCGAGCTCTTACTCAAACCTCTGGTTGGAAGCAGTTCGACGAGAAACTCTGTAGAGTAAGACAGATCCTAATCAGTAATGGCTTCTCTAACGGTTAAGTAGAACACGTTATTAAAAGGAAGGTAACACGCCATGCAGCATCTGAAGAATCAACCATCACAACACCTGTACCTCCCATTTGATTGTTTTACAGGGACATCTTTTCCATGGCTCATAAAACGGAGGAAAGTGTCCTGAAAGATATTATTGATAGTAACGTTTTCCCCACAAACACCAATCAGAAGATACAATTAACAATTTACTAAAAAAAATGGCGCCAACCTACTTATGAAAAACTCTCCAGAAACCAAACAGAACGCCATAAAAGAGACCAACGACATTCATGCCTTCACATGTCCATTTGGAGACTGTCAATCTCAAAGACCTCAATATAGAGGCAAGACAAGAAAGTCTCCCTTTAGGTGATTAACAATGCACAAACAACAGGGCTCCATCAAGGAGCATATAATCCCACACACACATCCAGACTATCTCCAGAGACAAACAACGCTGAAATAATCGACAGGCATAAGTATAACAGAAGACCGGACATCAGCGAGGCCCTACACATCAAAAATCAAAACCAACAATTAACAAACAGTTAACTCATAATTACATTTTAACCATTTCAAGACCACGGACCAACACAAGAGACAGTAGAAGCAAGAACATATGCTTCTTATGTTCATTCATGTAGTAGCCTACTAAATCCATTATGTTTCATCCATTTGTTCATGTCAATCCCGTCCTGTACCTCCTCATTCCAAGCGAAAATAAGCTTTTGCAAAAGTATGGTAAATTTGTCTGAAAAAGTAAGGTGTGCCTTGCATAAGGCTTCCCTAGGTGTCAGACAATAATAAATTGTGAAAATTAACTTTGGAAAGTTTACTTTTAAACTTCCCCCGACAGTGAAGAAATTCATAACAAATATTGAAAAAAAAATCGTATTAGAATCATTAATCTTACCCTTTCGGTCATATTCAACTAAATCAAATACATATATATATATATATATATATATATATATATATATATATATATATATATATATATATATATATATATATATATATATATATATATATATACATATATATATATATATATATATATATATATATATATATATATATATATAACTGAAAACTCACACCCCAGAAGTGACTCGAACCCATACTCCCAGAAGCAACGCAACTGGTATGTACAAGACGCCTTAATCCACTTGACCATCACGACCGGACAAAATGAGGTGATAGCCGAGGCTATTTGAACCACCCCACCGCAGGCACTCGGATAGTAATCTTGGGCATAGCATTTTACCAAATCACCTCATTCTTTGGGGCACACGTGAGGAACACAAATGCGAACAAGCCTGAATGGTCCCCAGGACAATATGCAACTGAAAACTCACACCCCAGAAGTGACTCGAACCCATACTCCCAGACGCAACGCAACTGGTATGTACAAGACGCCTTAATCCACTTGACCATCACGACCGGACAAAATGAGGTGATAGCCGAGGCTATTTGAACCACCCCACCGCCGGCACTCGGATAGTAATCTTGGGCATAGCATTTTACCAAATCACCTCATTCTTTGGGGCACACGTGAGGAACACAAATGCGAACAAGCCTGAATGGTCCCCAGGACAATATGCAACTGAAAACTCACACCCCAGAAGTGACTCGAACCCATACTCCCAGAAGCAACGCAACTGGTATGTACAAGACACCTTAATCCACTTGACCATCACGACCGGACAAAATGAGGTGTTAGCCGAGGCTATTTGAACCACCCCACCGCCGGCACTCGGATAGTAATCTTGGGCATACCATTTTACCAAATCACCTCATTCTTTGGGGCACACGTGAGGAACACAAATGCGAACAAGCCTGAATGGTCCCCAGGACAATATGCAACTGAAAACTCACACCCCAGAAGTGACTCGAGCCCATACTCCCAGAAGCAACGCAACTGGTATGTACCTTTCATTTACTTGTATATTGCACTTCTTGTTATTTTGTCTTAACGTAACTTTTCATTGTGTCATTTACTTATTCTTATTATTTTGATTGATTGATTTTATTATACGAAATTGTTTGTCCATTTTATTCATGTTTTGTTTATTTAACGTAATTAAAATTTCATTGTTAAAATTTACTTGTGTTTTGTGTGTCTTCTCCTTACCTTACCACAGACGAAGTTCCAGATTTTCTATTTTTTTTTAATACTATGTGACGAGGCCATACCCCTAGCTTTGAGCAGCCGAACACCAACGCGTTACCGTCACAATATATATATATATATGCGAACAAGCCTGAATGGTCCCCAGGACATATGCAACTGAAAACTCACACCCCAGAAGTGACTCAAACCCATACTCCCAGAAGCAACGCATCTGGTATGTACAAGACGCCTTAATCCACTTGACCATCACGTTGTACATACACAGATGCGTCTTGTACATACCAGATGCGTTGCTTCTGGGAGTATGGGTTCGAGTCACTTCTGGGGTGTAGTTTTCAGTTATATATATATATATATATATATATATATATATATATATATATATATATATATATATATATATATATATATATTATTAAATATGACCGAAAAAGTAAGAATAATAATTCTAACACGAATTTTCTCAATCTTTCGTACATTACGCTTCACTGTTGGAGGTAAATAAAAAATCACTTCTCCAAAATTCATTTTTATTTCTAGTCTGACGCGACACGGGCGCGTTTCGTAAAACTTATTACATTTTCAAAGACTTCACAAATACACAACTGATTAGAACTTACGTCTCTCTGATATTATATCTACATTTGAGTGAGGTGGGAAGGGTGATGTGGCATTAACACAAGACAGAACAGGAGGGGATATTAATAGGGTATTAAAAGTATCAACACAAGACAGAACAGAAACAATGGGTATTGAATAGAAGTGTTTGTAGAAAGCCTATTGGTCCATATTTCTTGATGCTTCTATATTGGAGCGGAGTCTTGAGGTGGGTAGAATATAGTTGTGCAATAATTGGCTGTTGATTGCTGGTGTTGACTTCTTGATGTGTAGTGCCTCGCAAACGTCAAGCCGCCTGCTATCGCTGTATCTATCGATGATTTCTGAGTTGTTTACTAGGATTTCTCTGGCGATGGTTTGGTTATGGGAAGAGATTATATGTTCCTTAATGGAGCCCTGTTGCTTATGCATCGTTAAACGCCTAGAATAAGATGTTGTTGTCTTGCCTATATACTGGGTTTTTTGGAGCTTACAGTCCCCAAGTGGGCATTTGAAGGCATAGACGACGTTAGTCTCTTTTTAAGCGTTCTGTTTTGTGTCTGGAGAGTTTCTCATGAGTAGGCTGGCCGTTTTTCTGGTTTTATAGTAAATCGTCAGTTGTATCCTCTGATTTTTGTCTGTAGGGATAACGTTTCTATTAACAATATCTTTCAGGACCCTTTCCTCCGTTTTATGAGCTGTGGAAAAGAAGTTCCTGTAAAATAGTCTAATAGGGGGTATAGGTGTTGTGTTAGTTGTCTCTTCAGAGGTTGCATGGCTTTTCACTTTCCTTCTTATGATGTCTTCGATGAAACCATTGGAGAAGCCGTTATTGACTAGGACCTGCCTTACCCTACAGAGTTCTTCGTCGACTTGCTTCCATTCTGAGCTGTGGCTGAGAGCACGGTCGACGTATGCGTTAACAACACTCCTCTTGTACCTGTCGGGGCAGTCGCTGTTGGCATTTAGGCACATTCCTATGTTTGTTTCCTTAGTGTAGACTGCAGTGCGGAAACCTCCGCCCTTTTCCATGACTGTTACATCTAGAAAAGGCAGCTTCCCATCCTTTTCCGTCTCGTAAGTGAAACGTAGCACGGAACTCTGCTCAAATGCCTCCTTCAGCTCCTGCAGATGTCTGACATCAGGTACCTGTGTAAAATTGTCGTCAACATACCTGCAGTATATGGCCGGTTTCAAGTTCATGTCGACTAAGACTTTTTGCTCGATGGTACCCATGTAGAAGTTTGCAAACAGGACACCTAGGGGAGAACCCATGGCGACCCCATCTACTTGCTTATACATGTGCCCATCCGGGCTCAAGAAGGGTGCCTCTTTAGTACAAGCTTGGAGTAGTTTCCTCAGAATACTTTCTGGCATGTCAAGAGGAGTACAGGCTGGATCACGATACACTCTGTCGGCTATCATTCCGATTGTCTCGTCCACAGGTACGTTGGTAAACAGCGATTCTACGTCCAACGAGGCTCTTATCCCTGTGGCCCGTGTGCCCCGCAGTAAGTCCACAAATTCCTTTGGAGACTTCAGGCTGAAGGCGCAAGGAACATAAGGAGTCAGCAGGCCGTTGAGTCGCTTCGCCAGTCTGTACGTGGGTGTGGGTATCTGGCTAATGATTGGCCGAAGTGGGTTTCCAGGCTTGTGCGTCTTGACATTTCCATACGCATATCCAGATTTATATTCCCCAATGATCTTTGGCAGGTGGAGTCCGGATTTCTTGGCGTTCACAGTTTCGATCAGTTTGTTGACCTTTGCTTTTAATTCGGCTGTAGTGTCCTTCGTTACCCTTTGGAACTTAGTTTGGTCAGAGAGTATGATGTTCATTTTCGCCAGATATTCGTCTTTTTTAAGAATGACATATATTGGCGACTTGTCACCTCTCCTGACAACTATCTCCTTGTTCTCACGAAGGCTTTTAGCTGCCGCTTTAAGCTCGGGGGACAGTATGGTGCTTCTGTAGTTGCCTCGATTCTTTCCTCCTTCTGCAATAAGTTCTGCTTGTAAGGTATCTTTGGTAGTGACCTTCTTTTGTGTCTCGAGGTCGAATATGTCGTCCAACAGAATTTCCAACTCTACTTTCCGGGCCATTTCACTCGGTCTGGACATAACATGACAGTTTATGCCCAGATTTAGGAGAGTGACTTGGTCCTCAGTGAGGTTAATTCCTGCAAGGTTCAGGAAGCCATCTCTTGGTCGTGGAATTGCCATAGGTCCTCCATATAATGTTGTTAGTTTCTTGATAATCCTTGTTTCAGTGCTGAGGTGATGTTGGTCTGTGAGGATGTCGAGGTGTTGTTCAATGCGGGTACGGATACTATGGTCGATGTTGCTATTTCTCCACTCGTTTGTAGCATGAAGTAGTTGCGTTTTGTTGTCTTTGATTTCATTCTCTGCCTTGTATATCTGATCACGAATCAGATCCTGGCGATATTTTATCGTGAAGGCTTGATTCCTTGCTGCTGGGTCGTGCACTTTAATATTAGTATATTTTGGTAGCAGTCTTTCCTGTAGACATATATTATTAAATATGACCGAAAAAGTAAGATTAATAATTCTAACACGAATTTTCTCAATCTTTCGTACATTACGCTTCACTGTTGGAGGTAAATCAAAAATCACTTCTCCAAAATTCATTTTTATTTCTAGTCTGACGCGACACGGGCGCGTTTCGTAAAACTTATTACATTTTCAAAGACTTCACAAATACACAACTGATTAGAACTTACGTCTCTCTGATATTATATCTACATTTGAGTGAGGTGGGAAGGGTGATGTGGCATTAACACAAGACAGAACAGGAGGGGATATTAATAGGGTATTAAAAGTATCAACACAAGACAGAACAGAAACAATGGGTATTGAATAGAAGTGTTTGTAGAAAGCCTATTGGTCCATATTTCTTGATGCTTCTATATTGGAGCGGAGTCTTGAGGTGGGTAGAATATAGTTGTGCAATAATTGGCTGTTGATTGCTGGTGTTGACTTCTTGATGTGTAGTGCCTCGCAAACGTCAAGCCGCCTGCTATCGCTGTATCTATCGATGATTTCTGTGTTGTTTACTAGGATTTCTCTGGCGATGGTTTGGTTATGGGAAGAGATTATATATTCCTTAATGGAGCCCTGTTGCTTATGCATCGTTAAACGCCTAGAAAGAGATGTTGTTGTCTTGCCTATATACTGGGTTTTTTGGAGCTTACAGTCCCCAAGTGGGCATTTGAAGGCATAGACGACGTTAGTCTCTTTTAAAGCGTTCTGTTTTGTGTCTGGAGAGTTTCTCATGAGTAGGCTGGCCGTTTTTCTGGTTTTATAGTAAATCGTCAGTTGTATCCGCTGATTTTTGTCTGTAGGGATAACGTTTCTATTAACAATATCTTTCAGGACCCTTTCCTCCGTTTTATGAGCTGTGGAAAAGAAGTTCCTGTAAAATAGTCTAATAGGGGGTATAGGTGTTGTGTTAGTTGTCTCTTCAGAGGTTGCATGGCTTTTCACTTTCCTTCTTATGATGTCTTCGATGAAACCATTGGAGAAGCCGTTATTGACTAGGACCTGCCTTACCCTACAGAGGAAAGTGAAAAGCCATGCAACCTCTGAAGAGACAACTAACACAACACCTATACCCCCTATTAGACTATTTTACAGGAACTTCTTTTCCACAGCTCATAAAACGGAGGAAAGGGTCCTGAAAGATATTGTTAATAGAAACGTTATCCCTACAGACAAAAATCAGAGGATACAACTGACGATTTACTATAAAACCAGAAAAACGGCCAGCCTACTCATGAGAAACTCTCCAGACACGAAACAGAACGCTTTAAAAGAGACTAACGTCGTCTATGCCTTCAAATGCCCACTTGGGGACTGTAAGCTCCAAAAAACCCAGTATATAGGCAAGACAACAACATCTCTTTCTAGGCGTTTAACGATGCATAAACAACAGGGCTCCATTAAGGAACATATAATCTCTTCCCATAACCAAACCATCGCCAGAGAAATCCTAGTAAACAACACAGAAATCATCGATAGATACAGCGATAGCAGGCGGCTCGACGTTTGCGAGGCACTACACATCAAGAAGTCAACACCAGCAATCAACAGCCAATTATTGCACAACTATATTCTACCCACCTCAAGACTCCGCTCCAATATAGAAGCATCAAGAAATATGGACCAATAGGCTTTCTACAAACACTTCTATTCAATATCCATTGTTTCGTGTTCTGTCTTGTGTTGATACTTTTAATACCCTATTAATATCCTCTAATGCCACATCATCCTTCCCACCTTACTCAAATGTAATGCCACATCACCCTTCTCACCTCACTCAAATGTAGATATAAAATCAGGGAAACGTAAGTTCTAATCAGTTGTGTATTTGTGAAGTCTTTGAAAATGTAATAAGTTTTACGAAACGCGCCCGTGTCGCGTCAGACTAGAAATAAAAATGAATTTTGGAGAAGTGATTTTTGATTTACCTCCAACAGTGGTAATGTAATGTACGAAAGATTGAGAAAATTCGTGTTAGAATTATTAATCTTACTTTTTCGGTCATATTTAATAATATATGTCTACAGGAAAGACTGCTACCAAAATATACTAATATTAAAGTGCACGACCCAGCAGCAAAGGAATCAAGCCTTCACGATAAAATATCGCCAGGATCTGATTCGTGATCAGATATACAAGGCAGAGAATGAAATCAAAGACAACAAAACGCAACTACTTCATGCTACAAACGAGTGGAGAAATAGCAACATCGACCATAGTATCCGTACCCGCATTGAACAACACCTCGACATCCTCACAGACCAACATCACCTCAGCACTGAAACAAGGATTATCAAGAAACTAACAACATTATATGGAGGACCTATGGCAATTCCACGACCAAGAGATGGCTTCCTGAACCTTGCAGGAATTAACCTCACTGAGGACCAAGTCACTCTCCTAAATCTGGGCATAAACTGTCATGTTATGTCCAGACCGAGTGAAATGGCCCGGAAAGTAGAGTTGGAAATTCTGTTGGACGACATATTCGACCTCGAGACACAAAAGAAGGTCACTACCAAAGATACCTTACAAGCAGAACTTATTGCAGAAGGAGGAAAGAATCGAGGCAACTACAGAAGCACCATACTGTCCCCCGAGCTTAAAGCGGCAGCTAAAAGCCTTCGTGAGAACAAGGAGATAGTTGTCAGGAGAGGTGACAAGTCGCCAATATATGTCATTCTTAAAAAAGACGAATATCTGGCGAAAATGAACATCATACTCTCTGACCAAACTAAGTTCCAAAGGGTAACGAAGGACACTACAGCCGAATTAAAAGCAAAGGTCAACAAACTGATCGAAACTGTGAACGCCAAGAAATCCGGACTCCACCTGCCAAAGATCATTGGGGAATATAAACCTGGATATGTGTATGGAAATGTCAAGACGCACAAGCCTGGAAACCCACTTCGGCCAATCATTAGCCAGATACCCACACCCACGTACAGACTGGCGAAGCGACTCAACGGCCTGCTGACTCCTTATGTTCCTTGCGCCTTCAGCCTGAAGTCTCCAAAGGAATTTGTGGACTTACTGCGGGGCACACGGATAAGAGCCTCGTTGGACGTAGAATCGCTGTTTACCAACGTACCTGTGGACGAGACAATCGGAATGATAGCCGACAGAGTGTATCGTGATCCAGCCTGTACTCCTCTTGACATGCCAGAAAGTATTCTGAGGAAACTACTCCAAGCTTGTACTAAAGAGGCACCCTTCTTGAGCCCGGATGGGCACATGTATAAGCAAGTAGATGGGGTCGCCATGGGTTCTCCCCTAGGTGTCCTGTTTGCAAACTTCTACATGGGTACCATCGAGCAAAAAGTCTTAGTCGACATGAACTTGAAACCGGCCATATACTGCAGGTATGTTGACGACATTTTTACACAGGTACCTGATGTCAGACATCTGCAGGAGCTGAAGGAGGCATTTGAGCAGAGTTCCGTGCTACGTTTCACTTACGAGACGGAAAAGGATGGGAAGCTGCCTTTTCTAGATGTAACAGTCATGGAAAAGGGCGGAGGTTTCCACACTGCAGTCTACACTAAGGAAACAAACATAGGAATGTGCCTAAATGCCAACAGCGACTGCCCCGACAGGTACAAGAGGAGTGTTGTTAACGCATACGTCGACCGTGCTCTCAGCCACAGCTCAGAATGGAAGCAAGTCGACGAAGAACTCTGTAGGGTAAGGCAGGTCCTAGTCAATAACGGCTTCTCCAATGGTTTCATCGAAGACATCATAAGAAGGAAAGTGAAAAGCCATGCAACCTCTGAAGAGACAACTAACACAACACCTATACCCCCTATTAGACTATTTTACAGGAACTTCTTTTCCACAGCTCATAAAACGGAGGAAAGGGTCCTGAAAGATATTGTTAATAGAAACGTTATCCCTACAGACAAAAATCAGAGGATACAACTGACGATTTACTATAAAACCAGAAAAACGGCCAGCCTACTCATGAGAAACTCTCCAGACACAAAACAGAACGCTTTAAAAGAGACTAACGTCGTCTATGCCTTCAAATGCCCACTTGGGGACTGTAAGCTCCAAAAAACCCAGTATATAGGCAAGACAACAACATCTCTTTCTAGGCGTTTAACGATGCATAAGCAACAGGGCTCCATTAAGGAACATATAATCTCTTCCCATAACCAAACCATCGCCAGAGAAATCCTAGTAAACAACACAGAAATCATCGATAGATACAGCGATAGCAGGCGGCTTGACGTTTGCGAGGCACTACACATCAAGAAGTCAACACCAGCAATCAACAGCCAATTATTGCACAACTATATTCTACCCACCTCAAGACTCCGCTCCAATATAGAAGCATCAAGAAATATGGACCAATAGGCTTTCTACAAACACTTCTATTCAATACCCATTGTTTCTGTTCTGTCTTGTGTTGATACTTTTAATACCCTATTAATATCCCCTCCTGTTCTGTCTTGTGTTAATGCCACATCACCCTTCCCACCTTACTCAAATGTAGATATAATATCAGAGAGACGTAAGTTCTAATCAGTTGTGTATTTGTGAAGTCTTTGAAAATGTAATAAGTTTTACGAAACGCGCCCGTGTCGCGTCAGACTAGAAATAAAAATGAATTTTGGAGAAGTGATTTTTTATTTACCTCCAACAGTGAAGCGTAATGTACGAAAGATTGAGAAAATTCGTGTTAGAATTATTAATCTTACTTTTTCGGTCATATTTAATAATATATGTCTACAGGAAAGACTGCTACCAAAATATACTAATATATATATATATATATATATATATATATGCCATGAGCACACTGCTGGCATACAGGATCCAGTTGCATATAGTTCTGGGGACCATTCAGGCTTGTTCCCCTTTGTGTTCCTCACGTGTGCCCCAAAGAATGAGGTTATTTGATAAAATACCATGCCCAAGATTACCAATCGAGTGCCTGCAGGGGGATGGAAATAGCCTCGGCTACCATCCTCTTTTGTTCGGTCATGTTGGTCGAGCTGTTAAGGGATCCTTTACGCCAGCAGTGTGCTCCTGGCAGTATGGGTTCGAGTCACTTCTGGGGTGTGAGTTTTAAGTTACATAGAGTCCTGGGGACCATTCACGCTTGTTTGCATTTGTGTTCCTCACGTGTGCCCCTAAGAATGCGGTGATTTGATAAAGTACCATGCCCATGATTACCAACCGACTGCCGACGGGGGGATGGAAATAGCCTCGGCTACCATCCTTTTTTGCTCGGTCGTGTTGGTCGAGCGGTTAAGGGATCCTGTACGTCAGCAGTGTGCTCCTGACAGTATGGGTTCGAGTCACTTCTGGGGAGTGAGTTTTCAGTTGCATATAGTCCTGGGGACCATTCAGGCTTGTTCGCATTTGTGTTCCTCACATGTGCCCCAAAGAATGAGGAGATTTGATAAAATACCATGCCCAAGATTACCAACCAAGTGCCGGCGGGGTGATGGAAATAGCCAAGGCTACCATCCTCTTTTGTCCGATCGTGTTGGCCTAGCGGTTAAGGGATCCTGTTCGCCAGCAGTCCAGCAGTGTGCTCCTGGCAGTATGGGTTCGAGTCACTTCTGGGGTGTGAGTTTTCAGTTGCATATAGTCCTGGGGACCATTCAGGCTTGTTCGCATTTGTGTTCCTCACGTGTGCCCCAAAGAATGAGGTGATTTGATAAAATACCATTCCCATGATTACCAACCGAGTGCCGACGGGGGGATGGAAATAGCCTCGGCTACCATCCTCTTTTGTCCGGTCATGTTGGTCGAGCGGTTAAGGGATCCTGTACGCCAGCAATGTGCTCCTGGCAGTATGGGTTCGAGTCACTTCTGGGGTGTCAGTTTTCAGTTGCATATAGTCCTGGGGACCATTCAGGCTTGTTCGCATTTGAGTTCCTCCCGTGTGTCCCAAAGAATGAGGTGATTCGATAAAATACCATGCCCAAGATTACCAACCGAGTGCCGGCAGGGGGATGGAAATAGCCACGGCTACCATCCTCTTTTGTCCGGTCGTGTTGGCCTAGCGGTTAAGGGATCCTGTTCGCCAGCAGTCCAGCAGTGTGCTCCTGGCAGTATGGGTTTGAGTCACTTCTGGGGTGTGAGTTTTCAGTTATATATATATATATATATATATATATATATATATATATATATATATATATATATATATATATATATATATATATATGTCGTACCTAGTAGCCAGAACGCACTTCTCAGCCTACTATGCAAGGCCCGATTTGCCTAATAAGCCAAGTTTTCCTGAATTAATATATTTTCTCTAATTTTTTTCTTATGAAATGATAAAGCTACCCATTTCATTATGTATGAGGTCAATTTTTTTTATTGGAGTTAAAATTAACGTAGATATATGACCGAACCTAACCAACCCTACCTAACCTAACCTAACCTAACTTTTTCGGCTACCTAACCTAACCTAACATATAAAGATAGGTTAGGTTAGGTTAGGTAGGGTTGGTTAGGTTCGGTCATATATCTACGTTAATTTTAACTCCAATAAAAAAAATTGACGTCATATGTAATGAAATGGGTAGCTTTATCATTTCATAAGAAAAAATTAGAGAAAATATATTAATTCAGGAAAACTTGGCTTATTAGGCAAATCGGGCCTTGCATAGTAGGCAGAGAAGTGCGTTCTGGCTACTAGGTACGACATATGTGTGTATATATATATATATATATATATATATATATATATATATATATATATATATATATATATATATATATATATATATATATATATTATAGTTTTTTATCAAATCGCCTCATTTTTTGGGGCCACGTGAGCAACACAAATGCAAACATGCCTGGATGTGTCCCCAGGCATATATGCAACTAGAACAGAATTTAAGGATTTCTTTCACCGCCACTTTGTTAACAAAGGAGACCTTGACCCATATAGTTTAGTTAAGAAATTTGTCAATGCAACCATGCAGCCTGGTGAATCATTTAATGCAATTTACTATCCATCTAGATCATTATTTGTATGCTCTAGTGACTGCAATGTTGAGTTCATCATGGGTTGATAATAATTTTGGTCTTTAATGTATTTTGCCCAAAAGCAAACTAAGCCTATCCTAGAAAAACAACATTTTGGAACTAAACACGAAATTAGTGAAGTGTTTGAGGCTATAAATAACTCAACAGATAAATTGGCTCTCTGTAATGCTCAGTTGTTGCCATCCTCAGATACTGTATATGTAGTAAAAATCTCTAAGTGCCCTCTTTCCATAAACTCACAAAATGTTTGGTCACAGAACCTCACCAATGGTCGTAGCACGCAATCAAATTCTCCTTCTCCTGAGTTGCCACGGCACTATAGTTCACGATCAACCACTACCTCATGTTGGCATTGTGGTAATTCTAACCACTTAGCAAAAAACTGTTGGTCCACACCTAGATCATCATCTCCTGGACCATTTTCTCAGTCTTCACGTTATTTTAAAAACTCTATGTTGCCATATTTCAAGTATCATAAAGAAGCTGGTCTCCACACTGCAGATTGTAGAGCTCAGCAAAGGCTATCTCCACCTCGTAGTTCCCATGGTCAGTCATGGCAAGATGCACAGCGTCCAAGACAGCATAAATATTCCCATAACTACATAAATCCATTGAAAAACCATACCAGGTCACAGAACCCCTAGAGATTAGAGTGTTCATGTTACGTCGTCGGGAAACTTCCAAAGCGCTTCTTTAACAATTTAAGATAACATACCCTAGTGTCTTCCCTGTACTCAGTATTAACCCAAAACAGATTTGGACACTTGACAAAAGAGGACACTGATAATTGACCAGATGTTGACGTTGACGAAACCAGAGTGAATTTGTCTCAGAAAAGATGCAGACATCCCAAGCAATATAAATTACAAGCAGTGAACTGTTCAATTTCTAGTGAAGGCCCGCTAGTCTCAGCCCTAGTACACGGAAGAATAATGAAAGTCTTCATTAATGCAGGTGCTAAAATAAATATTGTCAAGCCTACAGCTCTTACAGATATTTCAAGTAAGCATTCTGTCACTGTAAGGAAATCAGCTGTACTTTTCTGAAGGGTGTATCAGGAAACAAAGTGACAGTTGAGGGAGAAATCGACCCCTCACTCAAGTTAAGTGACATCACATTGCCCATAACATGCATAGGTGTTGATAGGTCACCATTTTTCTGGTGACATTCTCTTAGGTTTGTAGACTATGGATGATGAGAATATTGCATTTTTCCCCATCGTTGGATCATTAGTATTAAGGATCATGTCATACCACTTTGCAGCATTACGAATGCAACCATGCAGCCTGGTGAAGCTGCATGGTTGCATTACAACCATGCATGCTTCATCATGCCAATGCTACCATGCAGCCTGACCCACTCATGACCCATCATGAGTGGGTCAGCCTGGTGACCCACTCATGATGGATCATGAGCTTAACAGTAAGAAAGATTGTATTCATTATGTCGACAGCCAACTTGCTAGCGTTCGGTTGTCAGATTCTTGTCGCAGTAGCATACCTGAGAAAACAGATACTCAAGTGAAGCATCGTAGTTGTGAATTTGTTCAGGAGAATATGTATCGAGACTTTCTGGAGGGGGACGCCCTATCAGATTCTCGTAGTCTTGGTCGCCTAGCATCTTTCTCCCCTTAAGTCAGTGGATTCACAGCTGCTGACACTGTGCTACACTCTCATTCTCTCATAAGAATAAGAGTTTAGATTCAAGGAGTTCCTGAGTTGTTGGATGTCATTGCAGATAGTGAAACATGTAAAGTGAACGGAACGTTTGTTGAACCCTCCTGGCATACAGTGCAGGATGGTACTGTTACATTATACATTGCAAACACTAGTAATGCCGACATCCATCTCCAGTCTGGCACCCACGTTGAAGAATTTGCCCATTACTCGTTACCGGTGCGAGTGGTGGACGATGTCTCAGCGTAACATACTGTGTTTGCACTCACACCAGGAGAACGGAAATCTCAGCCAGAGGTGCAAGCGCAACACCTCAGTCCTACAGATTTCCCTCACTCAGTGGTTCAACTTTTGAAATTTTTAAATAAGAATAGAAAAGTCATCACTCTTCCTGGAGAAATGTTAAGATTCACACGACTCATCACACATAAAATTCCCATTGAATAAGGTACAACACCAATTTATGTTCCAACATATCGTTTACCATACTCTCAGAGAGCAGAAGCTGACAGACGTATAGAGGAAATGTTACAGGATGATGTAATTGAACTGAGCAATTCACCATGGAACGCCCCATTGATTCTTGTACCAAAACGAGATAGGACATGGAGACCAGTAATCGACTACAGGAAGCTTAACAGAGTAATGATACCTGACCGTTTCCCGCTTCCAATCTTAAATGATATGTTGCAAAGCATTTGTCGAAACAAAGTATTTTCAACATTAGATTTGTTGCAGGAATTCTGGCACTTCCCACTCGATGAGGATAGTAAGCAGTTGACAGCCTTTAGTACCTCTTATGGTCATTTTCATTTCAAAAGAATGTCATTTGGTTTGAGAAGCAACCCAATAACCTTTTCAAGGTGCATGACAAACCTATTTCGTAGGTTAATAGGTAGTACTCTTTTGGTGTATCTTGATCTCATAATCATGTCGCAAGATTTTCAAACTCACTTTCAGATCCTTGAGAAAGTACTTGCAAAGCTCAAAGAAGCAAACTTAAAAGTAAAATGATCAAAGTGCTCATTTTTAAAGGAGAAGATTAATTTCTTAGGTCATACAGTCACTCCTTCAGGTATTACCTTATGAATAAAAAAGTATTGCTGCCCGTGATTTTCCAACGCCTTATACTGCAGAAGCCGTGAGACAGTTCACAGGTCTTGAAGGATTTTACCGTTCATTTATTGTTGGATTCTCTACTATAGCCCCTCCACTTTTCAAGTTGCAGAGAAAAGATGAACCCTTTGTTGGGAAGAAGCCCAAGAACAGTCTTTCAGAAAGCTCAAAGAAGTATTCATCTCGTCACTTGTTCTAAGGTACCCAGATTTTTCTAAGCCTTTTACGTTGGTCACAGATGCCAGTGACATAGGCTTAGGTGCTTTATTACTTAAAACCGAAGGTCACAGAGATCATGCAATAGCCTATGCCAGCTGTAGATTGCCTAAGGAAGAGAAAAATTTATAGTGCAACAAAGCGTAAAACTTTAGCAGTTGTATGGGCTTTTAAACATTTCAAGGATTCAGTTTACAATTATCCAGTGCATGTTCTTACTGATCATCAACCATTAATTTCTTTGTTAAAGAAGAAGAATCCTGCTGGAAAGTTTGTTAGATATTTACTTACAATTCAAGATTTTAATCGTACATTTGGGTATATTCCAGGAAAACAAAATGTTTTAGTTGGTGGATTTTCTCGACATGTAGCTATAATCCAGCTAAATTACCCAGCATTAGATGCTACAATAGTAAAGACTGAACAAAGACAAGTTCCCATATGGTCACCTGCCATTAAGTTTTTGACTAAGCAAGACACTCATCGGATTCACAAACCCCTAGTACCATTGAAGGAACTGGTGATGTTAGACAATTTACTGTGTAGAGTAGTAAAGCTAGGAACACCCAGAAGAAAATGTTTTCAGTCATTCCAGCTTTCTTGGTTCCAACTGTATTAAAGATTACACACGATGCTCCTGCAAGAGCACATCCAGGAAAAGATTGTACACTCCAACAAGGTCGGTTGAAATATTTTTGGCCTAAAACTGCTAAAGAGATTGCTCATTATGTTGATAGATGTTTAACCTGCTTTCAGCACAAAGGTCACGTCGTAGGACCAAGCCCAATTAATGTTTACTCAGTGACTAAAGCCCCTTGGGAAAAAGTATCAATGGATTTGTTGACAATTTTTGCAGAAACTAAAAAGGTAACAAACACTTGCTTGCATTGGTTGACAATTTTTCAAGGTATTGTGAACTAGTTCCTATTCCGAACAAAACATCAGAAATTATAGCCAGTGCATTCCATGACCAAATAAGTTTTAGATGTATTATGCCAAAAGTTATTCTCTCAGATAATGATCCTGAGTTTAGTAATAGCATCTTAACTAGTTTGTTTGAATTATTTAACATTAAAAAACGTAGCATTATGCCATAACACCCAGCAAGTAATGGATTAGCAGAGCGTACTAACGGAAACATGTTAGATGCCTTGAGTCACGTAGAATTTTGATAACAGTAACTGGGATGAGTTCACACCCTTGATTCAGTGTGCCATAAATACTTCAATTAATGCTTTTACAGGAAACAGTCCTCATACTATTCTTTATGGTACAGATAAGATCCTTCCTAATGAATTGATCAAAGAAACCCCTGCTCCTGTGTGTAGCATTGATGATTTTGTTCAAGTAAAGCATAGATAAATGCAACTGGTCTTTAAGAAAATACGAGAACACTTGTCCAAGGTAACTGCAGAGTTTACCTGAGCAAGGAATGCTCAAGCTAAGCTCAGTAAGATAACTGTTGGATCTGTAGTAATGGTACTTAATCAAACTCAGGTCTGGCACTATGTACAAGTAAACTAAGAAATTTGTAGGTCCATATAAGGTAATAGAGCTTATCAAGGGTAACAGGTACAAACTTAAGAATTTCATAATTTATTAACAGGAGAGTTTGTAAATGAAAATTTAGATCACATGAAGTTAGCTAAAATTACTGCTGATGAGACTGTTGCAGATAACAATGACCTTACCCAGACAGATTTTTCTAGTGGGACACCACCTAATGTGGTTGACAGACCACTTTACGTTGAGTTACCCTATGCTAGTACTTATAATCTTAGATCTAGACCTTTAGCTTCAACTGTGTATGCACCACATGCCCATTGGCTAGATGCTAAAGAAATTAATAATTCAGATGACACCTGGTTACATGCAGTTTCACCTGTTCCTGACCTCCAGTCAGAGCCAGAGTTGTATAAAGCTCTACAGGATTTACAGGTTGATATTCGCAAAATCTATAATTAAGTGCATCCTGCAGTTCTTATTTTGGTAACAAAATAACTCATTATAACCCTCTATACCCAGAGAGGTATAGACTCATCCCTCTCAATGTTTGCTGATGATGCAAAAATTATGAGCTGGATTAAGACAAAGGAAGATAGTATGAATCTACAAGATAACCTAGACAAACTGAATGAATGTTTCAACAAATGGTTACTAAAGTTCAATCCAAGTAAATGTACGGTAATGAAACTAGGCAGTGGAAACAGGATGCCACACAGAATATAGAATGGGAGGTGAAATCCTTCATGAAACGGACAGAGAGAAAGATCACACCAAACCTGTGTCCTGAAGACAACAAAAATAATAACATCTGCGGCTTATGCAAGACTGGCCAACATAAGAACTGCCTTTAGAAACTTATGTAAGGAATCGTTCAGGACCCTGTATACTTTTTATGTCAGACCAATCCTGGAATATGCAACTCCAGCTTGGAATCCATACCTATTTAGGACTTGGAGACAGATTATTTAACACCAGGGGCACATGCACTAGGGGACACAGGTGGACACTGAGTGCCCAAATGAGCCACAGAGACATTAGAAAGAATTTTTTTCAGTGTCAGAGTAGTTAACAAATGGAATTCACTAGTTCGATTCCATTTGAGTTCGGTGTCGTGGAGGCAGACTCCATACACTGTTTCAAATGTATATATAATAGAGCCCAGTAGGCTAAGGAATCCATACACCAGTTAATTGACAGTGGAGAGACGAGACGAAAAAGTCAAAGCTCAACCCCCGCAAGCTCAACTAAGTGAGTACAACTAGGTGAGTACACACACACAAGGCAGGCAGGACAGCACCACACTACCCTCTATTTCTCTCACACTTCTCCCCCTACCCCTCACACACACACACACACACGCTCACAAGTACACATAAGTCCCAGCCAATGGTCTTCTCCCTGCCCCAAGCAGGCCTGAACAAGACCAAAGCCCTCTATCCCCCACTCCACCTCCCTCCAAACCCCTGTCAACTACACCGCAGGAGGGCGTGCCCTCTCCCCAAGCAATCCCTGCTCCCTCACCCCAGGACTTCTTCCTGCCCCAAGCAGGCCTGAGGAAGACCTAAGCCCTCCACCCCCCACTCCACCTCCCCCTGAACCCCTGGCAACTACCTCACAGGAGGATGAGCCTACCCAAGTAGCAATGACCACAGAACAACCTCCTACACTTGTAGGGAGTGTGGGTGAAATTGGATATAAGAAAGTGAGCTTCAAGGTAATGTACTCAAACATTGATGGGATTACCAATAAAGCAAGTGAACTGGCAGAAAGGGTGCAAGAAGAAAACCCTGATGTAATAGGACTAACGGAAACAAAATTGTCAGGAGTCATAACAGATGCTGTGTTTCCAAAGGACTACTATATAGTAAGGAAAGAGAGGGAAGGGAGAGGAGGTGGAGGAGTGGCCCTGCTGATAAGGAAGGACTGGAGTTTTGATGAGATGGAAATTCCGGGCTGTGACGGATTCAGAGATTACATAACAGGAACTATAACAATGGGTGGACCTAAGATAATAATGGCAGTCATTTACAACCCTCCCCTAAATGACAGACGACTTAGACAGGAGTTTGATAGGAACAACATGGCAACCATTAATATAATAGAGAGAGCAGCTTCAGTTGCCTGCAGGAATGGCTCAAGACTCTTAATCATGGGTGATTTCAACCATGGAAAGATAGACTGGGAGGATGGGGACCCACATGGTGGTGTAGATACGTGGCGAGCTAAACTCTTGGAAGTGGCAACAAGGAATTTTCTGAGCCAGCATGTCAAGGAACCCACAAGAGTGAGAGGCAATGATGAACCAGCTAGACTCGACTTGATATTCACCCTGAATGAGTCAGAAATAAGGGAAGTCAAAGTTGAGGCCCCCATAGGAATGAGTGACCACAGTGTACTGACCTTTGAGTACTTGGTGGAGGTAGGGATAACCTATCCAAGGATGGGAGTGGAGGGGAAAAGACTGAATTACCGAAGAGGAAAATATGATAAGATGAGGAACTTCCTCAGGGGAATACCATGGGAAGCAGAAATAAGAGACAAGAATGTGCAGGTCATGATGAATTTTGTCACCCAAAAGTGCCAGGAAGCTGCAGACAGGTTTATCCCCGTCCAAAAGGAGAAAAACGAAAAACAACAGAAAAACCCATGGTTCAACCAGGAATGTAAGGTAGCGAAACAACTGAGTAAAAGAACATGAAGAAACTACAGAAATAACAGAACACCAGAGAGCAGGGAGAGATACCAGAGGGCCAGAAATGAGTACATCAGAGTGAGGAGGGAAGCAGAGAGACAGTTTGAAAATGACATTGCGAGTAAAGCCAAGACCCAACCAAAGCTGCTCCACAGCCACATCAGGAGGAAAACAGCAGTGAAGGAACAAGTGATGAAGCTGCGGAAAGGGGAGAACAGATGCACAGAGAATGACAAGGAGGTGTGTGAAGAATGCAACAAGAGATTCCAGGAGGTCTTCACAATAGAACAAGGAGAAGCCCCTGCACTAAATGAGGAGGCGGCAAACCAAGCAACCTTGGAGGAATTTGACCTCACCAGTGATGAGGTCAAAAGGTGTCTGCTGGAGCTGGATGTGACAAAGGCTGTTGGGCCTGATAGAATCTCACCATGGATACTAAAGGAAGGTGCAGAAGCACTAAGTGTGCCACTCTCTATGGTGTATAACAGGTCACTGGAAACAGGAGACTTACCAGAAAGTTGGAAGACAGCTAACGTGGTCCCAATATACAAAAAGGGTGACAGGCAAGAGGCACTGAATTACAGGCCAATTTCCTTAACTTGTATACCGTGCAAGGTGATGGAGAAGATTGTGAGGAAAAGGATCGTAGAGCATCTGGAGGGAAATAACTTTGTAACGCACCACCAACATGGGTTCAGAGATGGTAAATCGTGCCTCACAGGTTTAATAGAATTTTATGACCAGGCAACGAAAATTAGGCAGGAAAGAGAAGGGTGGGCCGACTGCATTTTCCTGGATTGCCAAAAAGCCTTTGACACAGTACCCCATAAAAGGCTGTTAAAAAAGTTGGAGCAACAGGAAGGAGTAAAAGGGAAGGTGCTCCAGTGGATAAGGGAGTACTTACGCAACAGGAAACAGCGAGTAACGGTGAGGGGGAAGACATCAGAGTAACGAGATGTCACCAGCGAAGTCCCACAGGGCTCAGTACTTGGACCCATTCTGTTTCTAATATATGTGAACGATCTTCCAGAGGGTATAGACTCATTCCTCTCGATGTTTGGTGATGATGCAAAAATTATGAGAAGAATCAAGACGGATGAAGATAGACAGAGACTACAGGAAGACCTGGATAAACTGGAGGAATGGTCTAGAAAATGGCTGCTAAAGTTCAACTCGGGAAAGTGTAAGGTGATGAAATTAGGCGAAGGGAGCAGGAGGCTGAACACAAGGTTTCATCTGGGAGGGGAAATCCTGCAAGAGTCAAATAGAGAGAAGGATCTGGGGGTTGATATCACACCGAACCTGTCCCCAGAGGCCCACATCAAAAGAATATCATCAGCGGCATATGCTAGACTGGCCAACATAAGAACTGCCTTCAGAAACTTGTGTAAGGAATCTTTCAGAACCCTGTTTACCACTTATGTAAGACCAATCCTGGAGTATGCAGCTCCAGCCTGGAGTCCATACCTAGTTAAACACAAGACAAAGTTAGAGAAGATTCAGCGGTATGCCCCAGGCTCGTCCCGGAACTGAGAGGATTGAGCTACGAGGAAAGGCTAAAGGAGCTGAACCTCACATCCCTGGAAAACAGAAGAGTAAGGGGAGACATGATAACCACCTACAAAATTCTCAGGGGAATTGACAGGGTGGACAAAGACAAACTCTTTAGCACGGGTGGGACACGAACAAGGGGACACAGGTGGAAACTTAGTACCCAGATGAACCATAGAGACGTTAGAAAGAATTTTTTCAGTGTCAGAGTAGTTAATAAATGGAATGCACTAGGAAGTGATGTGGTGGAGGCTGACTCCATACACAGTGTCAAATGTAGATATGATAGAGCCCAGTAGGCTCATGAATCTGTACACCAGTTGATTGACAGTTGAGAGGCGGGACCAAAGAGCCAAAGCTCAACCCCCGCAAGCACAATTAGGTGAGTACAATTAGGTGAGTACATACACACTATCCACCATAGGGCTTTTGGCACCAATGTGAGCAAATTGACCAGTGACCCTCTCTCAGCCTTCCATTTCTTCCATTTTCTCACTCCCCCTCCCAACTTCCCACGCCTTCACAATCTCCCAAAACACCCCGCTCCTATGCACAAACCCTCCACACTAGCGCACACACGCACTCCCCCCCCCCCCCCCACTGACACGCTTGCGCACTTGCACACACACACACACACACACACACCAAACACCTCGACCTTCTCACTGAGGTGAGAAGGTCGTGACCGCCCCCACCCTTCCATTACACACACACACACACACACACACACACACACACACACACACACACACACACACACACACACACACTCTCTCTCTCCTTCTCTCTCTCTCTCTCCTTCTCTCTCTCTCTCTCTCTCACTCCTCCCCCTCTCTCTCTTGCCCTCCCCCCTCTCTCTCACCTTCCCTCTTTCTCTCCTGCCCTCTCTCTCTCTCTCTCTCTCTCTCTCTCTCTCTCTCTCTCTCTCTCTCTCTCTCTCTCTCTCTCTCTCTCTCTCTCTCTCTCTCTCTCTCTCTCTCTCTCTCTCTCTCTCTCTCTCTCTCTCTCTCTCTCTCTCTCTCTCTCTCTCTCTCTCTCTCTCTCTCTCTCTCTCTCTCTCTCTCTCTCTCTCTCTCTCTCTCTCTCTCTCTCTCTCTCTCTCTCACTCCCTCTCACTCTCTCTGACTCTCTCGAGAAAGAGAAGGAAATGTTAGCCCAAGTTTGGGAGGAAGTTAGGAAGGAGATGCATGAAATGACGAATACAATAAACAACCTGTAAAGTGAGCTGACAGCAGCAAAGGAGGAGATAAAATCCCTCACAGATAAAAATAATGAGGCTGAGCATCAGATAATCATCCAAAAGGAAGATGAAATTGTCGCATTGGAAGGAAATGCCTTTGTACATGAAACATTTGTGGAAATACTGAAAACGAGCACAGAAGCAATGGTCACAGTGAGGGAGGTAACAATGCAAGCAGCTACCTCACAGGAAGCAGCAAGGTGCACCAGTCTGCTGCTGGAAAGATAAAGATCAGTGGAAGCTGTGGACATCAGAGTGCAGGAAGGCTCCAATAGGCAAGAATGGAATACAAAACCACGAAGGAGCATGTTCAAGAAAGGAAGAACCGTCTGCAATATGTTGACGAATACAAAAAAGTATTCCTCCAGAGGGACCGGACAAAGGAGGAAATAGCCATAGCGGAAGAGGCAAGGAAGAAGCGCAAGGTGAGAGATGAAAACAAGGAAACTACAGCCTCCAACAGAACATTCCCAGAGGCGATAGGGGAACCCACAACAAGCATCCCAGCAACACCAGAGAGGAGGGAAACACCACCACCCTTCTCCACATAGAAACCCTCTCTACCCATCACCCTCCCTGCCCCTACTCAAATGCTCACTCAACCCTCCCTCCCCCCCTCACCCCTTTCCTACCCTGTCACCCCTTCCTCATTCCTACCATGCCCCCCCCCTCCTTTCACTTTCCTTTTCCCCCCATCCTCCCTCCTTTCCCTTTCCCTTTCCTCCCTGCCCTCCCCCTTCTTCCCATAACATCCCTATCCTCCCTCCCCCCCCCTAACCCCATATCCTCCATGTCCCCCCTTCCTCCTTACTCCATACCCTCCATGTCCCACCACCCCTCACCCCAGAATCCTCTGAGACCCTGTTAACCACCTCTCAAATCTTCACACCTATGGAACAGCTTCCCCTGTCAGTAGAACACTCACCAAGAAGGGGACAAGAGAATGGACACAAGAAAGTGAGCTTCAAGGCAATTTACACTAATATAGATGGAATTACAAATAAAACAAGTGAACTTGGAGAATGGGCACTAGAAGAAAACCCAGACATAATAGCACTCACAGAAACAAAGCTAACGAAAATCAAAACAAATGCAGTGTTTCCACAGGACTATTATGAAGTGAGGAAAGAGACAGAAGGAAGAGGAGGAGGTGGTGTAGCTGTGCTGATAAGAAGAGGCTGGAGTTTTGAAGAGATGATTATTCAGGGCTTTGAGGATTTCAGTGACTACATAACAGGTACCACAGAAATTGGAGGACAAAAAATTATCGTAGCAGTAATATATAACCCCCCTACTAAACGACAGAAAACCCAGACTGGAATATGATAGAAACAACATGGCCATCATTAATATAATTGAGAGAGCAGCTACTGCCACTAGCAGGAATGCATCCAAACTACTAATCATGAAGGATTTCAATCATGGGAAGATAGATTAGGAGAACAGAGACCCATATGGAGGACCAGACACTTGGAGAGCTTAGCTGCTGGACGTGGCAACAAGAAACTTTCTAAGCGAACACATAAAGGTACCGACAAGAATGAGAGAAGAGGATGAACCAGCTTTTCTTGATCTGATATTTACCCTAAATGAGTTGGATATAAGGGAAGTTAAGTTGGAAGTCCCCTTGGGAATGGGTGATCACAGTGTATTGATCTTTGAGTACCTGGTTGAGCTAGGATTTACCTCCTCAAAAAAAGAACCAGGAAACAAAGGGCTGATGTACCGAAAGGGAAATTATGAGGAGATGAGAAAATTACTAAGGGATATACCATGGGACTTAGAACTCAGAACTATGTCCATACAAGACATGATGGACTATGTCACTCAAAAGTGTCAGGAGGCAGTAAACACGTTTATCCCTGCCCGAAAGGAAAAAAAAGAAAGCAAAAGAAGAATTCGTGGTTAAAAAGAGCATGTATGGAAGTAAAGAAACTGAACAAAAGGGCGTGAAGGAACTTCCGAAATGCCTGTACACCTGAAAGCAGAGAGAGATACCAGAGAAGAAGGAACAGGTATGTTAGTGTGAGAAGAGAAGCTGAGAAAAAGTATGAAAATGATATAGCTAATAAAGCCTAGACCGAACCAAAGCTACTCCAGTCACATCAGGAGGAAAACAACAGTGAAGGAACCGGTGATGAAACTTAGAACGGTTGAGGACAGGTACACAGAGAATGACAGAGAGGTGTGTGAAGAACTCAACAAAAGGTTCCATAAAGTCTTCACAATAGAACGAGGTCAGGTCACCGTGCTTGGAGAGGTGGCAGTAAACCAGGCGGCCTTGGAAGGGTTCGAAATTACAAGAGATGAGTTCAAGAGGCATCTGTTGGATCTAGACGTGAGAAAGGCTGTTGGCCCTGAAGGAATCTCACCATGGGTATTGAAAGAGTGTGCAGAAGCACTTTGCTTGCCACTCTTCAAAGTGTATAGTAGGTCACTGGAGAGGGGAAACATACCAGAAATATGGTATGTGTCTAGAAGTGAAGAACCCTTCACACTTGAGAAGTGGTGACCCTAGAAGTCAAGAACCCTTGACACTTGAGAGGTGGTGGCCCTAGAGGTCAATGTGAGAGAATGGTCTCTCAGGATTCTCCCACAGCTGACTTGAATGGCTCATTGAGGTGGACAGTGCACCGATCCTCGTGCACAAGCCCTATCTCTGTTAACCCTGGATAGTAAACTGGCATGTTGGGTATCTTCAGGATGCCCACTTATCCAGGAATACGTTTATAATACGGAGGCTGCCGTATGTCCAGGCAGGGAGTAGATACAGGAAAGTTAAGCATACTTGCCACAAAGGGTCAGTAAGTACATAGGAGGTGCCAGCGTGAGAGAGGGAGAGGAGATGCCAGCGAGGTGACTGACCTCTGGGGTCAGCTTCAACCGGCGGATGGAGAATAACAACAGTGACGTGATCGTGATGTGTTCATGACGTCACCTCTGCTACTGATCAGGGAACGATCAATATGATTGGTTCCCAATCTTTTGCTGCAATGTCATTGGTCATATTGTAATCCCTTGTGTTGTGTCCCACAAGATGCCCTACAGCCACTGGCAAGAGCATTCACGTGAGGGAGCACTTGCATAGAGGACGTGTCCTATTCTGTCTATCGGCCAATAGACAGAAGAACACCGTGTATTCCTCACTGTCAAGTTAAACTCAGCGTCTTTTCGATATACCAACGCTCACCCGGAATCGCGACTGTGAATATATTGTTTAGAAGCCTAGTGACAAATCACCAGAGCGAAAGAGACTGGTATCAGGTAACCCCTGGTGACAAGTGGAGATCGTCTGTACTCACCTAATTGTACTCACCTAATTGTGCTTGCGGGGGTTGAGCTTTGGCTCTTTGGTCCCGCCTCTCAACTGTCAATCAACTGGTGTACAGATTCCTGAGCCTACTGGGCTCTATCATATCTACATTTGAAACTGTGTATGGAGTCAGCCTGCACCACATCACTTCCTAGTGCATTCCATTTATTAACTACTCTGACACTGAAAAAATTCTTTCTAACGTCTCTATGGCTCATCTGGGTACTATGTTTCCACCTGTGTCCCCTTGTTCGTGTCCCACCCGTGCTGAAGAGTTTGTCTTTGTCCACCCTGTCAATTCCCCTGAGAATTTTGTAGGTGGTTATCATGTCTCCCCTTACTCTTCTGTTTTCCAGGGATGTGAGGTTCAGCTCCTTTAGCCTTTCCTCGTAGCTCAATCCTCTCAGTTCCGGGACGAGCCTGGTGGCATACCGCTGAATCTTCTCTAACTTTGTCTTGTGTTTAACTAGGTATGGACTCCAGGCTGGAGCTGCATACTCCAGGATTGGTCTTACATAAGTGGTATACAGGGTTCTGAAAGATTCCTTACACATGTTTCTGAAAGCAGTTCTTATGTTGGCCAGTCTAGCATATGCCGCTGATGATATTCTTTTGATGTGGGCCTCTGGGGACAGGTTCGGTGTGATATCAACCCCCAGATCCTTCTCTCTATTTGCCTCTTGCAGGATTTCCCCTCCCAGATGATACCTTGTGTTCAGCCTCCTGCTCCCTTCGCCTAATTTCATCACCTTACACTTTCCCGAGTTGAACTTTAGCAGCCATTTTCTAGACCATTCCTCCAGTTTATCCAGGTCATCATGTAGTCTCTGTCTATCTTCATCCGTCTTGATTCTTTTCATAATTTTTGCATCATCAGCAAACATCGAGAGGAATGAGTCTATACCCTCTGGAAGATCGTTCACATATATTAGAAACAGGATGGGTCCAAGTACTGAGCCCTGTGGGACTCCGCTGGTGACATCTCGCCACTCTGATGTCTCCCCCCTCACCGTTACTCGCTGTTTCCTGTTGCTTAAGTACTCCCTTATCCACTGGAGCACCTTCCCTTTTACTCCTGCCTGTTGCTCCAACTTTTTTAACAGCCTTTTATGGGGTACTGTGTCAAAGGCTTTTTGGCAATCCAGGAAAATGCAGTCGGCCCACCCTTCTCTTTCCTGCCTAATTTTCGTTGCCTGGTCATAAAATTCTATTAAACCTGTGAGGCACGATTTACCATTTCTGAACCCATGTTGGTGGTGCTTTACAAAGTTATTTCCCTCCAGATGCTCTACGAGCCTTTTCCTCACGATCTTCTCCAGCACTTTGCATGGTATACAAGTTAAAGAAACTGGCCTGTAATTCAGTGCCTCTTGCCTGTCACCCTTTTTGTATATTAGGACCACGTTAGCTGTCTTCCAACTTTCTGGTAAGTCTCCTGTTTCCAGTGACCTGTTATACATCATAGAGAGTGGCACACTTAGTGCTTCTGCACCTTCCTTTAGTATCCATGGTGAGATTCTATCTGGCCCAACAGCCTTTGTCACATCCAGCTCCAGCAGACACCTTTTGACCTCATCACTGGTGAGGTCAAATTCCTCCAAGGTTGCTTGGTTTGCCGCCTCCTCATTTAGTGCAGGGGTCACTCTGTGAGTGACCTAGAGTGAACTAAGGCAGTGCCACCGCCTAAGTAACCTGTGTGTGACTTTACCACAGTGTACCTGCATGGAACCATATAACCTGCAGCTGCCAGTCACCACTTTCCAGAGTGTGTAGCTAGTGCCTCAGTACCTCGGTACCTCGAGCCGCCAGCTGCCCTGCCTCATGGTACTACTTGACGTCACCACCCTTACTCACTGCCAATGCCAAGTGTGTGTGCATGTGTCAGTTGACATACAGCACGCCCTCCTGCGAGTACCCCCATGTCATGTACGGTTTGTGGGTAGGCCTGTCGTCAATGGTCTCACGTCGTGACGAGCAGAACCAGCTGTCAGGCCATCTACGAGTTCTTGCATAAATGTGCCTGAGAGAGTGAGTGAATAAGAGTACCTGAAAGTACAAGATCTTGCACTTACTATGCAAGTGCTCCCTCACGTGAATGCTCTTGCCAGCAGCTGTAAGGTATTATGTGGGACACAACACAAGAGATTACAATTTGACCAATGACATTGCAGCATAAGAGCGGGCACCAATCATATTGATCGTTCCCTGATAAGTAGCAGAGGTGACGTCATGAACACGTCACGATCACGTCACAGTTGTTATTCTCCATCGTACCGGTTGAGGCTGACCCCAGAGGTCAGTCACCTCGCTGGCGTCTCCTCTCCCTCTCTCATGCTGGCACCTCCTATATACTCACTGACCCTTTGTGGCAAGTATGCTTAACTTTCCTGTATCTACTTCCTGCCTGGACATACGGCAGCCTCCGTATTATAAACGTATTCCTGGTTAAGTGGGCATCCTGGAGATACCCAACATACCAGTTTACTATCCAGGGTTAACAGAGATAGGGCTTGTGCACGAGGATCGGTGCACTATGCGCTTCAATGAGCCATTCAAGTCAGCTGTGGGAGAATCCTGAGAGACCATTCTCTCACAGTCAAGAACCCTTGACACTTGAGAGGTGGTGACCCTAAAGGTCAAGAACCCTTGACACTTGAGAGGGGGTGACCCTGGAGGTCAAGAACCCTTGACACATGAGAGGTGGTGACCCTAGAGGTCAAGGGCCAGATGAGGTGCTTTGAGTATTCTTGCTACTTAAATCAGTTCACTGTCTCCACCATTGGTCACTTCCGTAATCAATTATTATTTCATTAAACATTATTATTTCTCACGTTATTGTGCAGGTGTACGCTACAGAGTGGCTGTCGCATTGGACTATATGCAGCAAAAAGAATTTTTGTTTGATTGAGGCAAAATAAACCTGATACATAACTTCTATACATTTTCTTCAAAAGCAAATCAATCTAAATACTGTATAATTACATGAGAGGAAATTATATTATTGGTAATAAATTAGCATTTATAAGAGGCATTTAAAAATTGCATATTAAAATATTATTATTACAAAAACAGAATAGGTTTTTAGGAACACTTAACCAATTGCGATATTTGTGTAGGGTCACCGAGGTGACGAAATTTAAGTGCGACGGGAGGCGGCCTTTTAATGCCCTTGGGCACAAATGGCAGGACCTGGGAGGAAACCTTTGTGTTCCTACAAAATGACTAGCCAGTGGGGGAGGGGGGGGATGGAAAACATTCCCTGTGCCAATGACTGGCTTGGGGAAAAATGAAAAAAGGCGGTCATTGGGGCCATTTTCACGAGTACTCTGCTGGTCGTAGAATTCTATTAAACCAGTAAGGCAAAATTTACCCTCCCTGAACCCATGTTAGTGTGTGTGTGTATGTGTGTACTCACCTAGTTGTACTCACCTAGTTGTGCTTGCGGGGGTTGAGCTCTGGCTCTTTGGTCCCGCCTCTCAACTGTCAATCAACAGGTGTACAGGTTCCTGAGCCTATTGGGCTCCATCATATCTACACTTGAAACTGTGTATGGAGTCAGCCTCCACCACATCACTTCCTAATGCATTCCATTTGTCAACCACTCTGACACTAAAAAAGTTCTTTCTAATATCTCTGTGGCTCATTTGGGCACTCAGTTTCCACCTGTGTCCCCTAGTGCGTGTGCCCCTTGTGTTAAACAGTCTGTCTTTATCTACCCTGTCAATTCCCTTGAGGATCTTGAATGTGGTGATCATGTCCCCCCTAACTCTTCTGTCTTCCAACGAAGTGAGGTTTAATTCCCGTAGTCTCTCCTCGTAGCTCATACCTCTCAGCTCGGGTACTAGTCTGGTGGCAAACCTTTGAACCTTTTCCATTTTAGTCTTATGCTTGACTAGATATGGACTCCATGCTGGTGCCGCATACTCCAGGATTGGTCTGACATATGTGGTATATAATGTTCTGAAAGATTCCTTACACAAGTTTCTAAAGGCCGTTTTTATGTTAGCCAACCTGGCATATGCTGCTGCTGTTATCCTCTTGATATGAGCATCAGGGGACAGGTCTGGCGTGATATCAACCACCAAGTCTTTCTCTCTCTCGGACTCTTGAAGTATTTCATCTCCCAAGTGATACCTTGTATCTGGTCTCCTGCTTCCTACCCCTATCTTCATTACATTACATTTGCTTGGATTAAACTCTAACAGCCATTTGTTCGACCATTCCTGCAGCTTGTCCAGGTCTTCTTGAAGCCTCAAGCTGTCCTCCTGTCTTAATCCTTCTCATAATTTTGGCGTCGTCAGCAAACATTGAGAGGAATGAGTCTATACCCTCTGGGAGATCATTTACGTATATCAGAAACAGGATAGGTCCAAGTACAGAGCCCTGTGGGACTCCACTGGTGACTTCACGCCAGTCTGAGGTCTCACCCCTCACTGTAACTCTCTGCTTTCTATTGTTTAGGTACTCCCTTATCCACTGGAGCGCCCTACCAGTTACTCCTGCCTGTTTCTCTAGCTTATGCATCAACCTTTTATGGGGTACTGTGTCAAAGGTTTTCCGACAGTCCAAAAAAATGCAGTCCGCCCACCCTTCTCTTTCTTGTTTAATCTTTGTCACCTGATCGTAGAATTCTATCAATCCTGTAAGGCAAGATTTACCCTCCCTGAACCCATGTTGATGGGTTGTCACGAAGTCTCTTCTCTCCAGATGTGTTACTAGGTTTTTTCTCACAATCTTCTCCATCACCTTGCATGGTATACAAGTTAAGGACACTGGCCTGTAGTTCAGTGCCTCTTGTCTGTCACCCTTTTTGTATATTGGTACTACATTAGCAGTCTTCCATATTTCTGGTAGGTCCCCCGTTTCCAGTGACCTACTATACACTATGGAGAGTGGTAGGCAAAGTGCTCCTGCACACTCTTTCAATACCCATGGCGAGATTCCATCCGGCCCAACAGCTTTTCTCACATCCAGCTCCAATAGGTGCTTCTTGACCTCATCTCTTGTAATTTCGAACCTATCCAAGGTCACCTGGTTTGCTGCCACCTCTTCTAGCGCCGCGACATCTCCCTGTTCTATTGTAAAGACCTCCTGGAACCTTTTGTTGAGTTCTTCACACGCCTCTTTGTCATTCTCTGTGTACCTGTCCTCGCCCACCCTAAGTTTCATCACCTGTTCCTTCTCTGTTGTCTTCCTCCTGATGTGACTGTGTAGTAGCTTGGGTTCGGTCTTAGCTTTATTAGCTATATCATTTTCATACCTTTTCTCAGCTGCTCTTCTCACACTGACATACTCGTTCCTGGTTCTCTGGTATCTCTCTCTACTTTCTGGTGTTCTGTTATTACGGAAGTTCCTCCATGCCCTTTTGTTTTGCTCCTTTGCTTTCATACATTCCTTATTAAACCACGGATTCTTCCTTTGCTTCTCTGTTTTTTCCTGTCGGGCTGGGACAAACCTGCTTACAGCCTCCTGACATTTTTGGGTGACATAGTCCATCATGTCTTGTACGGACTTGGTTCCGAGTTCTGTGTCCCAATGTATATCCCATAGGAATTTATTCATTTCCTCATAGTTTCCCTTTCGGTACGCCAGCCCTTTGGTTCCCAGTTCTTTTTTGGGGGTGATAATTCCCAGCTCAACCAGGTATTCAAAGCTCAATACACTGTGATCACTCATTCTCAAGGGGGCTTCCAACTTAACTTCCCTTATATCCGACTCATTTAGGGTAAATATCAGATCAAGCAAGGCTGGTTCATCCCCTCCTCTCATTCTTGTCGGTCCCTTGACATGTTGACTTAGAAAGTTTCTTGTTGCCACATTCAGCAGCTTAGCTCTCCATGTGTCTGGGCCTCCATGTGGGTCTCTGTTCCCCCAATCTATCTTCCCATGGTTGAAGTCTCCCATGGTTAGAAGTCTGGATCCGTTCCTGCTAGCCACAGAAGCTGCTCTCTCTATTATATTGATGGTGGCCAAGTTGTTTCTATCATATTCCTGTCTGGGTCTTCTGTCATTTGGTGGGGGGGGGGGTTATATATGACTACTATTATAATTTTCTGTCCTCCAGTTGCTATGGTGCCTGAAATGTAGTCACTGAAACCTTCACAGTTCTGAATTACCATCTCTTCCAAACTCCAACCTTCTCTTAGTAGCAGAGCTACACCACCTCCTCCTCTCCCTTCTCTCTCTTTCCTCACTACATAGTAACCCTGTGGAAACACTGCGTTTGTTATGATTTTCGTTAACTTTGTTTCTGTGAGTGCTATTATGTCTGGGTTTTCTTCTAGTGCCCATTCTCCAAGTTCACTTGTTTTATTTGAAATCCCATCTATGTTAGTGTATATCACCTTGAAGCTCACTTTCTTCTGTTCATTTTCATGTCCCTTTCTTGGCAAGCATTCTGCTGGTGTGGGAAGCTGTTCCGTGGGTGAGAGGATCTGTGAGGTGGTTTGCAGGGTCTCAGAGGATTTTGGGGTGGGGGGTGGGGGTTGAAGGGAAGGGGGAACAGGTAGGGTGTGGGTTAAGGAGCTAGTGTGTGTGTGTGTGTGTGTGTGTGTGTGTGTGTGTGTGTTTGTGTGTGTGTGTGTGCGTGTGTGTGTGTGTGTGTGTGCGTGTGTGTGTGTGTGTGTGTGTGTGTGTGTGTGTGTGTGTGTGTGTGTGTGTGTGTATGTGTGTGTGTGTGTGTGTGTGTGTGTGTGTGTGTGTGTGTGTGTGTGTGTGTGTGTGTGTGTACTCACCTATTTGTGCTTGCAGGATCGAGCATTGACTCTTGGATCCCGCCTTTCCAGCTATCGGTTCTTTACATCAATGACTACTGTCCCATTTTCCTATCATACCTAATTTTAAAAGTATGAATAGAGTTTGCTTCCACAACCTGTTCCCCAAGTGCATTCCATTTTTCCACTACTCTCACGCTAAAAGAAAACTTCCTAACATCTCTGTGACTCATTTGAGTTTCCAGTTTCTATCCATGTCCCCTCGTTCTGTTATTATTCCGTGTGAACATTTCATCTATTTCCATTTTGTCAATTCCCCTGAGAATTTTATATGTCCCTATCATATCTCCTCTCTCCCTTCTTTTCTCTAGTGTCGTAAGGTTCAGTTCCTTCAGACGCTCTTCATATCCCATCCCTCGTAACTCTGGAACAAGCTTCGTCGCAAACCTCTGAACCTTCTCCAGTTTCCTTATGTGTTTCTTCAGGTGGGGGCTCCATGATGGCACGGCATACTCTAAGACTGGTCTCACGTAGGTAGTGTAAAGCGCCCTAAAAGCCTCTTCACTTAGGTTTCTGAATGAAGTTCTAATTTTCGCCAGTGTAGAGTATGCTGCTGTCGTTATCCTACTTATATGTGCCTCAGGAGTTAGACTAGGTGTCACATCCACTCCCAGGTCTCTTTCTCGAATCGTTACAGGTAGGCAGTTCCCCTTCATTGTGTACTGTCCCTTTGGTCTCCTATCACCTGATCCCATTTCCATAACTTTACACTTACTGGTGTTGAACTCCAGTAGCCATTTTCCTGACCAGCTCTGCAACCTATTTAAATCCTCTTGGAGGATCCTACAATCCTCGTCTGTCGCAACTCTTCTCATTAATTTTGCGTCATCCTCAAACATTGACATGTATGATTCCACTCCTGTAAACATATCATTTACGTAAATTAGAAAGAGGATTGGGCCCAGCACCGATCCTTGAGGTACTCCACTTGTTACTGTTCGCCAGTCAGACTTCTCGCACCTTACCATTACCCTCTGGCTTCTTCCTGTTAGGTAGTTCTTCACCCATACTAGGGCCTTTCCGCTTACTCCTGCCTGCCTCTCAAGTTTGTATAGCAGTCTCATGTGCGTTACTGTTTCAAAGGCCTTTTGGCAGTCAAGAAATATGCAATCTGCCCAGCCTTCTCTGTCCTGCCTTATCCTTGTTACTTTATCATAGAATTCTAATAGGTTTGTTAGGCATGATTTCCCTCTCCAGAACCCATGTTGGTGCTTGTTTACAAACCCAATGCTCTCCAGGTGCTCAACAAGTCTTAGCCTAATTATTCTTTCAAGTATTTTCCAGGGGATGCTTGTCAGTGACACGGGTCTGTAGTTAAGTGCCTTCTCCCTATCACCTTTCTTGAAAATCGGCACGACATTTGCCTCCTTGCAGCCACTGGGCAATTCTCCCGGCATAAGTGACTCATTAAAGATCATTGCCAGAGGCACGCTGAGAGCCTGTGCTGCCTCTTTTAGTATCCACGGTGATACTTTGTCTAGTCCAACCGTTTTTTTGCATCCAGTGTTGTCAACTGTTTCATTACCTCCTCTGCTGTCACCTCTATATTTGATAGTCTTTCATCTAGGGTAATCGCTTCTAACAATGGGAGCTGCTCAGGCTCGGTTCTGAACACTCCATGGAAACTTGCATTCAGTACCTCGCAGATTTCCTTGTCACTTTCTGTATATGCCCCTTCTGTTTTCCTCAGTCTTGTCACTTGGCCATTTACCGACATCTTCCTTCTTATATGGCTATGTAGTAATTTAGGTTGTTTTTTCGGTTTGATTGCAATATCATTCCCCCCTTTCACGGGGGGTCTGGGGGGTTTCTGGGGGCGAGGGGGGGCTGTGGGGATGTCTGGGGGGGGTGCTAGGGGGGTGCCTGGGAGTTCCTGGTAGGCAAATGGGGTCTGGGCATCTAGGGGGGTAGGAAGGGCATAATGGGTCTGAAAGTTAGGGAGGGTCTGAATAGCATAGGTGGGTTGAGAAATAGATTGAGACTGAGACTCAGATAGAGGTTAAGAGATTGGGGGGAGAGGGATATTGAGGGCAGAGGGCTGAGAGGAGAATGGAGCATGGGTGCTGGGAGTGGAAGAGAGGGTTTATTAGTTAGGGGGTAATTGGGGGTAGGTGGGGGTTTTGGGGTAGAAAATGGGAAGGGGGAGATGGGGAAAGGTGTTAGGGGGTCACAAGGTGAGGGGGTTAAATGTGGGCTGGAGATGCATAGAAGGGGTGAGGGTTGGGTGAGGTTTGGGGGTGAGTGGAAGAGGGGTGCAGTGGGAGCTGGGATGGAGTAGATGGAATTGAAGGCAATGTGTGTGTGTGTGTGTGTGTGTGTGTGTGTGTGTGTGTGTGTGTGTGTGTGTGTGTGTGTGTGTGTGTGTGTGTGTGTGTGTGTGTGTGTGTGTGTGTGTGTGTGTGTGTGTGTGTGTGTGTGTTTATGTGTGTGTGTATGTGTGTGTGCTTTCCCTAATCTACCTACATTACTGGTCAAGAATGATTAGATTTAACAAGTTATCGGGTACGAAACACTTCCCTTATTGTTGACGAAGATTGTGATGATGACAGGAGATTTGTAACTCCCATAACACTGCGTCTAGAGCGAAATGAAACACTGAAAACAATATTTTCAGAGAGCCACAAATTTCTTACGTGTGAAACAATAGAATTCAATCAAACTTGTGTTTGTTAGATACTTACTTTGACAGCAGATACAATGGTCTCCGGAGCAATGGTAATAGGTGAGAGGTAGACGACAGTCTGCCTTGTGTGTACAGATGCCCGGACAGGCAGCGGTGTGAGGACAGGTGGGATGGTGTCTGGTGCAGCACCTGCAGCCATGGCCATCACAGCCTCCAGCCACCTCATGCTCCTCTCCCTCACACGCAGACTTGCACACTCCCCGGCTCTCCTCGCACCGCTCAGTCCGCCTACAATCTGTTCAATCATCTCAACTCTTCACAAAACATCAAAACTCACAAAAAATTATCAAAACTCACAAAAACTTAACATAGAATATGCACACGTTTTACATTTTGTATTTACATTTATGTTAGTATTAATCAAACATAATCAACACTGAAGATTTTTTTGGATTGGATATCATATCAGCTGTGACTAAAGATATTTTATCACATAAAGAGAACTACAAATGCAACAGAATGTCATTACACTGTACGGTCATCACATTTATTCAAACCTAAAAATGTATAAAATCCTAATAGCAGTGTATATTATTCAACACACTAACTACCTTACCTAAGCCAGTTCAGTGATGAATACAATTTAGAGTTTGTTTATGGTTTTCTTTCCATATATACAGGTATTTGCACACTTAATATCTAGCTAAGGAAACATTGTTACAATACAGACACCAGCTTGAGAACAACTATACGTTGTAAATATACAGACACAAGTTTAAAACCCTGTCCAACCAATTATACATTGATATACAGACACCAGCTGAGGAACTATCCACCAGAGTACATAGTGTTCCAAATTTTGCTATTCAGACACAAACTTAGAAATTACCAAGTCAACAATTCACTGGTGCTTTGCATACACTAATTAAGCTACTACCCAACTAACTATACATCGATGATATACAGACACTTATTTGGACATTAAATCTGTTATACAGACTCAAACATGAGGAGTACCTGACCATCTCTTCGTTATTGCTATGTAGACACGAACGTGGGACCTTCCTAGTCAGCTACACATTGATGTAATATTTATTACAAGTTTAAAAGCACCAAACCAAACACACAATATTGCTGTACGTTCATCAGCGTGTGAAATCCCCAACGAACTACATCTGATTAATTTACATAGATAATCATGCGACCGATAATCGTGCGACCGATAATCGTGCGACCGATAATCGTGTGACTGATAATCTAGCGACTGATAATCGTGTGACTGATTATCATGCGATCGATAATCGTGTGACCGATAATCGTGCGACTGGTAATCGTGCGACCGATAATCATGCGACTGATAATCGTGCGACTGATAGATTTCAGTGAATTTCAGTTATCGTTGGTTTACGTAATGCAACTGGTGAACTATATTCCCAACAACAGATTGTTACCATATTTGCAGCAGCTAGGAAACTATCATTGCAAATAATCATCGTTATTTTGTTTGTAATATATTTGTAACTGTCATATAACAACTTAATCTATACATACCAAAACATCTTTAAGAAACATCAAAACTTGATGACTCCCCAGCTAACTAGACATCATAGACGTACATACATACATGCATACATTCATACACCGTCTTTGAAACTATCAAATTAGTTCCACTTCGTTAAAAGGCACACACCATCATCGGAACTACACATCTTTAGTATACACCAACCTAGAAACTAAGAGCCCAAATGCACATCGTTCCAGTATATGCATCAACTATTGGCATGATCATATTCTACACCTTCAGTTCTTAAAATACGTAGCATGTATTGCAACTTGGTAATAAATACCAGATACTTGCAGGTAAGGTAAATATGAACAAAAAGTCATATGTTTATAATAGTAGCTCATGAGGTGACAACTAATATATGATAAGCCAGTCAACACGTACTGTTGTAGTGGGAGGCACAACACCGACATTTGCTGCCTCTGCAACCCTTCTTAATCTCTCGCTCTTCTTGGCCACACTGAGACTTGCAGGTTCCATAGTGTTTCTTGCACTTTTTCTTGGTTTTGCAATCTGCAAGAATATATTTCAGGTATTGCAAACATTTTCATTCTGAGAAATCTTTGTCAAATTGCATTTATTTATTCGTCATTTATTTATATATACATGATTTCTTACATTCTTGTAAAGCCACTAGCACTCATAGCATTTTTGGCAGGTCCTTAATCCATTTTTTTCCTTGGACTATGACGTGCCGAATAGTTTAACAACTAGGTACCCATTCACTGCTGGGTTAACAGAGGGTACAGTTAAGGATTGGCTCCCAGTAAATCCTCCCCGGCCAGGATACGAACCCAGGTCAAAGCGCTCGCAAAGAGCCGGGCAAGTGTATTACCACTGTGACATAGGTACTGCATTCTCTCATAAGATATTTGTATGTCATTTTTATGTCATGTACTCGTACAAATGTTTAACCAACGGCTTATGCCTGAAGTGTACTTTGAATGGCAATTTGCTCTCATATTTTAGGATAAATATTGAAATGCATTAATCGTTCATATCTATAACACAACACGAATAATAACTGTTTAATTAATAATATCAAAACGTTTAACTAGTGAATATTCTTCTGTAAAAGACTTATAAACTGTATCTAGCGTTTCCTGCCCTGATGTATTGTAATTAACTTGCATCATAGATTTACAAAACTTCATATCATATTTTTACATATGGTCAATTCGACCTAGCAGGTGTGTAACAGCATGCCTGTAATATTGTAGCATCATAACTATGGTACATTTGCTTTAAGGGGCCCGGTTCATGAGGAGTATTTTTCAAAGTATGAAAAATAGTCACAAATTTTAAACAAATCTCCTGTTATTTGTCATCAGCGTCGTGAAAATTTCATCTCAATATGTTAAGAAATGGATTTTTACGATTTTTTTTAAATAAATGCGTGCGCGACGGGCAGCAACCGGTACTGATAATAACGATAACACCTATTTACTGGCAATCAGGTATAAAGAGATGCAAGCACCTGTCCAACGCACAAAGAAGACAAGAAGTAGTAGTAAGGAAGGTCTACAACGTGGATGTGCAGCTGGTGCCACATATTGGGCCAGATTTCACACATAATAATGAGTTAGTATGTTATTATGCCCTATTTTATTATATAGCCAATAAATAAATTGCCTAATGGCAACATTGCTTATGTCCCTTTGTACGAAAAGCTGACAACCCCCTTTTTGTGTTTTGTTCTTTATTTTTCTCCTTTATTTCTATGCGGTTTTCCTTGTGTTATATCTTGGAGAATGCATATCCGGCACTACGCATGTCACGTTGGAACAAAATTGGTCTTAATCAGCCACAGGTGGCAGAAATAGTGACTTTTATTTTTTTGGCCGATTTATTTACAGATTTCAAACTCTATTCTCTTTGTCTATTTAGGTTGTATTGGTGAATGAGTACCAGATGAGGGTCTTATCACTTATATATGTGCAATCAAGTTACTGCAATATTTATATGTTTCGTTTTAAGAACATAAGAATGAAGGTAATTGCAGAAGACCTATTAGCCCATACGAGGCAGCTCCTATTTATATCCACCCACTCTATATATATATATATATATAATCTACTGTTAGACAGTTACGCAGCTCAGGGTTGGTTTTACAGTTATCCCTAATTTATCCCATTTTTTGTTTTCTTGGGGTTATATTTTCTTGGCTTCATTTCAACGCATATTGACCTACAACTTTCACATATTCGAGTACGAATGCCAAGCAATGTTTATTAAAATATAAAAGAAAATTCATTAATTAGAACTACCCATATTGATTGTCAATAACTTCTACTTCAGTTATTTCTGAAACAGGAATTTCAACTTTGAGACCTAATTAAAAATTTAGTTTCTGACCAATTCTCCCCTTATAACATATTATGTGCAAAGTTCTAAGTTCTCAGGTTTTCTTTGAATCGTTTAGTCATAAAGTCATAACGTTTGGAGTTAAAAATATTCTGCATATAAACTTGGCACATATTTGGATGGCTAAATTCAAAAGATGTTTTACAGTAAACTATACTTTTAAACAATAATTTTCTCAATGGAACATGAACGTTATATGCCATTCTGAGACCTTAATGAATAAAATAACAATTGGTGACATTATAAGATATTTTTAGCAACTTAAAGGTGTGATTTCATTTTTTTTTTAACTTTCTATCTTTTCATGGTATGATTTTGATACATTTGGAAAAGTTGGAACATTTACCATGAAAATTATGCACAAAAAATTGAGTGTATTTGAGGAAGATTCGGTGCACATGCACCGGTCCTTTTAAACTCAGAATTGTAAACAATAAGCAGTTTCTCTGGAAACTATTATCAATTAGGAGTTTAGTGTCCAAATACACGGACTCGCTGCAGATAAGGACCAATTTCGGTAAACAACCTGAACAACTGATTTTTTCATAGACGTCATCATTTGCCTGAAATACCGAGCATAATAACAGATCATGGAAAACATACGTTATAAAACCACATATTATTCTTGCAATATTATTATTAAGTATTGAATGCTCTATACAAAAGATTGAGTGCCATGAGGAAATTTTATATAATCAAACATAAAGCAAATAAAATATTGCAAAAAGCGTAATAGAATGAAAATAAATAATGAATAATGACAATCACTGCAGACGTTTAAGACGATAAGAATGGCACAAACTGTCATCAGAAGATGAAATATGCAAATGATGTAAGACTGAGCTCACCACCCTGCAAACACACACCGTAACGGTACTTATTGTAACCATGTTATAACTTGTTACAAAGTAGTTATATTTTGTTTTAAAGTTTTTATGATATATTAAAAAGTTGATACAAGTTGATAGATAGTTATTACAAGTTATTCGAACTTTGCAGCAACGTCGTAGTTTCGCCGTGAGTTTGGCAGATAGTGATGCTTGTCACATTAACACATTTCCATACCACAAAATCAGTTGAAGAACACCAACTAATATGATGAAATATGAATACTATAATATTAAGGAAAATGCAAGTATGCGAGGTACACTCACTGAAGTTGGGCGGAGCACAGCACCTGCAGTTGGAGGAGCCCCTACAACCCTTCTTGACCTCACGTTCACCTGCTGAACATCGTTCATCACATCTTCCACCGTGTTTTTTGCACTTTCTCGTGATTTTACACCCTGCAAAAGCTCATTATTAGGATTTTTCTTGACCCTCAAATCAGGTTCCTACCTATATATGTATGTGTCGCCTTTCGTTAATTGTACTTTTGAAAATTTGTTGATTAAAAAGGAAGGGATCCATTTTCCTTTATGGTTAAATATTTTCTCATTATTCATCACGTGATACTTTCTTCCTGTCTAATTATTAACTATAGTATGACACACACACGCACACACACACACACACACACACACTCACACACTCACACACACACACACACACACACACACACACACACACACACACACACACACACACACACACACACACACACACACACACAGGGGTGCCTGGTAGCCTGGTGGATAGCGCGCATGACTCGTAATTCTGTGGCGCGGGTTCCATTCCCGCACTAGGCAGAAACAAATGGGCAAAGTTTCTTTCACCCTGAGTGCCCCTGTTACCTAGCAGTAAATAGGTACCTGGGAGTTAGTCAGCTGTCACGGGCTGCTTCCTGGGGTGTGTGTGTGGTGTGGGGAAAAATGAAAAAAAAAGTAGTTAGTAAACAGTTGATAGGCGGGCCGAAAGAGCAAAGCTCAACCCCCGCAAACACAACTAGGTGAAAAACTAGGTGAATACACACACACACACACAAAGTGATATGATCACTACATACAAAATAGTCACAGGAATTGATAAAATCGATAGGGAAGAATTCCTGAGACCTGGTACTTTAAAAACAAGAGGTCATAGATTTAAACTAGCTAAACACAGACGCCGAAGAAATATAAGAAAATTCACTTTCGCGAACAGAGTGGTAGACGGTTGGAACAAGTTACGTGAGAAGGTGGTGGAGGCCAAGACCGTCAGTAGTTTCAAAGCGTTATATGACAAAGAGTGCTGGTAAGACGGGACACCACGAGCGTAGCTCTCATCCTGTAACAACACTTAGGTAATTACACACACACACGCACACACACACACACACACACACACACACACACACACACACACACACACACACACACACACACACACACACACAAACACACACACACGCACACACAGGAGCGAAGAAATTCCTTGACAAGTCCAGTAACCTGACCAAATGACTACTATACTGATAGAAGTCATTGAAATACTAAGCTACTCAATGACACAAGAGTACTAAGTAAACCACAGACCAGAAGTGTCAAGGAGTTTCATTGCTCATGTCGGTCTAGGTTTCAACCTCTCGGGGGAGGAGTCGTTTGTTATGTAATCGGCTTCCGTGTTTGTGCAAGTTATATATATATGTATATATATATATATATATATATATATATATATATATATATATATATATATATATATATATATATATATATATATATATTTATATATATATATTAGTATATTTTGGTAGCAGTCTTTCCTGTAGACATATATTATTAAATATGACCGAAAAAGTAAGATTAATAATTCTAACACGAATTTTCTCAATGTTTCTTATATTTCTTTTCACTGTTGATGGTAACTGAAAAATCAATTCTCCAAAATTCATTTTTATTTCTAGTCTGACGCGATACTTGAACACGTTTCGTAAAACTTATTTCATTTTCAAAGACTTTAGTTAACACACACACAACTATAACAGAACAGTGTTTAAACAGCTTCGATTTTATACCTGCATTTGGGTGAGGTGATATGTTACAACAGTTTTGGATGAGGTGAAAACAAACTTTCAACACAAGACAGAACACGAAACAATGGGTATAATATTTTGTAAATTAAAGGGAAGAATGGATGTAACTGCAAAGGGCCTATTGGCCCATATTTCTTGATGCTTCTATATTGGTGCGGAGTCTTGAAGTGGGTAGAATATAGTTGTGCATTAATTGGCTGTTGATTGCTGGTGTCGACTTCTTAATGTGTAGTGCCTCGCAGATATCAAGCCGCCTGCTATTGCTGTATCTATCGATGATTTCCGTGTTTTTTGTTAAGACTTCTCTGGTGATGGTCTGGATGTGGGAAGAGATTATATGTTCCTTAATGGAGCCCTGTTGCTTATGCATCGTTAATCGCCTGGAAAGAGATGTTGTTGTCTTGCCTATATACTGAATTCTTTGAGGTTTACAGTCCCCAAGTGGGCATTTGAAGGCAGTGACGACATTGGTCTCTTTTAAAGCGTTCTGCTTTGTGTCTGGAGAGTTTCTCATGAGTAGGTTGGCCGTTTTCTTGGTTTTATAGTAGATCGTCAATTGTATCTTCTGATTTTTGTCTGTAGGGATAACGTTTCCATTAACAATATCTTTCAGGACCCTTTCCTCCGTTTTATGAGCTGTGGAAAAGAAGTTACTGTAAAATAGTCTAATAGGGGGTACAGGTGTTGTGTTAGTTGTCTCTTCAGAGGTTGCATGGCATTTCAATTTTCTTTTTATCATGTCTTCAACAAAACCATTAGAGAAGCCATTGTTGACTAGGACCTGCCTTACCCTACAGAGTTCTTCATCGACTTGCTTCCATCCTGAGCTGTGGCTGAGAGCACAGTCGACATAAGCGTTAACGACACTCCTCTTGTACCTGTCTGGGCAGTCACTGTTGGCAATGAGGCACATTCCTATGTTTGTTTCCTTAGTGTAGACTGCAGTGTGGAAACCTCCGCTCCTTTCCATGACTGTTACATCTAGAAAGGGCAGCTTCCCATTCCTCTCCTTCTCGTAAGTAAAACGCAACACAGAATTCAGCTCAAATGCCTCCTTCAGCTCCTGCAGATGTCTGACATCAGGTACCTGTGCAAAAAGGTCTCCCTTCCTGTCAGACTCGGGGGCCTTAGCGTGCGCACAGCAACACAAAAAAAAAAAATTGCTTCTCGGGAAAAATCCGAGAAGCAACAGAAGAATCCATGGTATAATAGGGCATGTATGGAAGCGAAGAAACTGAACAAAAGGGCGTGGAGGAACTTCCGGAATAACAGAACACCAGAAAGCAGAGAGAGATACCAGAGAACCAGGAATGAGTACGTCAGGGTGAGAAGAGAAGCAGAGAAAAGTTTTGAAAATGATATAGCAAACAAAGCCAAGACCGAACCAAAGCTACTCCACAGTCACATCAGAAGGAAAACAACAGTGAAAGAACAGGTATTGAAACTTCGAACAGGCGAGGACAGGTATACAGAGAATGACAGAGAGGTGTGTGAAGAACTCAACAAGAGGTTCCAGGAGGTCTTCACAATAGAACAAGGTGAGGTCACTGTGCTAGGAGAAAGGGAGGTAAACCAGGCAGCCTTGGAAGAGTTCGAAATTACGAGAGAGGAGGTTAAGAGACATCTGCTGGATCTGGATGTTAGAAAGGCTGTTGGTCCAGATGGGATCTCACCATGGATACTGAAAGAGTGTGCAGAGGCACCTTGCTTGCCACTCTCCATAGTGTATAGTAAGTCACTGGAGACGGGAGACCTACCAGAAAAATGGAAGACGGCGAATGTGGTCCCAATATACAAAAAGGGCGACAGGCAAGAGGCACTGAACTACAGGCCAGTGTCCTTGACTTGTATACCATGCAAGGTGATGGAGAAGATCGTGAGAAAAAACCTGGTAACACATCTGGAGAGAAGGGACTTCGTGACAAATCGCCAACATGGGTTCAGGGAGGGTAAATCTTGCCTTACAGGCTTGATAGAATTCTACGATCAGGTGACAAAGATTAAGCAAGAAAGAGAGGGCTGGGCGGACTGCATTTTCTTGGATTGTCGGAAAGCGTTTGACACAGTATCGCATAAGAGGCTGGTACATAAGCTGGAGAGACAGGCAGGTGTAGCTGGTAAGGTGCTCCAGTGGATAAGGGAGTATCTAAGCAATAGGAAGCAGAGAGTTACGGTGAGGGGTGAGACCTCCGATTGGCGTGAAGTCACCAGTGGAGTCCCACAGGGCTCTGTACTCGGTCCTATCTTGTTTCTGATATATGTAAATGATCTCCCAGAGGGTATCGATTCATTTCTCTCAATGTTTGCGGACGATGCTAAAATTATGAGAAGGATTAAAACAGAAGAGGACTGTTTGAGGCTTCAAGAAGACCTAGACAAGCTGAAGGAATGGTCGAACGAATGGTTGTTAGAGTTTAACCCAACCAAATGTAATGTAATGAAGATAGGTGTAGGGAGCAGGAGGCCAGATAGAAGGTATCATCTGGGAGAGGAAATTCTTCAAGAGTCAGAGAAGGAAAAAGACTTGGGGGTTGATATCACGCCAGACCTGTCTCCTGCAGCACATATCAAGCGGATAACATCAGCGGCATATGCCAGGCTGGCCAACATACGAACGGCATTCAGAAACTTGTGTAAAGAATCATTCAGAACATTGTATACCACATATGTCAGGCCAATCCTGGAGTATGCAGCCCCAGCATGGAGTCCATATCTAGTCAAGGATAAGACTAAACTGGAAAAGGTTCAAAGGTTTGCCACCAGACTAGTACCCGAGCTGAGAGGTATGAGCTACGAGGAGAGACTACGGGAATTAAACCTCACTTCGCTGGAAGACAGAAGAGTTAGGGGGGACATGATCACCACATTCAAGATTCTGAAGGGAATTGATAGGGTAGATAAAGACAGTCTATTTAACACAAGGGGAACACGCACAAGGGGACACAGGTGGAAACTGAGTGCCCAAATGAGCCACAGAGATATTAGAAGGAACTTTTTTAGTGTCAGAGTGGTTGACAAATGGTATGCATTAGGAAGTGATGTGGTGGAGGCTGACTCCATACACAGTTTCAAATGTAGATATGATAGAGCCCGATAGGCTCAGGAATCTGTACACCTGTTGATTGACGGTTGAGAGGCGGGACCAAAGAGCCAGAGCTCAACCCCCGCAAACACAACTAGGTTAGTACAACTAGGTGAGTACAAACCCAAATTGCTGTACTAGCGTTCCTGTCCTTTTCAGTGGCGTCTGACAACTTGGTGAAGGAAAACCTACCTGAGCACCTAGTTCAACAGGCAGGGGTACATGATCCCAGCTTCACAGACTGCACAACCAAATGGGTCTCTCTCGCAGGACCAGCACCCCAACCACCGCCTTCTGAACCCCATAAGCAATCCAGCTGGGATCGCCTCATTGCCAACCAAGAAGCGGCGACCTTGCTAGAAGCTGCGACAAGACCACATGATACTACCCGACTTAGAGCTGTAGCAGCTCCCCATGCAGGCGACTTCCTATTAGCAACCCCAATGTCAGCAACCGGCACCCGTCTCACACCGCAGGCCCTCCGAATTGCCGTGGCTCTCCGCCTCGCTGCCCCAATCCACAACGAATACAGGTGTATTTGCGGCGAGGCAGCAGCCGACAGGTACGGACGGCATGGTTTTCTCTGCCGAAGGACAGAAGGATGGCATGCAAGACACGGCGAGGTTAACGACGTTATTAAGAGAAGCCTTACCACAGCCGGTTGTCCAGCAGAGAGAGAGTCCCGTTACCTAATGTCCCGCAACTCTGATGAGCCTGTCGTTCGCCCAGACGGAATCACGGTGAACCCCTGGAAGAATGGTAGATAGTTGGTGAAGGACTACATTTGCGTTTCAACTTTAGCCAACACCTATGTTGACTTCAGTACTACACAAGCAGGAGGAGCTGCCAATCACCGGGAAGCAGCCAAGTCACAAGTAGTGAAGTTGAGGACTAGAGCGATGCGCACCACCTGCCAGGTGGCACTCACGTGAGTGGCACCTGGCAGGTGGCAGGCGTCGCTCTAGTCCTCAAGGGTTTTGGGGGGGAATTTCTCGGATGTTATGACATGTGTCGGAGGAAAGTGGAGCGCGTCGCTCTAGTCCTCGTGGTTTTGGAGAGCTTTTCTGTGTGTTCTGGTCATGAAAGAGGGAAGCCGTGTTGTTGGGGATGTAAGAAATGCATGGAAAAGACACGTGAGTGGCACCTGGCAGGTGGCGCGCGTCGCTCTAGTCCTCAAGGGTTTTTGGGGGGAATTTCCCGAAAGTTTGGCGCGTGTCGGAGGTAATTGGAGCGCGCGGTTCTAGTCCTCGGGGTTTTAGGAAGCTTTTTCTGTGTGTTTGGGTGTTGGGGATGTAGGAGAGTATGTGATAGAGTAAGAAAATAGAAGGATAAGAGGAAGGAGTAAATGAATATATATGTGTGTTTTGTGTAGACTTAATCCTGTGTGAGGATAATAATTTTGATGATCGTGAGTAAGTAGAGATTGAGTGTAGATGCGAAACATAGTCTGTTATGTTGTTGTTTGGGGGGAGGGAGGGAGGGAGGGAAGGGTGAGTGGAGCTTCCCCTCGTCGTGAGACTGCTCTGGGTTATTTTGCGGTTAGACAAACCATTAACTCCCCCTACAGGAAGCCCTAAGTGTGAGAGGATGAGAGAGTAGAGTCCAGCAGGAGGGATGTGTACCATTACCCTTAAGCGTTTTTCAATGTCCGCAGAGGGGTGTGCGTACGGGTCACGGGTTCGAGGCTGACTGAAAGACTTTTCCAAGTAGCTTGGTTATATCTCCTCAGACACGGCGGAAGTGGTTGGGGCAACCATTACCCACTGCGTTTCGCTACGGTCCGCGACTCTCTCTCTCTCTCTCTCTCTCTCTCTGTCTCTCTGTCTCACTCTCTCTCTCTCTCTCTCTCTCTCTCTCTCTCTCTCTCTCTCTCTCTCTCTGTCTCTCTGTCTCTCTGTCTGTCTCTCTCTCTTTCTCTCTGACTCTCTCTCTCTCTCTCTCTCTGTCTCTCTCTGTCTCTCTGTCTCTCTCTCTCTCTGTCTCTCTCTCTCTCTCTCTCTCCCTCTCTCTCTCTCTCTCTCTCTCTCTCTGTCTCTCTGTCTCTCTCTCTCTCTCTCTCTGTCTCTCTCTCTCTCTCTCTCTCTCTCTCTCTCTCTCTCTCTCTCTCTCTCTCTCTGTCTCTCTGTCTGTCTCTCTCTCTTTCTCTCTGACTCTCTCTCTGTCTCTCTGTCTCTCTCTGTCTCTCTGTCTCTCTCTGTCTGCCTCTCTCTCTGTCTCTCTCTCTCTCTCTCTCTCTCTCTCTCTCTCTCTGTCTGTCTGTCTCTCTCTCTCTCTCTCTCTCTCTCGCTCTCTCTCTCTCTCACCCTCTCTCTCTCTCACCCTCTCTAAAGTCCACCACACGGCACTTCACTTAGTAAACTCAGTCAAAGTCCGGAGGTTAGCGTTTACTAAAAGAGAGAAACATTTCACATCATCACGGAGACGCGATCTCTACCTACAAATTGTTCGTGTTAACTGTGATCATTGAAATGTATGCATGTTTACTCAATCTCCACCACCTCTTCGTCCTACGTCCATTACTGTTGTGCAGAGGTTGTATCACACATCTGGCGTTATCATAGCAAGACTCCTGAATGAATGAACCGGCAGCCCCTCTCGCCGAGGTCCAACCTTCATGCCGGTTTGTGGTGTAGTGAGATGGAGGATGTAATGGGTCGGCCTTACCCTCTCCCTGTCCACCCCCACCAAACCTATACCCCTACCACCCCCCTCCATGGCCAAACCATCACTACTCCCTTCCCAGACCAAGTGTTCTGTGCTAAGCCTTAGTATCACCATTCTTTGCTCAAATAGCATTTTTTTAAGAATATCCAGTCATAAGCGGGTCTTCAATCTTATTATTATAACAAATCTTAATTTGATGTAAACACAACTGCGTGGGATATACATACATAACCTTGTAAGGTAACACGACCAACATGATGACATCGTTCTTTGTCTGTCGATGTCTGAATAATGAAATGTAAAACCATGTTTAGCCATTACATCCAAACACAATAAAATATTTTTGTTCCACACATACAAATTCCAAGCAAAGTAAGCATATATACGATAATATGGAAAACACAATCTTGCAAGCAAAGTATGCATATATACGATAATATGGAAAAACACAATCTTGTTACTATTATTAAATTGACTTGTTCATTATCCCGAGTTCAACACACTCTCTCTCTCTCTCTCTTAAGACCTACATTATCCAATGTAAACAGTCCGGATGAGCTGGGTTAAGTCTGTTTCTCAGTTCTTATAACAAGTCTGTTTTTCAGTTCTTATAACATTTGAAAATGTAAGCGTGGTTACTCATTCCGTCTCGGCGCATCTCGTTAGGGACTGACCTTGAGTCTTTCCATAGCGCGAGTTTTCACTCATCATCAACCATTAGCAATCGTTCGATCCAACAGAAAAAAAACAGAGACTAGTGTTAGCATAATAGGTGAAAAAATAGTCGATCTTTCTCTTATTACGTTTTATTCAATAACTGGTAGACATAACATAACTCGCATATTTATCTTGGTAAAACAAAACATAATAACTGTCAGACAGACAGACAGACAGACAGACATAACACTCAGCATAATGCTGACATATGGTGATAGCATAATAGGTGAAAAAATAGTTGATTTCAATAACTGGTAGACATAACATAACTCGCATATTTATCTTGGTAAAACAAAACATAATAACTGTCAGACAGACAGACAGACAGACAGACATAACACTCAGCATAATGCTGACATATGGTGTTAGCATAATAGGTGAAAAAAATAGTCGATTTCAATTCTTAGCTTGTTCTTCACATGTTCAGTGTTCATTCTTGTATTCCCTATGTTCCTTATCATGTCTTCATATTCTCTATAAGTTCATATTCCCTGCATGTTAACTCTATTCATCAACTTTTTCTTACATGTTTTCTGTGTTCACCATATGTTCACTGTGTTCATTCCCCTACTTAACCTCATTTTTTTTTATGTTCTTTGTTTCTTTAAACCAATTTGTTTCTTCCATTCACTAACTAGTTCTTTGTCAAATAATATTATACTGCAATACAGTTCCCTCAACAATTTTAGTCACTAAGTTTTATTTACAAAACTATGTCAAAGTAATTCTCGTCGTCAACTTAATAGTTCTACCAACCCCGTTCTTAAACAAATCTACACTTTATTCAGTTCCAAATTTACAAAGACAAACCTTTCTTGTAACTTCTTAACTAAAAATCTTTCGCCAATCAACTAAAACGTAGTCACTTTCCTCATTTCTCAACTAAACTTATTATCCAATCAACCAAAAAATAGTCAAAGGAATCTTTCCAACACTGTTCATAACTAAACTTATTCCCTAGTCATCAGAAAAATAACCGTGTTCTTCATGTTTCATTGTCATTTCATAACTAAAATTATCCATCAATCAACAGAAAAAGTCATATTCATCATCATTGTTCCTAACTAAAATTGTGTTTTGTCAAGTAAGAAAAAATAACCAAAGATATCTTTCATCGCTGTTCTTAACTGACATTATACTTTGGGGAGCACAAAATAGTCTCCCTCGTCATGTTTTGTCTTTTTCCTTAACTACAAGTATTCATCAGTCAAATAAAAAATAGTTACTTCATCATGTTTCCCTGTCATTTCTTAACTGAAATATCACTTCTCTCATCTGAAATAGTCATGTGTAGCCTCTTTCCAACACTGTTCTTAACTAAAGTAGCCTTTCACTTTGCTAAAATAGTCATATTCATCATTGTTCCTAACTAAAATTATATGTCGTTAAGTAAGAAATATAGTCAAAGACACTCTTCGAGACATCAAGGACTTACTCAAAGACATCAAAGTCGCACTCAAAGACATCCTTTGAGACATCAAAGACATCCTTTAAGACTTCAAGGGGAACTCTTCGAGATATCAAAAGACACTCTCAAACACTCAAAAATTTACTCGCATCCTTAAAGTTATTCTCAGAGTCATCAAAAAGTTAATCTCAGTCATCAAAATGTTATTCTCTAAGTAACCTTTCGTTCATCAGAGAAACTTTCTAAGACATCTTCGTTCATTAAAGTTATTCTCGGAGCTATCAAAATTAATCTCTAAAACAACAAAAGTTAATCTCGGTCATCAAAGTTGATCTGCAAGATATCTTCGAGACATCAAAGTTACTCTTCATTACATCAAAGACTCATTCAAATACTACTCATGTTCTCAGAAGTCATTCTCAAAGTCATCACCGATTTTCTCAGAGTCACCAAAGTTATTCTCTGAGTTAACAAAATACTACTCATGTTCTCAAAAGACATTCTCAAAGTCATCAAAGTTATTCAAAGAGCTAACAAAAGTTATTCTCGGAGTCACCTTCGTTCTTCAGAGAAACTTTCCAAAACATCTTTGTTCATCAAAGTTATTCTTGGAGTCATCAAAAGGTATTCTCTAACTCACTTTTGATCATTAAAGTTAATTTCTATGTTATAAAAGTTTGTCTCAGAGATGTCTAAAGTTAATCTTAGAGTTATCAAATGCAATCTCTAACTCACTTTCGTTCATCAAAGTTGATCTCAGAGTTAACAAAGGTAATCTCTAACTCACTCTCGTTCATCAAAGTTGTTTCAAAGACATCAAAGTTAATCTCAGAGTTATCCAAAGATATTCTCATGTCCACAAAAGTTATTCCAAGAGACGTCAAAGTTAATCTCAGACATCTTCGTTCATAAAAGTTATTCTCAGAGACATCTAAAGTTATTCTTTAAGACATCAAAGTTATTCTAAGAGCTATCAAAAGTTATTCTCAGTCAGGATATGTTATTCTCTAAGTAACCTTCCGTTCATCAAAGACATTCTCTAAGCCCTCAAAGTTATTCTCTAAGACAACAAAGTCATTCTCAGAGTCATCAAAAAGTTATTCTCAGACTCACCTTCGTTATTCAAAGAAGCCTTCTGAGACATCCTCGTTCAACAAAACTGTCCTCAGAGCCATCAAAAAGTTAAATACAGTCATCAAAGTTATTCTCTAAGTATCTTTTCGTTCATCAGAGAAGCTTTCTAAGACATCTTTGTTCATCAAAGTTGTTCTCTAAGACATCAATGTTGTTCTCTAAGACATCAATGTTGTTCTCTAAATCATAAAAGTTAATCTCTAAGTCACCTTCGTTTACTAGAGAAACTTTCCAATCCATCTTCGTTGATCAAAGTTATTCTCAGAATCATCAAAGAGATCTCTAATTCCCCTTCGTTCACCAAAAAGTTGTTCTCTAAGACACCTTCGTTCATCAAAGAAACTCTCCTTCCATCATGTTATTCTTTAAGACATCTTCAGTCATAAAATTTCTCTCCAAAATGTAACTAGTTCAGCTTTTCATACCAAACCTGCACTTCTGTTAAAATATATTTTCTTAGTCACTTTACCCTAAAACTGTTCTCAGAACTACACTGCCCAAATCCTACGTAACCTATCCTCTCCACCCAATGTTACTTAGCTAACGTAACGTTCCTAAACCTAACTTTACCTATCCTAACTTAACTTACCTTGCCTTTACCTATCGTACCTAACTTAACCTGCATAACCTAACTTTACCTATCCTAACATGACTTACCTTACATTACCTATCTTACTTAACTTAACTTGCACAACCTAACTTACATAACTTATCTTACCTATCCTAACGTAACCTAACTTGCTTTACCTAACTTAATCTTACATTCCCAAACTGATGTATCCTAACTTATCTAGTCCAACCAGACATGATCTAACTTACATAATTATTCCTGCTTGTCTTTTGTGTTTCGTCAATCATTGTCTCATATTCATTACTCATTTCAAGGGTTAATTTCTCAAATGGACATTTTTGCATTTCAAGTGTTATTTGTTTAAGATTGGGTGTTTAACCATTTCAAAGGATTTTTGTTATAATTGGGAATTTACTCGTTTCAAGGGCAAATTTCTCAAATGGTCATTTTTGCAGATCAACGGTTATTTGTTAAAGTTCATCAAGTTGCTCATAAGTTGTATTTATTATGTTTGTTATTATTTATTCTTATTCCCCAACCCCTTAACCTAACCTCTTGTAATCTTAGTGTATTTAGTAGGTTCTATCATATGTTCTTATTCCCCAACCCTTTAACCTAACCTTTCAGATGTAGTTTATTGTGTTTTTGATGTATTTGTTGAATATATTATCCTTTTCATAACCTTTCAGATGTAGTTTTGTTTCTCCTTTTTGTATATTTTTACCCAAACCCACCATCCCACTTAACCTTCTTTCCTTCTTTTACTTTGTTTTGACATATAAGTTCATTCTTTATCTTAGTAATAATAAAATTACAATAGTAAAGAATCAGATCTACTAAGACTTGAAATTGAGAAAAACAAGAGAGCAAGTGAGTGAGAGCATGAAACGAGGAGAAAAGAGTAAGAGAGAGGGGGGGGAGGAAGAGCATGGGGGCACTAGACTTGAATTTGAGAAAGAAGAGAGCATTTGAGCAAATGAGTGAGAGAGAGGGGGAGGAAGAGAGAGAATAAGGGAGAGAGATAGAAAAGGAGGGTTAGAAGGAGTAGGAGAAACAAAGTAGAAGATGGAAAGAAGGTTAAGTGGGATGGTGGGTTTGGGTAAAAATATACAAAAAGGAGAAACAAAACTACATCTGAAAGGTTATGAAAAGGATAATATATTCAACAAATACATCAAAAACACAATAAACTACATCTGAAAGGTTAGGTTAAAGGGTTGGGGAATAAGAACATATGATAGAACCTACTAAATACACTAAGATTACAAGAGGTTAGGTTAAGGGGTTGGGGAATAAGAATAAATAATAACAAACATAATAAATACAACTTTTGAGCAACTTGATGAACTTTAACAAATAACCCTTGATCTGCAAAAATGACCATTTGAGAAATTTGCCCTTGAAAAGAGTAAATTCCCATATATAACAAAAATCCTTTGAAATGGTTAAACACCCAATCTTAAACAAATAACACTTGAAATGCAAAAATGTCCATTTGAGAAATTAACCCTTGAAATGAGTAAAGAATATGAGACAATGATTGACGAAACACAAAAGACAAGCAGGAGTAATTATGTAAGTTAGATCATGTCTGGTTGGACTAGATAAGTTAGGATACATCAGTTTGGGAATGTAAGATTAAGTTAGGTAAAGCAAGTTAGGTTACGTTAGGATAGGTAAGATAAGTTATGTAAGTTAGGTTGTGCACGTTAAGTTAAGTAAGATAGGTAATGTAAGGTAAGTCATGTTAGGATAGGTAAAGTTAGGTTATGCAGGTTAAGTTAGGTACGATAGGTAAAGGTAAGGTAAGTTAAGTTAGGATAGGTAAAGTTAGGTTTAGGAACGTTACGTTAGCTAAGTAACATTGGGTGGAGAGGATAGGTTACGTAGGATTTGGGCAGTGTAGTTCTGAGAACAGTTTTAGGGTAAAGTGACTAAGAAAATATATTTTAACAGAAGTGCAGGTTTGGTATGAAAAGCTGAACTAGTTACATTTTGGAGAGAAATTTTATGACTGAAGATGTCTTAAAGAATAACATGATGGAAGGAGAGTTTCTTTGATGAATGAAGGTGTCTTAGAGAACAACTTTTTGATGAACGAAGGGGAATTAGAGATCTCTTTGATGATTCTGAGAATAACTTTTATCAACGAAGATGGATTGGAAAGTTTCTCTAGTAAACGAAGGTGACTTAGAGATTAACTTTTATGATTTAGAGAACAACATTGATGTCTTAGAGAACAACATTGATGTCTTAAAGAACAACTTTGATGAACAAAGATGTCTTAGAAAGCTTCTCTGATGAACGAAAAGATACTTAGAGAATAACTTTGATGACTGTATTTAACTTTTTGATGGCTCTGAGGACAGTTTTGTTGAACGAGGATGTCTCAGAAGGCTTCTTTGAATAACGAAGGTGAGTCTGAGAATAACTTTTTGATGACTCTGAGAATGACTTTGTTGTCTTAGAGAATAACTTTGAGGGCTTAGAGAATGTCTTTGATGAACGGAAGGTTACTTAGAGAATAACATATCCTGACTGAGAATAACTTTTGATAGCTCTTAGAATAACTTTGATGTCTTAGAGAATAACTTTAGATGTCTCTGAGAATAACTTTTATGAACGAAGATGTCTGAGATTAACTTTGACATCTCTTGGAATAACTTTTGTGGACATGAGAATATCTTTGGATAACTCTGAGATTAACTTTGATGTCTTTGAAACAACTTTGATGAACGAGAGTGAGTTAGAGATTACCTTTGTTAACTCTGAGATCAACTTTGATGAACAAAAGTGAGTTAGAGATTACATTTGATAACTCTAAGATTAACTTTAGACATCTCTGAGACAAACTTTTATAACATAGAAATTAACTTTAAT
>NC_091202.1:13863247-13888247 GCF_040958095.1 Procambarus clarkii | reverse complement strand
TAGGAGAAGAAAATATCAAAGTGTTCAGTGAGGATCCACAAGGTCTTCTCTGAGTACTCTTTATTTTCTTCTCCGAGGCTATGGGTCCCTACACTTGCACCAGAGGTGGTACCTGTTCTAGGTATAATAAATATGTATATATATATATATATATATATATATATATATATATATATATATATATATATATATATATATATATATATATGTATATATATATATATATATATATATATATATATATATATATATATATATATATATATATATATATATATATATATATATATATATATATACATATATATATATATATATATATATATATATATATATATATATATATATATATATGTATATATATATATATATACATATATATATATATATATATATATATATATATATATATATATATATATATATATATATATATATATATATATATATATAACTGAAAACTCACACCCCAGAAGTGACTCGAACCCATACTCCCAGAAGCAACGCAACTGGTATGTACAAGACGCCTTAATCCACTTGACCATCACGACCGGACATAATGAGGTGATAGCCGAGGCTATTTGAACCACCCCACCGCCGGCACTCGGATAGTAATCTTGGGCATAGCATTTTACCAAATCACCTCATTGTTTGGGGCACACGTGAGGAACACAAATGCGAACAAGCCTGAATGGTCCCCAGGACAATATGCAACTGAAAACTCACACCCCAGAAGTGACTCGAACCCATACTCCCAGAAGCAACGCAACTGGTATGTACAAGACGCCTTAATCCACTTGACCATCACGACCGGACATAATGAGGTGATAGCCGAGGCTATTTGAACCACCCCACCGCCGGCACTCGGATAGTAATCTTGGGCATAGCATTTTACCAAATCACCTCATTGTTTGGGGCACACGTGAGGAACACAAATGCGAACAAGCCTGAATGGTCCCCAGGACAATATGCAACTGAAAACTCACACCCCAGAAGTGACTCGAACCCATACTCCCAGAAGCAACGCAACTGGTATGTACAAGACGCCTTAATCCACTTGACCATCACGACCGGACATAATGAGGTGATAGCCGAGGCTATTTGAACCACCCCACCGCCGGCACTCGGATAGTAATCTTGGGCATAGCATTTTACCAAATCACCTCATTGTTTGGGGCACACGTGAGGAACACAAATGCGAACAAGCCTGAATGGTCCCCAGGACAATATGCAACTGAAAACTCACACCCCAGAAGTGACTCGAACCCATACTCCCAGAAGCAACGCAACTGGTATGTACAAGACGCCTTAATCCACTTGACCATCACGACCGGACATAATGAGGTGATAGCCGAGGCTATTTGAACCACCCCACCGCCGGCACTCGGATAGTAATCTTGGGCATAGCATTTTACCAAATCACCTCATTTGGTAAAATGCTATGCCCAAGATTACTATCCGAGTGCCGGCGGTGGGGTGGTTCAAATAGCCTCGGCTATCACCTCATTATGTCCGGTCGTGATGGTCAAGTGGATTAAGGCGTCTTGTACATACCAGTTGCGTTGCTTCTGGGAGTATGGGTTCGAGTCACTTCTGGGGTGTGAGTTTTCATTCGCATATAGTCCTGGGGACCATTCAGGCTTGTTCGCATTTGTGTTCCTCACGTGTGCCCCAAAGAATGAGGTGATTTGGTGAAATGCTATGCCCAAGATTACCATCCGAGTTGCCGTCGGGGAAGTGGCTCAAATAGCCTCGGCTATCACTTCCTTTTGACGGCCGTGATGGTCAAGCGGATTAAGGCGCCCTGTAGTTACCAGTTGCGTTGCTTCTGGGAGTATGGGTTCGAGTCACTTCTGGGGTGTGAGTTTTCATTCGCATATAGTCCTGGGGACCATTCAGGCTTGTTCGCATTTGTGTTCCTCACGTGTGCCCCAAAGAATGAGGTGATTTGGTGAAATGCTATGCCCAAGATTACCATCCGAGTTGCCGTCGGGGAAGTGGCTCAAATAGCCTCGGCTATCACTTCCTTTTGACGGCCGTGATGGTCAAGCGGATTAAGGCGCCCTGTAGTTACCAGTTGCGTTGCTTCTGGGAGTATGGGTTCGAGTCACTTCTGGGGTGTGAGTTTTCATTCGCATATAGTCCTGGGGACCATTCAGGCTTGTTCGCATTTGTGTTCCTCACGTGTGCCCCAAAGAATCAGGTGATTTGGTGAAATGCTATGCCCAAGATTACCATCCGAGTTGCCGTCGGGGAAGTGGCTCAAATAGCCTCGGCTATCACTTCCTTTTGACGGCCGTGATGGTCAAGCGGATTAAGGCGCCCTGTAGTTACCAGTTGCGTTGCTTCTGGGAGTATGGGTTCGAGTCACTTCTGGGGTGTGAGTTTTCATTCGCATATAGTCCTGGGGACCATTCAGGCTTGTTCGCATTTGTGTTCCTCACGTGTGCCCCAAAGAATGAGGTGATTTGGTGAAATGCTATGCCCAAGATTACCATCCGAGTTGCCGTCGGGGAAGTGGCTCAAATAGCCTCGGCTATCACTTCCTTTTGACGGCCGTGATGGTCAAGCGGATTAAGGCGCCCTGTAGTTACCAGTTGCGTTGCTTCTGGGAGTATGGGTTCGAGTCACTTCTGGGGTGTGAGTTTTCATTCATATATATATATATATATATATATATATATATATATGTATATATATATATATACTAAGTTTTCCTGAATTTATATATTTAAATTTGTTTTCTTATGAAATGATAAAGCGTGAATACATTTTTTTGTTGGATAAGGATAAAGCAAAGCATGCGCAGTACACTCACTGAAGTTGTGCAGAGCGCAGCACCTGCAGCTGGAGCCCCTACAACCCTTCTTGACCTCACGTTCACCTACTGAACATCGTTCATCACATCTGCCACCGTGTTTCTTGCACTTTCTTGTGATTTTACACCCTGCAAAAGCTCATTATTAGGATTTTCCTGAACCAATAATAAAAAGATATTGTATTAATACAAGGATAACAGAAAGGATATATTTACTTATTTGATTTTTACTGAAGGATTATTACTTCAAATCATGAGGAGAGAATTCGTGATAATTAGATCATTAACAGTAATTAGACCAATCAAACATTTTTGAATAGTCAGTGTTGGCTAGGTACCAGGTATTCCAAGATGCATAGTGCTCCTGGCTGACTGGGATTGAATCCTTCTGTGAGATGGAGTTCTCAGTTGCATATTGGCTTGGGGACCTTTCAAACTTGTTTGCAATTGTGTTGCTCACGTGGCCACAACAAGTGAGGTGATACGATGAAATATCTAAGCACAAGTTGACGACCGAGCGCTGTCATGTATTGGATAAACAGTCTCACTTTTACCAACATTTTTATACAGTCCGTGTGGCGTAACAATAAAGTTACCAGGTATTCCAAGGGGCATAGTACTCCTGACTGTCTGGGTTCGAATCCTTCAGGGGTGAGGAGCTTTTAAATGCATATTGGCTTGAGGAAGGAAGGAAGTAATAAGGAAGTGATTGCCGAAGCTATATGAACCACTTCCCCGCCGGCACTCTGATGGTAATCTTGGGCATAGCATTTTGTCTTATGTCCGGTTGTGATGGTCAAGCGGATTAAGGCGTCCTGTAGTTACCAGGTGCGTTGCTCCTGGGAGTTCGAGTCACTTCTGGGGTGTGAGTTTTCAGTCGCATATAGTCCTGGGGACCATTCAGGCTTGTTTGCATTTGTGTTTCTCACGTGTGTCCCAAAGAATGAGGTGATTTGATAAAATGCTATGCCCAAGATTACCATCAGAGTACCGGCGGGGAAGTGGTTCATATAGCTTCGGCTATCACTTCCTTATGTCCGGTCGTGATGGTCAAGCGGATTAAGGCGTCCTGTAGTTACCAGTTGCATTGCTCCTGGGAGTATGGGTTCGAGTCACTTCTGGGGTGTTAGTTTTCAGTATATATATATATATATATATATATATATATATATATATATATATATATATATATATATATATATATATATATATATATATATATATATATATATATATATATATATATATTTATATATATATATATTATATATATATATAATATATATATATAAATATATATATATATATATATATATATATATATATATATATATATATATATATATATATATATATATATATATATATATATATATATATCGTACCTAGTAGCCAGAAAACACTTCTCGGCCTACTATGCAGGGCCCGATTTGCCTAATAGTTCGAGTAATTTTCTTTATTTTCAATAAATTGTTTCCAATTAGTTTATTTAATTTTTATTATTATATTATGTTAAGAACATAAATTATTGACTTAATTTTGTTAGTTTAGGTTAGGTTAGGAAGGGTTGGTTAGGTTCAGTCATATATCTGCGTTAGTTTTAACTCAAATTTAAAAAAATGAACTCATACATAATTAAATAGATAACTTTATCATTTCATAAGAATTGTATTTTTTTGAAAAATATATAAATTCGGGAAAACTCTGCTTATTAGGCAAATCGGGCCATGCATAGTAGGTCGAGTACGACGTTCTGGCTACTAGGTACAACATATAAGAGGATCTAACAAGGATATTTATGTATTAATAAGGCTTTAAAAACAATGGACATATGTTAGATGAATAGTCTAGCACTAATAATATTGAAACATTAATGGAAAAGTATGTGTTTATTTGTTGAGCTCATAGGATGTCAGACGTATCATTCATTCATGTCAAATTCTGACTTTTGGGGAAGTTGGTCAATCTCAGTATATTATAAATAATGTCCTAAACATTCCTAGAAAAATATTATCACAATTGTGTATTGTTTGGCTTAGTTGGCTGTGATTGTATTTGTACAAAGAGCACAATTATTATACTTATGCAAGTTGTGTATTAATTTGTGCAGGTTATGTATTTTGTATACGTTGTATGATGACTGCAATTATGTAGTGATTATATTCCCACAAATTGTGTACTGTTTGTGCAAGTTGAGTATTAATTATACATGTTTTGTATGTGGAATTGATTAGTTGTCTTCATATTTGGGCTAGTTGTGCATTATTTAATTTTTGCGCATGTTGTTTATTAATTGTGTATATGTCGCAACTGCATTTGTGTGAATTGTGTATTTGTGCTGGTTGTGTATTTACATATTTGGGCTAGTTATGTATTGTATGTATTTGTGCTGGATATGTATCTGGGCTAGTTATGTATTGTATGTATTTGTGCTGGATATGTATCTGGGCTAGTTATGTATTGTATGTATTTGTGCCGGATATGTATCTGTGCAAGTTGTGTAATAATTATGAAAGATGTGTAGTAATTGTGCAACTTGTGTATTAACTGCACATGTTGTATAATTATATATGGATGAATTGTTTATTTATACCTTTGTGTATTGATTGTCATTGTGCAAGTTGTGTAATTATATAGCAATTTTGCTTGTATTAATTGTGCAGAGATCCGTATTAATTACACAATTTGTGTAATAAGTGTCTATGTTTTAAATAGTTTTGTGCGAATAGTGTATTATGCAAGTTGTCTTTTTCGTATGCTGAAGTGGAACTAGTGCAACTTTATTTTTTTGTGCGAATTGTGTATTTATGTAATTTCTCTATATGTTATCTGAAAAATAGATCTTCATGTAAAAGTGTATTTAGTTTATGAGACAATGTGTGGGTATTTTTTGTGAGAATTATGTTTATGGAATTGTGTAATTTAGTGATTGCGCGTTTTTGATTGTATGCGCATATGTGCAATTTGTTATATTTATGCAAATACCATATTTTGTGCAAATGTTGTACTTTGAATATATAAGCAATATTTGTGTAAATGGTATATTTTGTGCGCATCTGATATATTTTGTATGTAAATGTCATATTTTGTTTATAAATGACATATTTTGTGTGTGAATGGCATATTTTGTGTGTAAATAACATATTTTGAGTGTAAATAATATATTTTGTGCATAAGTGTGTATTTTCTGCGTAAATGGAATATTGTGTGGAATTGCTTTATGCTTAAATGCTATATTGAGTGTAAATGTATATGTGTGTTTTATACTGCGTGTTTTTGATTTTGTGTATTATTAGTGTAAGTACAAGTGTTGCATTTTGTGTGTGTATGATGTTAAATTAATATATTTTTGAGTGCCTTAACACTATCTCGGCTTTTTATGAATAATTACTAATGTATTTATTTCAATGGGACATATACACCCTGGTTTATCCATTTGAATAGAATGTAGGTGGATATTTAATAATATTTTTAACTTGCTGGAATAATATAAATATCTTGGAGATTGGTATGCATTAATATGAATTAACAGTACAAATAATTAAGATTACTTGGGGCGAATAAACTTTGGGATTACTGAAATCTTATTCTTAATACATTTTAGGGATTCATATGGCATAAATTACATGTGATTAATGGTGCAATGGTGGCAAAACAGACCATTTTCTATGCATGTATGGGTTGTAGAGAATGTGTATGTATGTGTGTATGTATGTATGTATGTATGTATGTATGTATGTATGTATGTATGTATGTATGTATGTATGTATGTATGAATTTGTGACTTGGTTTAGAAAAAAGTTAGCTGATTTGTGTAGCAAGACTGGGATTTTCGAGGTCTACGAATGATTAACCTATGAATATACTGGCTAGGATCCAGCTGAGTCGCTAGATGGATGAATTGCAGTGAGACATTTGGGCAGCTATTTGTTGGATGTGAGGACAGCTGACTCACCTATGAGCACAGGTACACATGACAGCTGACTCACCTATGAGCACAGGTACACAGGACAGCTGACTCACCTATGAGCACAGGTACACAGGACAGCTGACTCACCTATGAGCACAGGTACACAGGACAGCTGACTCACCTATGAGCCCAGGTACACAGGACAGCTGACTCACCTATGAGCACAGGTACACAGGACAGCTGACTCACCTATGAGCACAGGTACACAGGACAGCTGACTCACCTATGAGCCCAGGTACACAGGACAGCTGACTCACCTATGAGCACAGGTACACAGGACAGCTGACTCACCTATGAGCACAGGTACACAGGACAGCTGACTCACCTATGAGCACAGGTACACAGGACAGCTGACTCACCTATGAACACAGGTACACATGACAGCTGACTCACCTATGAGCACAGGTACACAGGACAGCTGACTCACCTATGAGCACAGGTACACAGGACAGCTGACTCACCTATGAGCACAGGTACACAGGACAGCTGACTCACCTATGAGCACAGGTACACAGGACAGCTGACTCACCTATGAGCATAGGTACACAGGACAGCTGACTCACCTATGAGCACAGGTACACAGGACAGCTGACTCACCTATGAGCCTAGGTACACAGGACAGCTGACCTGCTATGCTGCCAGACGTATGATTCTGCTTAAATTGCAGTACGACTTTTGGGTATTCATTTTACTTTTGAATTTATTACTGCATAATGAATTATCAAAGTTTTGGATGACTGAATGTATATTCTTATACCTTTGATGAATTAAGTTAGGTTAGGTGGGGATGAATAGTATAGCCATTTTTTGAATAATACACTACAAAGATAAGTAGGATGCCAAGGTTTCATTGCGCATCTTTGTGACGTCACTCATAGTTGAAACGTCAAGCAGCTGTTGGCCATGACACCCATCTGTTAATGGGTGGCCTTGACACCCATCTGTTAATGGGTGGCCTTGACACCCATCTGTTAATGGGTGGCCTTGACACCCATCTGTTAATGGGTGGCCTTGACACCCATCTGTTAATGGGTGGCCTTGACACCTATCTGTTAATGGGTGGCCTTGACACCCATCTGTTAATGGGTGGCAATATTTAATTCCTTTACTCGGATAGTTTTTCGTGACATCGCTAAAACAACAACGGATCTTATTATTATAGAATGCACTTGTTTGTTATAGGTTAGGTTAGGTTGGTAGGTTAGGTTAGGTTGGTAGGGCTGATGAATTGAATAACTGAAAAATATGATGACACTTACAGAGTAAAGTTTAGCTATTGAGAGAGAGAGTGATTAAGGAATGTGATAATGAGAGGTTGGGTCCCTCCCCGGAACCGCATGTGCAACGTTGGCTAAAAGAAATGTATCTTAATGGTGGAGCAGCCCGCACTGGGGATGATGACGTCAGAAGGAATGTAACTGCAGAAGGCATATTTCAAAACATGCGAAGCAGCTTCCACTGAATCTAGTTCATTTATATGTACACCGAATGAGTATCTTTTTTTTATATGCTAAAGTAAGGAGTGGGGGGGGGGATGTTTTGAGCGATTGCGAGACGTACACAGAACTAGTAGTGAGAGAGGAATTAAATAAAAATGTGAGTGTTGGTGTAACTTGTTTTTTGAAAAATTATATATTTACATGCAGTTGGGAATACTACTGAATTCCTGTTGAAATCCCTATGTTTGTGGGTGTGTTTCATACGAATGGGAGAGAGTGGATTTTAATTTTATTTCCTATGCCTGATAAACGATCCATGGAGAAAGATTGACAAAACTTAAATTACATTCTCTTGAAAGGCAAAGAATTATGGGTGACATGATAGAGGTGTGTGAGTGGATGAATGGACATAACAAAGGGGAAATTAATAGCCCATTGAAAGTATCAACACGAGACAGAACAGGAAACAATGTGTATAAATTGGATAAGTTTTAGATTTAGGAAAAAGACCTGGGTAAATACTGGTTCGGTGAACGCTGAGATACATGTTATTTCATAGTCTGTCTTGCTCCGCTTTGTTTCATGTGAATGGGTGATGGTGGATTTCATCCATTCCTATGCGCGATAAATGATTTTTGGCTGGACACTAAAATTATAAAGCTTCCAGATAAGTAATGGGGGACAAATAAATCCTTCTGAATATTGACAGAGTGGTGTGATTGAATGTATAAATGGAGAGGAAAGGGCGGGGTAATAGTTAGATGCGGAATAGACATACTCTAGTTCATCTAATAGCAATCACTTGCCGGGGTAACGAAAAAAAGGTACGCCATATCGCTACATTTTAATCCCCTTGAGCGAAATTTTCATGGACTATAAGGCAAGCAATCACTCGCCGGAGTAACGAAAAACACCAGGCTCAAGTTGGGGCCTTTTAATCCCCCTTGAGGGAAAATTTCGGGGAGTAGAAGATATCACTCGCTGGGGTAACGAAAAAGACAGTCCATTTGTCTTTAGCCATTTGTAACGAAAAACACATGCTCCAAGTAGGCGCCGTTGTAAGAAGCAAAACGGCGCCTACTTGGGGCCATTTCCACTACTCACCACGTGGTATGAGTAACATAAACACCGTCACCACGTGGTCAGAGTAACAAGAACACCGTCACCACGTGGTCATAGTAACAAGAACACCGTCACCACGTGGTCATAGTAACAAGAACACCATCACCACGTGGTCATAGTAACATGAACACCGTCACCACGTGGTCAGAGTAACAAGAACATAGTCACCACGTGGTCATAGTAACAAGAACACCGTCACCACGTGGTCAGAGTAACATGAACACCGTCACCACGTGGTCAGAGTAACATGAACATAGTCACCACGTGGTCAGAGTAACATGAACATAGTCACCACGTGGTCAGAGTAACATGAACACCGTCACCACGTGGTCAGAGTAACATGAACACCGTCACCACGTGGTCAGAGTAACATGAACATAGTCACCACGTGGTCAGAGTAACATGAACACCGTCACCACGTGGTCAGAGTAACATGAACACCGTCACCACGTGGTCAGAGTAACATGAACACCGTCACCACGTGGTCGGAGTAACATGAACATAGTCACCACGTGGTCGGAGTAACATGAACATAGTCACCACGTGGTCAGAGTAACATGAACATAGTCACCACGTGGTCAGAGTAACATGAACATAGTCACCACGTGGTCAGAGTAACATGAACATAGTCACCACGTGGTCAGAGTAACATGAACATAGTCACCACGTGGTCAGAGTAACATGAACATAGTCACCACGTGGTCAGAGTAACATGAACATAGTCACCACGTGGTCAGAGTAACATGAACACCGTCACCACGTGGTCAGAGTAACAAGAACATAGTCACCACGTGGTCAGAGTAACAAGGACGTAGGCACCACGTGGTCAGTTAAACAAGGACATAGTCCCCTCGTGGTCGGAGTAACAAGAACATAGTCACCACGTGGTCAGAGTAACATGAACATAGTCACCACGTGGTCAGAGTAACATGAACATAGTCACCACGTGGTCAGAGTAACATGAACATAGTCACCACGTGGTCAGAGTAACATGAACATAGTCACCACGTGATCAGAGTAACATGAACACCGTCACCACGTGGTCAGAGTAACATGAACATAGTCACCACGTGGTCAGAGTAACATGAACACCGTCACCACGTGGTCAGAGTAACATGAACACCGTCACCACGTGGTCGGAGTAACATGAACACCGTCACCACGTGGTCAGAGTAACATGAACACCGTCACCACGTGGTCGGAGTAACATGAACACCGTCACCACGTGGTCAGAGTAACATGAACATAGTCACCACGTGGTCGGAGTAACATGAACACCGTCACCACGTGGTCAGAGTAACAAGAACATAGTCACCACGTGGTCAGAGTAACAAGGACGTAGGCACCACGTGGTCAGTTAAACAAGGACATAGTCCCCTCGTGGTCAAGGCAACATAGACAAAGAAACTGGTAGGTACTTACTTTCTTTTTCTTCAGCGCTTCCATAAACTTTTACATTGTCTGGAGAACGATGTCCTTCGCCCCCTGTTGGTCTTCCCAGAGCGTCCTTGGCAGCTGCTAAGACAACAATTCATAAGCATTCAAAGTATAACAATTCTTCAGTTTCCACAATGTTTGTACGTGTTGTTATAAATTGCAAGTGCAGAACCTCTTGCTGCCGCCTGTTACCTCTTGTTCAGTCTACCACCAGAGTAAATAATTCACACATTTCACACATAAGTGTTCACTTAAGCCAATAAGTGTAACACAGAAATTTCATCAATATTTAAACGAAAATGCCTCCCATGTTAGGACTTTGTTGTAGCAGACCACCATCTAGCACGCACCTCCTCCCACAGACCATCCTAAATGCAATACTCTTGTACACACTATGTACAGGTTTATTTTAGCAAGATAGAAACCAGCTGATATAGTATTTTATGACCTAAACTTCGAAACTTCTATATATTGGTAATTAAGACAGAACGAGTGATTAATTATATCAATGAAAGTATTATCACAGCTAAGTACCAAGTAGAGTAAACCTACTTGTGTTGGTTAGATAGCCCTGGCACTCCTGCTTTTCTTCATAGTTAATGACATTATATCTGTGGAAGTGTGGGAGGCAGGTGTTGTGAGACTAACATGTGTGCCCATCCTGGTTCACACTAATGTTAATATCATTAACCCCTATCTGAATATCTCTCCAGAAACCTTTCAAGTACCTCTTCGGTAAACCTTTATATACCTGGTTGATGGGTTGATCTTCTTTAATTCTGAATAGGTTTAGAGGGATTAGAGATGTCATCGAATAATTGCTTCAGATTTTAAATATATCAATACAAAACAATTTATATAAACGGAATTAGTTTTGATTAAGAAAGGGTCTGGATTAATATTGGATTAAAAGCAGCGGGTCTTGATTTATGAAACAAGTCACGGGGTAATATAATAGACGTGGGGTATATGGATTCTTTAAGCATAGGTTAGACATACATATGTATGAGTCTGAAACTGCCTCGTATGACACAATAAGCATTTGGTAATTTTTGTATTTATACGTCATTATTGTTTTGAAACATTAATAGGCTAAGTCATAAATATTTTAGATAATGAAATTGCCAAAAAAACTAATAATAATTCTTTCAAAGTTTCAAATTAAAATTTAACACTATGACGATTACATGTTGGTAATATAATTCAAGTAAAATAAAAGAGAAATTAAATATTTTTGCTTAAGGAATATACTTTATACATAGTATCATTTACACTTAAGGAAAACGCTTCGACTTTCGAAAGAGAGAAGAAACTAAACCTGATTCTAGAAAGATGCTTGGAAGAACAGGTATTTCTTATTTAGTACCTTTCCAAAATTCCTTTAGGCCTTTCAAATTGGTGTAATTTGGCGTGCCACCTGTCAGAACATTACCAGATTTTTATGACACTTGAATGGAGAATAAATCCTATAAAATTTAGATATATTAGCAAATTTAGATATATTAGCCTGAGCTCAGGCATAAGTTAAAATAATTTTTTATAACTAAATTGCACGTCGTTAGAAGGTAGAACATAAGTGCAGACAGATGATCACGATATGCAAAATACGCATTGGAATTGTTAAGGAAGACATGGATTCTTTAACATTTTGCTTCTTTAACATGGGTGCGACACGTACCATAAGGAACTTGGAAACTAATTATGCGAATGAGTCACTAAGACATTATAAATAATTTCTTCGTTGTCAAAACTGCAAAATAATGCTGGAACCTAAGGAGTGAAATAGCGGAAGAAAACTGTTAACTCAGACACAAATGTAGATATGACTTAAGCCAAAATATCCGAGAACACGTAAATAATGATATTGAGGGTTAAAAGGCTGAAGGATAAGCTGATCCATGAGCACATAAAGCTCCATCTAAGGAAATAAGCACAAACGTTCACATCAAAATAGAAGGTTACCACCAGGGAGAAACCCAGAGCTTGAGTTATGACATGTTGAGGGAGTGGTAATAAACGCTCACATTTAAAGCGAAGCGACCATAAGCTGTTCAAGATCTGAACTGTTGGTAAAAGGTTAACAAGTGTTTGTGTTTATGTGTGCTTACTTCACTGTAATATTTCTTGGCTTGCCGCCTGTCACTATCCTTCCCTAAGTGGTTCTAGTTAACCAGACCCACACCTACCTTTCCTCCCTCCATCGTTCAGGATCTTCTTCTGTAAGTCTACTTTGCTCTTGTCTTGATCCTTCATTCTTCCTTTAGCCTTGTTCTCTGCATATTTTCCTTTCTGTTTATTGATTTTCACATTTCCTTTTATTTGTTTCTTTTTGTTTCGTCTTCTCTTATCTTTAGTCTTTGCCATTCTTATTTTTCCTTTGTTTTCCTTCACTTTCTTTGGACTTCTGCGACGTTTACTCTCATCCATTTGTTTGTTTCCCTTCTCTTTATTAGGTTTTCTTCGCCACATTGCCTTGCCTTTGTTTTTGTGCATGTGTTTACCTTTACCATTTAATTGCTTATCTTTTCCTTTACTCTCTGAAATTCCTTTGTGCTCTTTTCTTCTTTCTTTTTCTGTATCGCTTGTTTTCTTTTTCATTAATTTGTTTATATTGTTCACATGTTTGTTCTGATATTTGCTCTTCTCAATGTTTTTGTTTAACCTATTTGTGTTTTGTCTCCTTTCATGTTTAATACTTGGCTTAAGTTGGCCCTCTTTTCCTTGTCCTCGGCGACGCTGAGTCATTTCTTTTCCTCCAAGTTTGTGGTTTCTGCCTCGTGTTCTACGACGCTCAGCTCCGCCTGTCTTACCAACTCCCACAGTGTTCTTCTTTCCTCCATTCCTCTTACTCTCTTGACTTTTCTTGCCCGTTTTCTTCTCACTTCTGTTGTGACGTATTTTCTCGTTCAATTTCTTGTGTGTTTTACTGTGGTTTCTTGGTGCTCTTGCGGTGTTGTCGTCACCTCTGGAACTTTTATTGAGACCTTCCCTTCTCTCCCGCTGAAGCCTTCTTGACCCAAGGTCCTTCTCTGTAGGAAAACACCAGCCAAATGTTAAACATTAAATGCCTTACTTAATATTATAATTAAATCATTCACATATAAGTTGCACAAAATACTCGGAAATGTTATTAAAGACTTAGACATAATTTCAAGAAAAAATAAATATCTTCAACCGAGATTGTGAAAAGATGAAAATTTACAAAGAAAAATGCAAAGATAAAAATGAGTACAGCTTATCCACAAACATTTCTACATAAACAACAAGTACAAGTTGCCTTCACAAATATTACACACTTCTAACTGTCCATCTGTGTGCTGCAGTAATTCTTTAATATTAAGTGTCAAGAATGTACACTGTAAACTTGATAAGTTAGTTCGTTGTTGTGTTATTGGCCGAGGGATGCCTAACAGGCTTCCTACTAATAGCCATGAGAAACCAAGTGTGCTATACTGAATCATACTGTAGGTGTATACTGACACAAGCAACAGACGTAATGCTCAAGATGGACTGTCAGGCGGATTATAATCATGTAGGTAGGTGTAATATATTGACTTCAAAGGCTTCTTAGCTGGCGGCAATAGAACTCTTGGACACCATGAAAAGCAAATATTTTAGTGATATTCCAAGATGAGAACTCAAGCATAGCAAAAAGTCATGTAAATAAAGTTGATTAAATTCAAGAAAGATCTCCAAAATGCATTAAATTATGTCCTTTAACACATAAGCAAATATCTGCAACATCAAGTAGCATAAATTTTACATATTTCTTTATCCAGCTAAAGAGCGGCAGCTCATCAAACACAGCTAGGTGAGTAGTAAAGTTATATAAGGCTTCTAGTTTTATAATAAGATTCATTCTCATGTCTAAACAAAGGTCGCTACTTCCACAAGTCCAATATATAAAACAATTCATGGAGGCTTGATCAGGGACCGGACCGCGGGACACTGATTCCCGAAATCATCAAGAGGTAGGAAGTCATAGGCTAATACTTTAGTGGCGTTTTCCCCGCACAGCTTTGGTTATTTATGGGAATTTCCAACCTCCTTCAGGGCTTACAATTCCAGGTCATCATTTGAAATATTGTCACGCTGCTGCTGGGTATAGTGATCACTACCTTGATGGGTCGCCTCAGAGTTTGACAACTAGCATGGACAACGAGGGTCAGCAGTTGACCTTTACACAGTCTTGCAGACGAGTTTAGTTCAGAGTCTACAATGATGTGATCAGAATTATTACACTGCTGGCTATCTTACCCGTATCACTGATAAGTGCAGGGATCTCACTGATTCCATATACCCAAGGGCGATAAATACTTCAAGAAAATTATGACCATATATACCAGGTCTTCCTAAAATGGAAGTATTTATGGAAGCAGGATTATCTTACTTCCTTGAGAGAAAACGTCTGCGTTCCAATCCCGGTCACATATGCACCTTCATTGAAACCAGCAAAACAGCCTTAGTGGAAGCAAAGAGATCCCGATCAGACTGACCTCTAGGTCGACATCCTCCCTGACGCCCACGGTATCTTGTGGATAGTTATCATGTCCTCTCAATGCACTGTCAATCTCTGAACAAAAGACAGACTTGTGTATTCGGAGCCTAATGAGGTTCTCTGAAGGTATTTACAGCAGAAAAGACTTCCGAAGAATCTTTATGTTCCACCAGGGCTAAAGCACATATGTTTCGTCCATCATAGAGGAGATTCATCGAAGATAGGAATTACTGAACCCAATACCATATTACCAATAGTGACCTGGGAGTCCAAGTTTCCCCATGGTTAGCCAAATTTATTGTTAAAAAGCCTTATTATGATACTAACCCATGATCTGTCCCTAATTATGGACTTAAGGAGGTATAAAATTACGTCTAGACACGTGTCGTAATTATTTTTCAACTATTGGAAACCATACAAAAATTTGTGTAAATTTCCACGTATTAATAGGTGAGATGTATATACGACAAGACCGCTACTGACTAAAATGTATTAGGCCCATCGAATGTATTTGGCCCAAAACGAATATGTTGACAAAGAAACGTAATATTCTTTCTGTATCTAAATTAAAATTAAATATTGCATAGTCAATTGGATCAAAACAATAAAAGTCCACGAAGAGTTTTTAATTCAAGAGTTTTTATAACCGTCAGCCTCACCATACTAAACTGCAGACTGACAGCTAGTTTATATCTTTGCTATTGTGATATCTTAAATGATTTGTAGAAATGTACACTAGTAAACGTAGACAGCTATTATAAGTAAATATTGTGTATTTAAGTTAGATAAAACAGTTCCTAGACTTTCCCTTTCCAATGACGCTAAAATGTGTCATCCGATTGACAAGTTTTCGGTTTTCACTTCATGAGCTATTTTGTTTCCATCAGTCAGTATAACACTTATGAAAATTATCCGTTATTGTGTGGAAAAGCATGAGCAGCCAGAGAGCTTCTCATTTGCCTATGGCGCCTCTCCCCTGAATATACTAATAAACATTCGTATATTCACGGCTGTTGCACATAATCTATTATAACTGTATTTTTTGTATGTATTCTCTAGAAATTGTATTTTCTAACATTTTGACACTAAGTTATAAGTTAATGAATAACTTAAATAATATAAAATAACTGTAAGCATTTTAATTTTGCTGGTAGAAAATAATAGTTCTCACCACGCATATGTTTTTTGGTTTGGTAGTAATTACCAACTCCAACCTACCACCTGGCAAAAAGACTAAACGAACAACAAACTCCATACACTCCAAACAGCTATAGTTCTTAGAAATAATCATGACTACACACCACGAAGGAATTATTGCTTCATTGGACATTGAATCTCTATTTACCAACGTCCCGGTCGACACTACCATAGAAATAATCCTGGACAGATTGTAAAGAGACGAGAGCACCCCCAAATTAGAGATACTCGAGCCATACATGAAGAGTCTTCACGGGGCATGTACAAAAGTAGCTTTTTTTGTTCGTCATAGGTATGACGTCGACCAAGCTCACGAGGCGTTTGACCTGTTATCTCCAAGCAGGTGCCCCTAAAAGTCACATGAAACAAGCCCATGACATCAACCCCTAACAAGAGAAATGTTGAATAAAAATAGCTGCATAATAGACAAAATTCAAGATGTCAGATTACAAATTCTTGACGCCATTCACATAAAATAGGACAACCCAATTAAATACCCAAATAACGGAACTCTACCGACCATGAGAGTAAGATTAAGACCGGAATGTGAAGGTGCCAACATTGACGACTCTGCTCACAACGGCACCTGACTAATCACTTTATATGCTTCCCTCTATTTTCGCTTTATTCTTCACCATTTATTCCTTATTGTTCACCCCTTTATGCATTTCTCTTCACCAAATTGTATTTGTATGTATCTGACCCCTTAACGGTTTAAATCAAATACGCCATTGTACAGTCCTGTCAAATTACAGCCCCGCTCCTGTGCCATATAAGTCCTCTACGGGCTCACCATAGCCCGTGTTACTTGGAACTTTTTGGCCCGAGTAGCTGAATCTAAACAACAACAAACATGTACAATCTCTTACGGGCTCACAATAGCTCGTGCTACATGGACATTTCGTTCTGAGTAGCAAAATCTATTTGAACAACAATATGAACAGTCCCATCACTTGAGAATAAACCACGTAGCGAACCTACAAAATTGAATTTCGTTGGTATTTAATATTTATACGTAGTATAAATATTTAAATGTGTAATACATTCTACAGTTAATTATTCTTTTGTTTACCTATGAAAAAGGTGACATTTGAAGAAGTCGTCTTCCAATTAAACCAAGATGCAAGAGCACCAGTCAGGGGGATAGAAGCCCTAAACAAGAAAAAAATCAATACAGAATATGGAGTCATATTCAATGAAACTCACACACACACAGTGGCGGGTCTTAGCTTCCCCCCCCCCTCTCCTCTCTTTCCACTGGGTGCCACTGAACACTCCAGGAGCACCTCAGTCATCTACGGGCTTGGGTTCCTCCCTAAATTCGGGCTTGCACCCGTAGCGAGTGTAGTAAGCTCGGCTGATTGATTGATTGATAAAGATTAAGCCACCTAAGAGGTGGCACGGGCATGAATTGCCCGTAATTGTAAGCTCGGTCTCCAAGGCTTTCTTTTATATCGTGTCGGTAGACACGGAAACTCGGGTCCCACAATCGAGCTTGCGCAAAAGTAAAATCATTCAAACTTCCTATATATTATATATATCACTAGCAGTACCCGGACACACGTTGCTGTGGCTAACCAACGCATGAGCGTTGCTGCGCCACAGCAACCTTCCCTGTTCCCCAGTCCTCCCCACCATTCTCCCCCTTACATGTCTCCTCGGCCTCCCAACCATTTCCCACTCCACTGTCCCCCTCGTCCTCCCCACTTCAGCATCCCCTCTTCCTTCCCACCATGCCCCACTCCCCTGTCCCTTTGTCCACCTCACCATTCTCCATTCCTTCATCCCCTCGTCCCCACCATCCCAAACTCCCCCATCTCCACGTTCTTCCCCACCATTACCCCCCCCCCTTCCTTGTCCCCTCGTCCTCCCCAACCATCTCTCACTTCCGTCCCCTCGTCATCTCCACCATTCTCCACTCCCTCGTCCGGTGCCTTCCCAAATATCTGATGTTCCATCAGAAAATAGGGAACATCAAGTGATCTGATGTTCCCATCACTGAAATATAAGAAAAACAGTTAAAAAATTAAATGAAAATATGAAAAAAATTAAAAATCAACAATTCTCATGAAATGAACGGTATGGTAAACAACACAGCTCAATTCCAACGCAATTCACACAAAATAATTAAATAAAAATGAAAATAAAAAAAAAATCTATGAAAATTCAATTTATCAATGCAATCAGCAACATTAAAATGAAATTGTAACTTATTTAGTGTAGCATGTGTGTTGTTCCTTCATGCAACAGATGGTGCTGTTTTTCAAGAATAGCATAGTTTTACCTGTCACAGGTGTGACATTTATACTTATACTTACGAAATGAAGGGTATGTATGGTAAACAACACAGCTCAATTCCAATACAATATCACACAAAATAATTCAATAACAAATAAAATAAATTGAAATCTATGAAAATAAAATTTATCACTGCAATCAGAAACATTGAACTGGAATTCGTGATATGTTTAGTATAGCATGCATGTGGCTATTATGTGCAACAGAGGGCATTGTTTTTCAAAAACGCATGTTTTTTACCTGTCAGAGGTGTGGCATCTAAATAGTAAGTATATAAAAAGACGCGCCTCTTCGAATGTATAGTTGTTTCAAATTTTCAATGCCATCGGTGAAGAATTTTCGGAGATTACAGCGTGTGTTGCTCTTACGTCCAACAGATGGAGCTGTTAAAAAAAAAAAAAAAACATGTTTTTTCCTGTCACAGGTAAGGCATGTATATAGTAGTTATATAACAAGACGTGCCTTTTCGAATGCATCATTGTGTCAAAATTTCAAAGCAATCGGTAAAGAGGTTTCGAAGATTTCCCTCACATGAAAAACATAGTCTTTCAGAAAAAGCATGTTTTTTTTTTTTTTTTACCGTCACAGACGTGATATATTTTTGGTATGTATATAAAAACTCGCTCGGATGTGAATGGAAAGTTGTGTTAAAATTTCCAAGCAATTGGTGAAGAACTTTCGGAGATTAGTGGTTATGCACAAACGAACATTTCCATTTTTATTTATATAGATTAGCTGGTCTACATCTGAGTCTTTATTATGGTGTGTGCAACATTCCAAAAATAGCTTTAACCACAAAGAGGATGGAGAGGTAAAGCAAACATACTGGCAAAATCCGGAGATTACCATCAAAGGGCCGTCGGGGCGATGGGGAATTAGCCTCAGCTACCATCGTTTTTTGTACGGTCACTGATGGTCAAGCGGTTAAGGTACCAGGTTCCCCAGTTGCATTGTGATCCTTGAGGTCTGGGTTCAAGTCACTTCTGGGTTGTGGAATTTTCAGTCCCATATATGCTTGGGGACCATTCAAGCTTGCTCGCAATTGTGTTGCTCACGTGGCCCCCACAAAATGAGTTGATTTAATGAAATAACTATGCCCAAGATTACCATCAAAGTGCCGTCGTGGAGATGGAGAATTAGCCTCGACTACCATCTCCTTTTTTACGGTCACTGATGGTCAAGCGGTTAAAATACCATGTACCCTAATTGCCTTGTGCTCCTGGTGGTCTGGGTTTGAGTCACTTCTGGGTTGTGGAGTTTTCAGTCGCATATATGCTTGGGGATCATTCAAGTTTGTTCACATTTGTGTTGCTCACATGGCCCCTCAAAATGGGGTGATTTGATGAAGTAACTATGCCCATACTGAGCAACTATACTGAGTTCAAGTAACTATACTGAGTTCTTTGGAGCTTACAGTTTCCAAGTGGGCATTTGAAGGCATAGACAACGTAGATTTCCTTTAAGGCGTTAGGCTTGGTGTCTGGAGAGTTCTTCATGAGTAGGTTGGCCGTTTTCTTGGTTTTATAGTAAATCGTCAATTGTATTTTTCTGATTTTTGTCTGTAGGCATAACGTTCCTATCAACAATATCTTTCAGGACCCTTTTCTCCGTTTTATGAGCCATCGAAAAAAGTTCCTGTAAAATAATCTAATGAGGGGTACTTGTGTTGTGTTAGTTGACTCTTCAGAGGTTGCATGACGTTACACCTTTCTTTTTATGATGTCTTCAACAAAACCCTTAGAGCAGCCTTTGTTGACTAGGACCTGCCTTACCCTACAGAGTTCTTCATCGACTTGCTTCCATCCTAAGCTGTGGCTGAGAGCACGGTCGACGTAATCGTTGACATCACCTGTCTGGGCAGTCACTATTGGCAGTGAGCCACATTTCTAGGTTCAATTCCTTAGTGTAGACTGCAGTCTGGAAGCCTTCGCTCCTTTCCGTGACTGTTACGTCTAGAAAGGGCAGCTTCTCATCCTTCTCCATCTCGTAAGTGAAACTGAACACAGAATTCCGCTCAAATGCCTCCTTCACCTCCTGCAGACGTCTAGTATCAGGTGCCTGTGTAAAAATGTCCTCAACATACCAACAGTCCATGTCAACTAAGACCTTCTGTTCGATGGTACCTCCATGTAGAAGTTCGCAACTAGGGGAGAACCCATGGTGACTCCATCTACTTGCTTATACATGTGCCCATCTGGGCTCAAGAAGGGTGCTTCTTAAGTGCAAGCTTGGAGTATTTTCCTAAGTATGTTTTTTGGTATGTCAAGAGGAGTACAAGCCGGATCACTATACACTATGTCCGCTATCATCCCGAATGTTTCATCCACAGGTACGTTGGTAAACAGTAATTCTACATCCAACAAGGCTCTTATCCCTGTGGCTCGTGTTCCCCGCAGTAAGTCAACAAATTCCTTTGGAGACTTCAGGCTCCTCGCTGCAGATATGTCTGTTCTTTTCCGATAAAGTGTAGTGTGTAACAATGTTACCAAATTATGAGTATACAGTTTTATTCCAGTGAAGTACAATAATGTGTTTGTAATTAGTAGCAAACAAGAAGAACAGTTTACTGAGTGCTGCAACTGAGAAGCAAAACATTTATAAATTGGTGGGGAAAAAAATTATGTAAATTTTTTTTTATTTTTCTCAGGCTTCAATTTAAGACTGAGAAATACCTTAAATTCTTCACCATGAGGCTTCCATAAACAAGTAGCTTCGCTTAGCTCTTTTTTTTTATCTGAAACAGACTGACCTCTGCCCCTAATTTTCATTGGGTTTACGGCCTATCAACCTGTGAAGGATTATTAAAGCAAACAAAAGTACTTACTGATCAATCTGCAAATACTTTAGTCTTGAAGGTATTCCAGAAATAAGTTACCTTGGCAATGTATATACACCGAGAGGCGAAGAACACCACCTGGGTGTTCCACCGATATCATATATCAGTGAAAACATGTGTAACCTAAGTATACTCACTGAGGCAGCAGCGGGCTCTGTGAAGGCAGTCATCATAGTCAGTGAGGATGGTGAGACAGTCAGCCGGGGCCTCCACACACACTCCTCCACCTATGGTGCACGTCCTGCTCTCCCTCTCCTGCAAGCATATTGATGCACATTACCAGTGCAAGTTGATCACCTCAACGTTGCAAGTATTTTCCACTGTCCTTCAGTATTATGTATTTCAGTTTTCTAAAGAATGTAATAATGCACTGCATTACGTTTTGTATATAAAACTTAATGAAATTTTATTACATATGATACGTGCTAACGTGTTGTAAACATTATTGTTTTAAATAGTTATAAAAATCCACTGGAAATTAAAGTAAACACAAAATTTTAACTATCATAGAACAATTATTAAAACATTTTTCAATACAACATTCACAAAGTTTCGACAAAAGCTACTCCTCCATGATGTGAATAACATCCTCTTACACCCAATACAATTTGAAGGATTTTTAGAATTCAAGCGACAATTTCCATCACCATAAATTTTGAATTTCTTGAAGTACATAAAACGATTTCAAATTAATTATCGATACAACACCTAACAGCAAAAGTACTCACATACCAAACGTCTCTGCGTAATTGAGGATGAACACATCTAATTATTGAGAGGTTACTGAATCACTAATGTTTAAAAAAATGTTTAGGTATATAATCCACGATATCATATTGTTTAAAATCACATCTAAATACTTCATAGAGCATTGTCTTTCTGTGATCGTGCAATGACTGCGTTATTCTTATTGCTTATCTCATGACCAAGTATTGTAACATTGTAGTGCTACAACTACACTAACATTTTGCTAACATGATAACAAATTTGAGGCAAGTTCATGACCTAAAGAAAGCATAGAGGTTAAGGACTTGAAGCTAGCAGAGTAATGCAGAGGCTGAAAGGAAAACAAATATATTTCAGGGTTCATTAGGATTTCATTTGAACTTTGATCGGAGAACGTCATCCTAACTGAGTATAATCCATAATTGCGTGTTCACCTCTAGTATGGCATACAGTTTTGGTCACTATTGAAAAACTGGATCGAGCTCTACGCCCAGAAACGAAACAGCTAATAAATATATCATACAAAACCCGCTTAGAAGAATTAAATCTATTCAGTAATAAAAAATGTAGCATACGATGTGATAAAAATTATCACACATGTGATAAAAATTATCATAATTTGATAAAAATGATCATATTATAAAAATTATATAAAATTGATCACATTGTAAAAATTTTATAAAAATTATCAAATTATAAAATTGTTATAAAAATTATCAAATTATAAATATTTTATAAAAGTTATCAAATTATAACAATTTGATCTAATATAAGGTTTACAATTATCAAAGGACATAATAACGTTAGTTCTGAAATAAATATTTTAATTTCGCACAGTCAGACATAATGCGAAGCAATCAAGGATCCCGGGACATTAATGGTATGCACGTTTCCTCTCACCTGATGGGACTGTTCACCAATCTCAAAATTGGTACTGGGGAATTAGGCAACTGGAGAGGGCTGTATCCGGGGAAAGGTCGATAGTTCGACCTAAGGGTGTTGTAAATTTCCAACACTTAATTAATAACACCAAGTACATTAAGAGGTAATTTTTGTACTAGGCATTATAATTTACCAACACTACTAACCAGTAATATATAGATATTAAAGTAATAGATTTGAGGTGTAGAATGCCCCATCTCTGCGAGAAGTCATGGCAATGGGGGGTTGCACCAGCCACCCCACAGGAGGGAATATTTTCTACATATTAATAGATCAAGTTGAATCCAATCTCATTTTACCTTCTTAACTGAGGAAAATCAATTAGTAATGGATTTACTCTCATTTAATTATATATATGTTCGTTTACTGGAAATAATTTATTCAGTCCCGATCAGCAGTTCCGGTAAATAAAAGGATCAACTTGATTTCCACTCTTAATATTCTCGTGCGTTTAACGTCAGCTAAATTAATTGACTTTCACTATGAAATATCATTTACAATCTTATCAAACCCCTTATTATGACGTAAATATTCCTCAACTACGTCTCCATCCATTTGGAGCTCTGTTTGAAATAATAAAAATTATAACTGAAGTTCCAGCATTGGCACAAGTGCCCATGCACCACTGGAGAGGGAGAAGGGGTAGAGTCGCCATATTACATACCTGGTATCAAGGAGCTCTGGAACTACTTAGTTTATAACAGTCAAATTTAAAATCATTCGCCATTCTACGACCTTCTGATCGAGTGTGCAGCTTCCACAACGTACGAACACCACGTTCGGATGCACTTCATTTAGTAGATTGAGTAGTATTGGCCATTATTTCACTGATTTATTTAATGTGCTGTCGTTACGTTGCAGGAAATACAATTAATCACTTGTGAGTGCTAGTCTTACCCTCCAATTTCTTTAGATTATGCGATTGAATGCACGAATAAAGAGTTTGAAGTGGAAATTACGTAAGATTTGTCTTCCAGCGTGGAATTAAGCCCGAGAGAGACGTGTTTCTGCCAACATCTCTTCTTTAAACAATCCGGCTCCCTCTATCAATTTCAAAGTTGAATAGGATTCTAATTTCCTCCTTCCTTTTCTTGACGTTCATGTTCACAGCTGTTTCCGGTTTCTCTTTATCTGTCTACCACAAACCCATGCATAGTGGCATGTACATTCACTTCTTTTTCTACCATCCTCTTTCTGTTAAGAAAAGTGTTCTCAACTCTCGCTTCCTCCGTGCTCTACGCATCTGTGACCCCTAGTTTTTTTTATTCTGAAATTTCCTTTATCTACAAATCTTTTCTCTCGCTCTCCAAATCTCCCTTACATTTCATTAACTGTGCCTATTGTCAAGATAAATAAAAATCCGTATGAAAACTGGCTGTACACTAAATGACGAACTTAAGGAACACAAAAGAAGTGTTAAGTCTGCAGACACAACCAGTGGTCTCTTCTGTCAGGTATGGGACTCTAATCATCCTACTGATTGGTCCTCGTCTAAAATAATTTTTCCTATCGCTACTCTTCGCAGTCGTCGTCTTGTCGAATCTGCTCTGATACACAACATACCCAGCATGAACCTTAATCATGGCTTTTGTTGCTGTTGACTCTTCCCTTTCACAGTACATACTCAAATGTACTGTGAAACCTCTCCTCCTATTCTTACCTTCTTCTTACTTTTACCTTCTTCTAGAAATTACCTTGTTCTCTCCCTACTCTTGAC
>NC_091202.1:13814661-13862747 GCF_040958095.1 Procambarus clarkii | reverse complement strand
GGAGAGAGAGAGAGAGAGAGACTTTATCAACAAGAACCTGTATAACTTACCTGTTGTCCTTCAGCAACAGTGTTGGAGGCGTGAAGGACGAACACCCACACCAGGACCAGCCAGGCTGCAGCCATCATTATACTGGTGATGATTCTTCACAACGCTAAACTGTTGCCAGCCCCGAGAGGCTCTCAGATGCTACCAGCAAGAATACCTCTTACCAGCTATTGCTACAGCGGCTTGCCCTTACAACAGGCAGACCTGAGGTGGTTCACTCACCGCTGCTGTTTGAGACACGCGGCAGTTACCCTTGCCTATGGGTAGACTAACCAGGTAGCCAGCCCGTCAGAAATTCTTATATATAAATATGTGAGTGTGGTCGAACATCTGTTCTTCTGTTATACGTACAGCATATGTGATCATACGTTCCAATGTTCTATTCTCTTTTTGTTTTCATGGTGCCCCCATTATTTTTTCTTTGTATATGTCAGCTGGCGGCGTGGTGATATGCAATCAAAACACAGCAAATCTGTTCGAGAAAATTCGATTCAATTGTCAATATGAAAATATTTTTTTCCGGTATACTTGTGTCACAAAACTTAGAACAATCATTATATATTTTTTTTTCATTTTCTTGTTTTTTCTGGGTTCGTTGGACAGTGGTGTCCAACTATATGGTGATATGCTCGTATCTATTGAGCAGGTGCGTCCCCATTGATGGAAACTCACAAACTGAATCATTGGTGTCAGGTATTTTTTAAAACATTAAAAAAATTTAGATTTTCTAATAAAAAAACATCTCCAGATTATCTCATGGTGAATTTGTTTCTTACTCACAAACCATTTACCCCAAATAATGTGTTATGTCGCCTGGTCACACACAAATCTCAAATTTCACCTACGGGTTATTCCATCCTTTTGTATTCTAGTAGTGCTAGGCGTCTTGATGTTTCCTTACGTGATTATGCTGATGTGACGTACATTAAAATCTATATAAATAAAAATGGAAATGTTCGATTGCTCAAAATCGCTAATCTCCGAAAGTTTTCACCGATTGCTTTGAAATGTTCACACATCGTTCCATTCGCATCCGAGTGGGTTTTTAAATAAGACTTTGTAGATGTCACGTCTGTGATGGGAAAAAACATGCTTTTTATGAAAAACTGTGTTTATCATGTGTTTTTCATTAGAGGGAAATCTTCGAAACCTCTTTACCGATTTATTTGAAATTTTGACACAACGTTGCATTCGAATTGGCGAGTGTTTTTATATACCTACTATATACATGCCTCCCCTATGACAGGAAAAAACATGCTTTTCTTGAAAAACAGTGCCATCTGTTGCACGTAAGAGCAACACACGTTGCAATCTCTAAAAGTTCTTTACCGATTGCCTTGAAATTTTGACACAACGTTATTAGAAAGCGAGTGTTTTATGTACTTACTATATACATGCCTCACCTGTGACAGGTAACAACGTTCTTTTTTAGAAAAGCAGCACCATCCGTTGCAAGTATGAACAACATACGCTATACTAAATGTGTTCCAATTCCATTTCAATGTTTCCTATTGCATTGAAAAAATTAATTTCCATAGATCTTGATTTATTTTAATTTTGATTCAATTATTTTATGTGACATTGCATTGGAATTGATCTGTGTTGCTTACCATACAGTTCATTTCATAAGTATAGTTCATTTTTCAATTTTTTCATTTTTTTCCTTTTGTTTTTTTAACTGTTCTACTTATTTTTCAGTTCAATTGACGGTGGAATTGAGCTGTGTCGTTTGATCTGCGTTTGAATTTAAATATTTCGTTACTATTGTTTTTTTTATTTTTGTTTTTGATTTGAAAATAAGAAAATGGATGACGCATTTATTTCACAGCTGCAAATGTGCAACATATATCCATAAATTCACCAAAACAACGCTAACTGCTTACTTCACATTATATCAAAATGGCGCGTTTGCGAAAACACTCTTGTATTCGGAAGTGCCTACGTATTATATGTGGAATGCGAGTAGAAAATCATTTGAATGATGCATACGATGATAATGAGTCGACGGACAACCTGGCAAATTCAAACAAACCACGATAGGCAGACTTTACATTGTGCATCTCAATAATGATTAATGCTTCTTTCTTAGCATGCTGTTGGTAAATGTGCCCGGTCCAACGTCTTTCCAGCAATTGAGATTTGTCAAAGGCGTTACACATGCTATTTTCCGTAGTGCATGTCAAGCTCTGAATAATATTGGAGAATTACCGACACAAGGATGTAAGCATTAATGATGCGTCCAACACGTCACATCCTAAATCAAGTTCGTGCATTGTTTGCAATCATATTGACTGCCTGCTCTTCTTCATCTTCAACAGAGTTATGGGAGAAATACAAATCGCAAATGACTGAAGATATTGTCTGTCGAATATGGAAGGAAAATTCAAATATGAACATGGATTTCACAGAAGAAATCTACAACAATGCGTTGGTATTGATTGAAGATTTGTGCTTAGAAATCGCGAACAATGTTCACAATTATTTGGGAATACCATCACTGAATCGATCTGCTGCTGTTGCTTCGTTCGATGTAGAATTGCGTCGTGAACAGAATTACAACACGGATTATCTGTTGTCGTATGTGCAATCAAATATTCCTAAGCTAACGCTTGAGCAAAAAGACATTTACGATGAAACAACTCAAACTGTCAATAACAGTCTTGGAGAAATCTTCTTAGATGCGCCAGGAGGAACTGGAAAAACATTTTTTTTTATAAAAGAAATACACAATGTACAAACAGACAACAGCAGAATAAACAATACATAAAGACATACAGGACAAATATAACAAAATAAGTAAGCACGGATGCAAACTAAACATACCCAACAAAAACCAAGAAAAAAAAACATGATACAAGGCACAAAAAGAGAAAATCCTGAAACGGCACTGGATTGATTACAAAAAAACTAGAACGTTACAAATAAATAGCACATGATATAAATAACATAAAACATAGTCACATCCACAAAACCGTAAGTACATGAATACAGAATGAGAACACACAAACAAGCCCAGCCCAACAATCCAAACACAGGTGCATAATAGTACATAACAACAACAGGCCTCCGAAACCACTGACATAGAGGCAAACATACAAAACTACAAGAAACAATAAAAAATAAATACAGGAAATACATAAACAGGGAAATACAAACAAAAATAATATAAAGAACAGAAATATTGTACAAATAATAAAGCAATTCACGATGACAAGAAATAAACACACGCACATGTTACATACCCCTATAAGATACGTAAGTAAATAAATTAATATGTACATTTATAATTGTGTGTAAATTACAAGTATGTATATTGATATACTTATATGTTCTATGCAAAAGTAATTTCATGTTACAGTGCTGGCGTTAGGCCCAACGTATCGTGGGAATGATTGTTTTATTTCTTTGTGTGCGCAGTTTCCCACGGGAACTAATGATTTATATGTGATCATATGTGGGTAACAGAGGTGAATAATAATTGAGTGAACTGTATCTGGCAAATTGTCAGTGGGATAGTCCGTTGCTGGGTGAGCATGCCATTATTCCCCTCTGCATGCGTATTTTAATTACTATGTAAAGAAATAATTACCTTATTTTTGTATATCAATATGTATTAATTATTCATTAAGTTAGTTTAAGATTACTCTTGTCACAATGTATTGCTCCATTGTTGAAATAATAAATATTGTAACTTTGGCAAATTGTTCGCGGGGCAAGGCAATGTTTTGACTCCCGCGTTATTGTTATTCAGTAGCTGATCCAGAGCCAGAGAGTTAACATCTTGTGGAGTTAAGTTTTACATTTTTGTTCTGTCATAGCCATACATATAATAATATTAATTTCATGTCTGGAAGATACAGTGATATTTTTAATGTGATATATTGTGACCAAATAATCATCTGTTTGCTATTGAGATTTATGTAATATATATCTATATAAGATTTTGTATCTATTCTTTCAGTCCTAAAGGAAGATTTTTATTTACGTGCTCATTACTTATCAAGGGGTTATACTGGTGACCCGCTCTTGTGAACAGCAGTTTTCTCGTAACCCTAGACTTTGTTGTTGTTAGCTGTTTCAGGGTCACGAGCCGTAACGTACGATAGGTAACAAAGAGTTATGGGGGCCTGTGCCGGGAAATATTGTTCCCATTTAAACTTAACTGTGCTAATCTAACCTTGCCTTCCTAGGTACCAGTGTGTCAAGTGTCTGTGTGTTTCTTAAGAACTATTCCATGTGCCAAGCAAGCCTTCCTGTGTGTCAAGTAACAACGTTTCACGATTTTGAGGTAAGTCATCCTATATATTTTGTTTGTGCAGTGAGGCCAAGCGAATTTTCAGTGTGGTGACAATTTTACAGTGAAGTGTAGTGTAGTGCAGTGCCATTGTTTTAATTGTTGTTGTGAATCAAGTGCCAAGTGTTAGTAACGATGGAGGAGAAAGTTGCATCGTTGGTGGCTCACCCAGACTTTGAAGGGATTAAGAGCCTTAAAAAGACTGAGTTAATACAAATGGCAAATCATTTGGATTTGACCGCCAACAATAGAATGGTTAAAGCCCAAATTGTGAAAGTCATTGTGACACATTTTGTTGAGAATGGGGAGTTAGAGGAAGAAGTTCTAGAGGAGTTAAGAGAGGAGTCGAGTGATCAGATGACGTTAAAGCGTCTTGAGTTAGAAGCGCAAATAGCCAATGCTAAGTTTGAAGCTCAAAAAGAACAGAGAATATTAGAGGCTGAAGCTCAGCAGAGGGAGCTTGAGACTAGGCGTTTAGAAATTGCGGCACAAAACCAGAGAGGTTTAATTGAGTTGCAACTAGAAGCCACAAAGAAGCAACAAGCCGAGGAACAAACTAGGCAATTAGAGATTCAACAACAAATGGCTGACACTAACTTAAGGCTTGAAACACAGCGTATGGCAGCTGGGCATGGAAATACTAGTAATGTTTCAACAAATAGTGATAATAATCCCACAAGGATGAATAAGTATATAGAGTTGCCCAAGTTCAATGAGGAGGATCCTGAGGTTTTCTTTGCACATTTTTATAAAATTGCCATCAGTATGAACTGGCCAAGGGATCAGTGGGTAGCCATTATGCAGTCTCAATTTAAGGGGCGTAGTCAGGAGGTTTTTACAGCCCTACCTGACGCTCATAGTTTTGATTACGAATTTGTAAAGAAAAGCATCTTAAATGCGTATCAGTTAAATCCAGAGGCACACAGGCAGAAGTTTCGGAACCTAAGGAGGGTAAGTGATCAGACAATAGCAGATTTTACTAGTCAGAAGACGAATTTTTGCAACAGATGGTTAAAGTCACTTTTAGTCACTGATTTTGATGCTTTAAAGAATCTTCTTATCATGGAAGAAGTATTGTCATGTCTCCCAGACAAGTTGTCTACTTTTATGGCAGAACAAAAGAATGTAACAGATATTTATGAGCTGTCAAAGCTCGCTGAAGAGCACGAGTTGTTGACTAAGGCCCAATTTACGGCCACTTCACCTAAGCCTAGTCGTAGAGTAAATTATAATGCTCACAGAACTCCTTATCAGTATAAGTCTCCTGGTGCGACAGTTACTCCCGTGAACTCTTCTCTTACTAACCCTAAGATTGTTACTCCATTGCCAGGATCATCTAAGCCTAGTAATGCCAATTCTAAACCGGCAATTGGTTCTACCAGTGTGTCCACTGTCAAGTATTGTACACATTGTAAGAGAAGGGGACATGTGATTTCTTCATGTTTTAGCTTGCATCCTGAACTACGGCCAACTGGTCTTATTATGAGTAAAGGATTGCAACCTATTGAATTCTTCATGTATTACAGTCAGTCCCAATTGGATGGCTGAATTTAAACCATATATTTCCACAGGTACCTTATTATGTAATAATGGTAGACATAAGACTGTTCAATTACTCCGTGATACTGGAGCTTCAGTCTCTTATTACCCAGAATGTACTTGCGGATGTTGACACCCGAGATCTTGGTGAAGTTGTGCTTCTCCAAGGTATTGCAGGTAGTGTGCAACCGGTGTCCTTAATGCAAGTTAACCTTGATTCTAACTATACTTCAGGATGGTGTAATGTTGGTGTAAGTAAACAACTGCCCATTCCTGGGGTAGACATTATTCTAGGTAATGATTTTGGCAACCGAAAGGTTGTAGGGCCAAAGTGTCCCCATCATGTTAACTAAACCCAATAATGTATTAGCTCAACCAGAAGCAGATGATGATATTATTTACCCTGCTTGTGTTGTAACTAGATCAATGGGACAAACGGGTGAGAGTAATCCTGTCTTCACTGAGGTTGCTGTTCCCAAGACCAGGACCCCTTCAGTAAAGGAGTGGGAGGTGGATCTTGAAGATTCCTTTATGACTCGACTGGATGATGAGAGTGAGGCCGTAGTAGAAGCCCGCGCCGAACCTAAACCACAAGGAAAGTGAAGGTGAGGAGGCTGAACTATCTGTACCTTGCCCGCTTGTCTCCAGTGAACCAGTTGTCGAGAGTGAGGCCGAAGTAGCTATGACTCCATTTTATTCTGATCAATCGGGAAAAGAGATCAAGCTACTAGGTTCTCGCCCGCTCGCTGCTGAGTCTGAGTCATTACCCTTAAGTGTTGTACAGACTACTGATCCTAGTTTAATTAAGTGTATTTCTGAGGCTCCTGATAATGTTGATGCATTGGAGGAAGGGACGGGTTTCTTCAAGGATCGACTTCTGATGAGAAGGTGGAGACCCAAGGGAACTCCCTCTTCAGATGATTGTGAGATTAGAACCCAACTCGTTGTCCCCAATGATTATCGTAGGCAGGTCCTGCAGGCTGCACATGATGACCTCATGGGAGGTCATCAAGGTATCACAAATATGTACCATAAGATATGTAAATATTTTTTCTGGCCTAAGTTAAAGAAAGACGTGGTCAGATATTGTCATAACTGTGTACCCTGTCAAATTGTTGGTAAACCAAATCAATCTGTACCTAGAGCACCATTGCAACCTATTGTAGTTCCTGATGACCCTTTTACTCATGTTGTAATTGATTGTGTAGGTCCTTTACCTAAGACTAAGTCGGGTAACATGTTTTTGTTCACTCTCATGTGTATGATTACAAGATTTCCTGAAGCTTATGCTCTAAGGAATGGCAAGGCTCATAATCTCATCAAGTGTCTTGAAAGATTCTTTTCGTTGTTTGGAATGCCTAGAGTTATTCAGAGTGACAATGGGGGAAATTTTGTTTCTAAAGTTTTCAGAACTTTTTGCGAATCCCGAGGGATTCGGCACAAATTATCCAGTCCATATCATCCACAAAGCCAAGGTGGGCTTGAACGGTTCCACCAGACCTTAAAACAAATGTTGAGGACAACCGGAGAAACTCGTCCACGTAACTGGGATGAGAATCTTCCCTTTGTGTTGTTTGCTGCTAGAGAAGGGCTACAAGAGTCATTGGGCTGTTCACCTTTTGAACTAGTGTTTGGTCACCAAGTAAGAGGTCCTCTAAAAATGCTACAAGAAAAGTTGTTGGGAGATGTCTCTGTTCATCAGAGTGGATTGTACTTGAGTGAGGTCAAGGACAAGTTGTGTCGGGCTCGTGAGTTGGCGAAAGAACATCTGGGAAGGACTCAACAAGCCATGAAAGTAATATATGACAAGAAGTTCAAGGCTAAGCTCAGGTCGTTTGCTGTCGGAGATTTGGTGTTGGTGTTGAAACCTCGTATGGGGACTTCCATGTCCCATAAGTTAGCAGGACCCTACCAAGTGGTGGAAAAGGTGGGAGACCTAACTTATAAACTAATTAACCCTACTTTTTCAGAACCCCAAATGACTGTGCACATTAACAGATTAAAAGATTATGTTGGACCTGGTGTAATAGGTTGTTTTAGTCGGGAAGAGTTACCACCTGAGGAGAATTGTAGTGAGGGACAGGATGTTAATATTCAACTTCTCAGTTCCAGTTCCAATGGCAGGGAGATGCTATGTCATTTATAGGAGGAGCAACGTGATGAGTTCCAGGTTCTGCTGGACAACCATACATCTCTGTTTGGGGAGGTTCCCACACAAACCCACCTCATCACACACGACATTCAGCTCCTGGACAGCACACCCATTCGACAACATCCGTACCGAGTGAATCCCGAAAAAGAGGAAAATTATACAAGCAGAAGTGGAATATCTGTTCCAGCATGATTTCATTCGGCCAAGTCAAAGTACTTGGAGCTCTCCGTGTTTGTTAGTGCCAAAACCAGATAGAACCTGGAGATTGTGCGTGGATTACAGGAAACTGAACAAGCGTACTACTGTGGACGTTTTTCCTTTACCCTTGTTGGAGGAATGTATTGAGTCCATAGGACATGCCGAATATGTAAGAAAGCTTGATTTGTCAAAAGGGTACTACCAAATCCCATTAACAGAGTATGCTAGGGAGGTTACTGCTTTTGTTACACCTGATGGTGCGTATGAATTTAATGTCATGCCATTCGGTTTGAGAAATGCACCTGCTACTTTTCAAAGACTCGTGAATTTCTTACTCAAGGATGTGCCAGATTGTAGGGCCTACCTTGATGACATTGTTTTGTACAGTAAGAATTGGGCAGATCATCTCTTAGGCCTTAAGAACTTGTTTACCGTGTTGCAAACCGCAAAGTTAACCATAAATATGAATAAGTGTAGTTGGGCAAAAGGTACAATAACTTATCTTGGACACGAGGTAGGGCAAGGTAAGATTATTCCCTTACAAGATAAGATTCAATCAATTGTGGACTACCCAGTGTTAACCAATAAGAAAGGAGTCCAATGGTTTATTGGTATGTGTGCATACTATAGGCGTTATTGTAGAAATTTTTCCACAGTGGCTGCTCCTTTGACAAATTTGTTACGCAAGCAAGTAAAGTTTCAGTGGACACAAGATTGTCAGAATGCTTTTCAGAACCTAAAGGGCATATTGTCCACATCACCGGTTCTTGCTAGTCCCCAATTTGATAAACCTTTCATATTACACATTGATGCGTCAGATGTTGGAATAGGTGCTGTGCTTATTCAAGTTGGTTTAGATAAGATTGAGCATCCTGTGTATTATTACTCTAGAAAATTTAATGCAGCTCAGAAGAATTATTCCGTGGTAGAAAAGGAGGCGTTGGGTCTTATATTGTCAATTAAGAAGTTTGAGATTTACTTGTCAGGAAACAAAGTGTTAGTATTTACAGACCACAACCCCCTTATCTTTATAAATATGATGAAAGTCAAGAACCAACGAATTCTGTGCTGGTCATTGTTTTTGCAGGAATTTAATGTAGAAATCAAACATATTCCAGGCAGGCAAAATGTTATTGCTGATGCTTTGTCAAGAAGTTTTGATGTACCATAAATGAAATGTTTCTTTTACTTAACATTTTTACTTCGGAAAAAATGCCATTGATCTTCAATCCATTGCATTTTTTTTCTTGGAGGTGGAAGTGTTACGTACCCCTATAAGATACGTAAGTAAATAAATTAATATGTACATTTATAATTGTGTGTAAATTACAAGTATGTATATTGATATACTTATATGTTCTATGCAAAAGTAATTTCATGTTACAGTGCTGGCGTTAGGCCCAACGTATCGTGGGAATGATTGTTTTATTTCTTTGTGTGCGCAGTTTCCCACGGGAACTAATGATTTATATGTGATCATATGTGGGTAACAGAGGTGAATAATAATTGAGTGAACTGTATCTGGCAAATTGTCATGGGATAGTCCGTTGCTGGGTGAGCATGCTATTATTCCCCTCTGTATGCGTATTTTAATTACTATGTAAAGAAATAATTACCTTATTTTTGTATATCAATATGTATTAATTATTCATTAAGTTAGTTTAAGATTACTCTTGTCACAATGTATTGCTCCATTGTTGAAATAATAAATATTGTAACTTTGGCAAATTGTTCGCGGGGCAAGGCAATGTTTTGACTCCCGCGTTATTGTTATTCAGTAGCTGATCCAGAGCCAGAGAGTTAACATCTTGTGGAGTTAAGTTTTACATTTTTGTTCTGTCATAGCCATACATATAATAATATTAATTTAATGTCTGGAAGATAGTGATATTTTTAATGTGATATATTGTGACCAAATAATCATCTGTTTGCTATTGAGATTTATGTAATATATATCTATATAAGATTTTGTATCTATTCTTTCAGTCCTAAAGGAAGATTTTTATTTACATGCTCATTACTTATCAAGGGGTTATACTGGTGACCCGCTCTTGTGAACAGCAGTTTTCTCGTAACCCTAGACCTTGTTGTTGTTAGCTGTTTCAGGGTCACGAGCCGTAACGTACGATAGGTAACAGCACACACGCGACGTACACAACCACACTGCCCGCCACCCTAACACAACACACGGGGCGCACGTAACGACACGAAAGAAATTACACCAAACACCCACAACCACAACACAAACCCTTATGCCAAAGGCAAAACACAAAACAAATCACAAACAACAAAACAGGCCACGCATGGGCAAGAACAACACCCACACGCACAGACATGGACACCCACCTGTGCACTCAGGCACCGGGGAAACATCACGCACAACACAGACAGAAACCAAACACACCAATCACTCATACTTCTCCGGGTACTCCCGAACTGGAAACCGTAAGCAATAAGCTTCCCAAACAAGTAGGAAAATTTCAGGAAGCGGCTGTCCAGGAGCCGCAATTGGCCGAGGCATCGAATTTGACACTCCCGAGACAAAACACCACGCCCGTGGAACCCAGATGGTAGATGGGCACTAGGGAATAGGACGTACCAGCTAGGTCATCACACTCAAAAGCCACAGTTGCCTCAGAGCTGACCACCTCGCCGGACGAGAGGAAAAAAGGAACGGGTTTCCTATTAGGACGCTGGTCACAGGGCCGCACACCGACCTGCACGGCAGGCCGCACACCTGCCTGCCCACTAGGGCGTGCACTCCGGTCGATGTCAGGCACCGCACCAAGTCCCGTGGAGGGTGGCTCCGCATGGGCCACGCTCCCACCAGCCAGAACAGGAGCAGAGGCTCCCCGTGGCACATCCTTCGACAACACTACTACAAGGTCGTGATCACCAGGGGCAACCGCCCACTGAGGGGAGCCACCAGCAGGAGGCACAACGTCCAACACAGAAGGCACCACAGGAGGCAACACAGCATCTGCCACAGCATCATTCATCGCATCACGCTCCTCTGCCCACGACCGGCGAGGTGACACACACCGAACCGAGCGACGGCGCTTAAAAAAGAGGCCGTTGATCGTCGGAACTGTCACAAGTTCAGTGTGACAGTTCAGAGGGGCACCGCTTGCTGGGGCACCCAGCAAGCGGTGCCCCAGAAGAACCATCGGCAGGCGGCCCCCAAAGCTGGGGCAGCACGATCACGCAGAACATCATCCTCAACAACACGGGGCAAAAAGCCACCACCAGGCACGGTATCAAGGGAGGGTGACGGAACCGGCAGAGGAGAAGAGGTACTTGTCAACGAGGAAACTGCCAGAGGCGACGAGGCAGAGGGCGTGGGTGAAGACACACAAACCACCGCTCCGCCAGCCCCGGGATGCACATGTCCTTCAGCAGATGATGCAGACTCCACCCCTACAGTATCCCCCAAGACCACCAGATGCGGATTCATCTCCGCATTTATCGAACGACGAAGGTCCGAAACAGGCGCCCCTAGTTTCCCCAAGCCCACCGGTGGGGCAAACATATAAGGTCTAAACGTAGCGACAGCTGGAACCACCGCGGGAACCACACCAGGCACCTGCACAGAGCGAGGATCCGCCGGGAACTCTACACTCACAGATAAGCAGGGAAAGTCATCCTCCTGGAAAACTTATATTACGTTAATAATATTCTTATATTACGTTAATAATATTCTTATATTACGTTCCTAATATCCTAATATTCCTTGATACCCTGTGACCAGCGTCCTAATAATAATAATAATTCAAAATTTAATTATTTTCTTATGAAAATTATTCTTATATCTTATGTAATATTTCTTATGAAAATATTCTTATATCTTATCTTATGAAAATTATTTTTTAATAATTATATTAATTATAAAATAATAATTCAATTTAATTGGCTTGGAACAAAGGTTCCAAGGGGTTGTCATAGCCAAGGGGTGGTAATGGGGACGAGCTCCCATGACCTATAAAATGCTCCTATACGGCATGCGTCTCAAATGGCCTCTGACGACCAAGTCCAACTCCTGGCCTGAACGGGTGGCTTAGTCTAAGTCCGGCAGAACTGCTTTTACCAACAGGAGAAGGGGCGAGGGCGTGCCTCTGGCGCCTTAAAACCAACTGCTCCGGGTAGATGGGACTCGATAGCCTGGGAAGGCAGCCCATCTAGGGGAAGGGAAAACCCTGATTTTAAACCTCCGCTGTCTTGCGGCCATATACCCCTTTTTTGGGAAAGGCTTCAGGAGTCAACCTCGAGGAAAAATCCGGAGTTGGAGCCCCTAAGGCAGTTTGTTGTTGACGTCGACCTCGTTCTGGCAGCTCCTGTGACGTTGCTGGAACCATGTGTATTGGCATTTGCCTTTCTATTGGATAATTTCAGCAACGTGGAGAGGTGGGGACCTGCTGCATGGGTAACAGCTCCTCCTCCATATCTACCTACTTAGGCTTTGCGCCCTGGAGAGGGCACTCCAGCTTCGCCTCACAGCGTCGAACCAACACGGGAAGCGACAGTCTACCGGTTTTAAGTCTTCTGCTCGATTGGCGAAGAGTGTGACGCCAGGGGTTGCTTCCGACGGTGGGAGGGGTCATCGCGCCCCACTGGGTAGCTACCGCCCGCCTCAAACTGGCTGGGGCAGTTTGAGGCGGGCAAGGCAACACCTGAGTTGCCTTGGTTTGACCTGGGTTTGAGGCAACACCTTATTAGCTGGGGCAAACCCCAGCTAATAAGGTGTTGCCTCGCTAATGGTCCGTTTACCTCACTGGGTGCGTGGGGTTTAGAGTGAAAACTGATAAGCGGCCCAACAACTTTGCACCAAGCAATACCAAACCTAAGAAGAAAATATCAACTGCCCTAAAGCTGGGCACATGGAACGGCAGGACACTGACACCAGGTTTCTCTGACGACCTGCAAGAAATCAGTGACGCCCGAAAAACAGCAATCATCGATAGGGAGCTGAGCAAACTGCAGATGGATATTTTTGTTCTCCTAGAGACCAGGCTCCTTGGATCAGGATCTGTGAGAGAGAGGACCTTCTCTTTCTTCTGGCAAGGAAAAACCACCTGATGAGACCAGAGAACATGGTGTGGGATTTGCCGTCAGGAATGCACTGTTGGGACACATTATGCCACCGATGGGGGAATCCGAACGAATTCGGTCTCTGCAACTATACTCCCAAACAGGACCAGTCAATGTAATTAATGCATATTCACCAACCTTAATTTCTCCAGCAGAGGCAAAGGAAAAAATCTACGATGACCTCAACAAAGTCATAGCGAGAATCTCTGTAAAGGAGCCACTGTTCATCCTCGGCGACTTCAACGCCAGAGTGGGTGCCGAGCACAACATTTGGCCCACTTGTCTGGGTCAATTCGGCATAGGGAGGATGAATGAGAACGGGCAACGTCTGCTAGAACTCTGCTGCCTTCATGGTCTTTGTGTCACCAACACGTTCTTCGGCACAAAGCCTCAACACCGAGTATCTTAGAGACACCCCAGATCCAAGCACTGGCACCAGCTTGACCTGATTCTTACCAGGCGTGCATGTCTACCCAGCATCAAGATTACGCGTAGCTACCAGAGTGCTGTCTGTGACACCGACCACTCCCTGGTATTGGTTGCAGGGTCAAGATGCAACCAAAGAAGATTCATCACTCGAAAAAGGCGGGCAGACCTCGCATCGACACCACCAAGACCCGCAACCAGGACAAGGTGGAAGATTTTGCACGCGTGCTCAAGGAAGCTCTCCCTGGCCCAGCCGGGGTCACTGCCTATAAAAGATGGGAGCACTTCAGAGACGCTGTCTTCAACGCTGCCATTTCCACCTTTGGCAAGAAGACCAGCAGGTCGGCAGACTGGTTCGAGGCTCACTCGGAAGAGATGACACCTGTCATCGAAGAGAAGAGAAATGCCTTGGCAGCCTACAAAGCCTACCCAAGTCAGCGCAACTTACAGATCCTTCGGGCCGTCCTCTGCAAAGTGCAGCAAAGCGCCAGGCGATGTGCCAACAACTATTGGCTCCAGCTCTGCTCCCAGATACAGACTGCAGCGGATACAGGCAATGTAAGGGGAATGTATGACGGCATCAAGCAGGCCCTCGGCCCAATCCAGAGGAAGACTGCTCCTCTGAAATCTGCCACTGGCGAGGTGATTCAGGACCAGACACTGCAGCTGAAGCGCTGGGTCGAGCACTACTCTGAGCTATACGCCAGGGACAATGTGGTCACCGAAGACGCCCTGAGCGTCATTGAGTGTCTGCTTGTGTTAATGGAGCTCGACAGCGAACCGACCCTGGAAGAACTCAGCGATGCCCTAGACTCCCTTGCTTCTGGTAAAGCTCCTGGCAAAGATGGCATTCCTGCTGAGACCTTGAAGTGCTGCAGAGGTAGCCTGCTCATGGAGCTGCATGAAATTCTCTGCCTCTGCTGGGAAGAAGGAGAGGTGCTACAGGACATGAGGGATGCCAATATCGTCACGCTGTATAAGAATAAAGGTGACAGGGGGGACTGCAACAACTACCGTGGAATCTCCCTCCTCAGTATTGTCGGAAAGCTGTTTGCTCGAGTCGCATTGAAGAGGCTCCACGTACTTGCAGAGAGAGTCTATCCAGAATCACAATGCGGATTCAGAGCTGACAGGTTCACTATCGACATGGTCTTTTCCCTCAGACAACTGCAGGAGAAATGCAGGGAACAGAAGCAGCCGCTCTTCGTAGCCTTCATAGATCTGACGAAGGCCTTCGACCTCGTTAGCAGGGATGGCCTGTTCAAGATCCACCCCAAGATCGGATGCCCACCCAGGCTCCTCAGCATCATTAGATTTTCCATGAGAACATGAGGGGCACCGTGGTCTTTGATGGCCTAACATCAGATGCCTTTGACATCCGAAGAGGAGAAAAGCAGGGCTGCGTACTGGCTCCTACCTTATTCGGGATTTTCTTCGCAGTTATGCTGCGGCACGCCTTCAGATCTGTCACGGAAGGCATTTACCTCCGGACCAGGTCGGATGGAAAGCTCTTTAACCTCGCCAGGCTGAGAGCCAAGACGAAGGTTCGGTTGAGGTGTCTGTGCGACTTCCTTTTTGCCGACGACGCAGCAGTCACTGCCCACTCAGCCAAAGACCTCCAACAGCTCATAACCCGCTTCAGCGAGGTCTCTCAGGCTTTCGGACTCACCATCAGCCTGAAGAAAACACAAGTCATGGGACAAGGAGTGGACTCCCTACCTGACATCGGCATCTCCGATTCCAAACTGGAAGTCGTTCACGACTTCGTGTACCTGGGCTCCACAATCTCTGACTCCCTCTCTCTTGATACGGAGCCAAGCAAACGCATCGGTAAGGCATCTACTACCATGTCCAGACTGACAAAGAGAGTGTGGGCCAACAATAGGCTAACTGAGTACACTAAGATTCAGGTTTACAGAGCCTGTGTCCTGAGCACTCTCCTTTATGGCAGTGAGTCTTGGACACTCCGCGCCCGTCAAGAAAGACAGCTGAATGCCTACCACATGCCCTGCCTTCGACACATCTTGGACATCACCTGGCAGGACAAGGTGACAAACAACAACGTCTTGGGGAGAGCAAGAATCACCAGCATGTACACAATGCTGAAACAGAGACGAATGCGCTGGCTTGGGCACGTTGTGCGAATGGGCGACGGCAGGATCCCCAAGGATCTCCTGTACAGAGAGCTGATGCAGGGAAAGCGTCCAGCAGGCAAGCCCCAGATACGGTACAAAGACGTATGCAAGAGGGACCTGAAAGCCATGGACGTCGATCTTGCTATATGGAAGACACTGGCTGCAGACCGTTCAGCCTGGAGCAGTCTGTTCAAAGAGGTCTCTCCAAGTTCGAGGAGTCACTTGCCAAGGAATCGGAGGCAAAGAGACAGAGAAGGAAAGCCGGTAGCCAGGAAGACAGACCAGAATCGGATTTCGTTTGTGCTCGGTGTGGAATGGACTGCCACTCTCGGATTAGCCTCATCAGTCACACCAGACGCTGCACCAGGATTGACAACTAGGGCGCAGCTCCATAGTCTCCCGAGACTGAAGGATGCCTTCTACTAATAATGATAATTCAAATAAGCTAATTGGAAACAATTTATTGAAAAAAAGAAAATCTCTCGGCCTATTAGGCAAATTGAGCCTTGCATAGTAGGCCGAGAAGCGTGTTCTGGCTATTAGGTATAACATATATATATATGTCGTACCTAGTAACCAGAACGCACTTCTCAGCCTACTATGCAAGGCCCGATTTGCCTAATAAGACAAGTTTTCCTGAATTAATATATTTTCTCTAATTTTTTTCTTATGAAATGATAAAGCTATCCATTTCATTATGTATGAGGTCATTTTTTTTTATTGGAGTTAAAATTAACGTAGATGTATGACCGAACCTAACCAACCCTACCTAACCTAACCTAACCTATCTCTATAGATTAGGTTAGGTTAGGTAGCCGAAAGAGTTTGGTTAGGTTAGGTTAGGTAGGTTAGGTAGTCGAAAAACAATTTATTCATAAAAACTTGGCTTATTAGGCAAATTGGGCCTTGCATATGTGACGGTGTTCCCCCCCTTATATTTCTCCCATGCCTGCAGTAAGAGTCATGTCCACTTTACCCGAGCGTTCTCTACGTCGCAGGCATCAGTTTGGTATGTGTAGGAGAATGTAGTGTTCTCGAAGTGCCGAGAAATTCATAAAAGAAGAGTATTTTGGGCTGTGGTTTAGGCCCTTTAGGAAGCCAATATGGCGCTGGCTCTTCTGTTTTGCCGCCAAAACTGTGTGACGTCAGTGACACCAGATCGGTCACCATCAGCGATGTGGCACAGGGAGCCAATGCAAACCTCTGGTGGCGAATATGATGTCACGAAGGAAAGGGGGTCCGGTCATCGCGCCGCGCTGGCGCCATCAGTCTAAGACAGCACGTCAAGGAGGTCAGACGTGCGCTGGGGGGTCCTGTCAGTTGGACAGTTTACCCCGTCTCCGGAGGATTTACGCATCACCCGTGGTCTGCCATCACCTGTGGGGTCTTCCTTCGTTCATGTGTTGGACCAGAGAAGGAACTGACAGAATATTGAGCAACAAGTGCTCCAGGAACAGGTGTTGTGCAAGAGTGGAGTCTAGGCAGCGACATATGCGACGGCTGATAGCTTCACAGTGATGACGTAGTTGCTGGGCCAATCCTCCGGAGGGAATCAGTCTGACACGACACGTCAAGGTGGTTGGACGTGCGAAGATTGGTCCTGTCAGTTTGATAGTTGTTTCCCGTTCCCGTGGATTTTACGCGTCACCCGAAGTCTGCCAGTACTCTGTGAGGTCTTCCTTCGTTCATGTGTTGGACCAGAGAGGGAATCGACGGGATATTGAGTAACAAGTGCTCCAGGACAGGTACTGTGCAAGAAGAAGTGAAGTCTGTGCAGTGACGTATGTGACGTCTGAGGCAGTTCACCCGTTTGTGACAGCGTAGTGGCTGGACCGAGCCACCGGGAAGCAGTGGAAGAAGAAAACTATTCGGGAATCCGAACGACTGCAGCCGAGACGTAGGCGGGCAGCCGTAGCTGGGAGGAGAAGTTGACGGCCGGGAGACCGACTCCAACCCTACAAGAAGTCGAGGAGGAGCACGGACCTGCAGTGAAAAGGCACGGAGACGACGCGCTTACGGTGGGACGTTGATTGAGTTCATGGAGGACACGACAGTGTGTGTGTGGGGGCATTCCCTACACGAGGCAGGAGCCAGGACCAGGAGCTACAACTCAACTCTCACCGGAGGATAGGTGGAAGTAGGTGATTCTAGTTTCCCTCCCAATTCCCCTTTAGTCAGCTATATTATTTAGCCAGAGAATTTTGTATGTCATGAGCAAGGCTCACCTATGTCACAGTAAGGCACCAGTGTGCAGAGTGGGACTATAAAGAGTACTCACAATATTTATGATTATTATTGGTGTGTGCAGGCACCCGGAGTAATTGATGAATTTACTGTGTTGATAACGTCTTTCATGAGACTTTAATATGATCATTTAGTGAGAGAATATATATATATAAATATGCCAGTATTTGGGAGTTAGGCTATGTGCCCAGTAACTATGTTATTACCATTATTGATGTCTATGACTCATCCACATATATATATATATATATATATATATATATGTCTATGCTTGTGTATTGAATAATCATTCATGTGTGCAGTGATTAACCCTTAAACTGCGCATGGCGTATATATACGCCCTGAGTAACATGTCCCATGGTGCGCATGGCGTATATATACGCCATAGGGTGCCAGACCTGATTCAAATGGCCCGCGGCTACACGGGGTTCACAGTAACTTCCTCAGGGCTCTTGTAAACAGATGCCATTTTGAAAAAAAATCGTGGGCAATATTCTCAGGTGTGAGAGGCACAGTACTGTTGGAGCAACCAAGGCCGGCGCACGCAGCATAAGCGAACAGCATTGATGTTCAGCTTGTGACCACAGCATCGCCGAAAAATGTCAAAATAAATATATAATTGTTATTATTTAGCGATGACAATATTACAGATGACCAATGACTGTGATATAAATAACTAGGGTTGTGATAATAGCAGGATTGTTGTAATAATTAGCGCTGTGGGAGGAGTGATGCTGAGAGACGGAGGGAGACAGCATCGTTTACTAACTGTGTGGCCACCTGTTATTGCTTGCATTCACCATACCAGGTCAGTGGTTCTCTATGGTGAACACAAATGTAGATACTTATATATAATGTGTGTATTAGTGTAATAACAGCAAAAGGATTATGCTGGGAGGAGCCATATGGGTGACGGAGGTGACGTCGTCTGCACGATTTGTCTAGCTGTTTAGAGGGTGGCCACTATGCTCTTTGGGCGCACTACAAGCTTAGGTGTACAGTTACGGTGCATAAAACATGTAGATATTTATATATAATATGTGTATATAGGGTAATAACACTGCAAAAGATATTGTTGGGGGAGAAAGTTTAGTGCGTGTGACCTTGAATGAGTGAGGGAGCCGCCATCTGTGTATAGCGACGACTCTTAGTGCCTGAACTAACTATATCAGCTTAGCTGTACAGTTGTGGTGAACAAAATATATACATACTTATATATAACGTCTGTATATAGTGTAATAACACCACAAATGGTATTGTTGGGGATGAAAGTTTAGTGCGTGTGACCTTGAATGAGTGAGGGAGCCGCCAGCCGCCATCTGTGTATACCGACGACTCTTAGTGCCTGAACTAACTATATCAGCTTAGCTGTACAGTTGTGGTGAACAAAATATACACATACTTATATATAACGTCTGTATATAGTGTAATAACACCACAAATGGTATTGTTGGGGGAGAAAGTTTAGTGCGTGTGTTGAGGGAGTGGCAGCGAGTGGCTGGCTGGTGTGTGGCGGTAACTCCTCATTGCTTTTCGACTCTCAATACCAACTTAGTGGTTCGTTATGTTGACCAAAACATGCCAATACTTATATATAACCTGTGTATAGAGTGTAATAGCAGCAAAACTATTTGTTCATTGTTTTATAAACATAATAATTGAATCACTAATATGCACATCATACTTTTGAGTATAGCGATTATTAACCACTTTTATTATATAAATATATTACAATACACACTATTGAATAATATTACTGCAAAAAAACTAAGAAAAAATCAATCGGAGACATTGAAACAATTAGGTAATAATATCTTTTTGGCAACTCCCATCTGTCAACGCGGGTGACGCTGACCGGGTCTGACGACCGCTCTGTCAACGCCCACTTTTTGCCAGACTTCCTCGGTCAATTACGCCCAAAATATGTCACCTACGATTTTTTTTTTATTTTTTCCGTGCTCAGGGGACACAAATTAACATGTTTAGACGACGAAAAAAAAAATTTTAATTTTTTTTTTCTTGCGCACAGGGGTGTAAATGTCCCAAGGACCCCTGAGCAGTGTAAGGGTTAATTGCGTTATTGCCCACGGAAGGAATTACTGAGAACTCCAGTGATATATACTTGCATACGTTATCATTAAATGAAGGGCAGTATGTTATTCTATGATAGTGAGTTATTGTGTCTATTAATATAGAGATGTTTGATTGAGCTCAAGATCAGTGCAGCGAAGTGTTTATGTGCTATTGTCGCAAATATTGTGTGTTCAAACATTTAGTGATCTTTGAGAACTTAAAGAAACTGGCGCGTCTCGCCACAAGCAAACAGATAAAATAACATTCGCGTGGTGGTAGTCGCCCAGCTGATTTTGACATTGACGTAATGGGGAGCGTTGCCGGCTTGGCGAGTTCATGATTATATGTGTGGGAACGAGCGACTTCTGCCTGAAACAGCCGTTTGCTTATTTGATATAATCTTGTGATGTCTTTGAATGAGTTTAAGTAAAATACAAAGTACATTGGTGTTTATATCATCCCCTCCATATTTCTTGTGGCTATATAAAACCTGAAGCCAATAGGGATAGAAGTAAATGCCTGCCTGATATCAGACCTATTGAGTGTGTCCTTGCCACTGTTACCACAATTCAACAAAACCACTGACGTGTTACTGGACACCGGAAACACCAGTTGACGACCTTGTGGTTAGTAATAGAGCCCATGACAGGGTGGGCATACAACAGTTAAGAGAACAAGTTGTGTTCCCACTCCTTCTCGATCAGAGGCCGGTTGGGATTGACTGGGATACTCTCCTGGCGTACAGTGGCGCTGCGAGGATAGAGTGAAGATCCGCAGGGCTACGGTGAGTGACCTTGAGTATACTGTTGCTCACCGATAAACCCCGACATTGGCGACCTTGCCAGGATCACGATCAAGATAAAGGTTGCAGTTGTGGTACTTGGCAGTGGTATTAGGTATCAGGTACAGGTTATTACTCATAGCACAAGATGGAGGATGATAAAGTAACAAGGTTCATTGACACTAGGGATGAGCAGGTGCTGGAGGAGTGCACCAAGGCACAGTTACAGTCAAAAGCAGACCATTTTGGGATAAAGTTGAGATCTTCCAGAGTGGGAGAGAGAAGACTGGAGATCATGGCACAGCTCAGAGCACGAGACGAAGCTTTGGGGGAGGAACGGCCCCAAACACCTGCCAGTATGGGAGAACACCTGAGCATTGGTGGGAGCATCAGAGGATCCAGCGGTAGCAGGCACAGCGTTAAGCTGGAGATAATGAAGCTGCAGCTGGAAGCACAGCAGCGCAAAGAAGAGCGAGAGGCACAGCAGCGCAAAGACGAGCAAGAGGCACAGCAGCGCAAAGAAGAGCGAGAAGCAGAGGTACAGCAGCGCAAAGAAGAGCGAGAAGCAGAGGTACAGCAGCGCAAAGAAGAGCGAGAAGCAGAGGCACAGCAGCGCAAAGAAGAGCGAGAAGCAGAAGCGCAGCTGAGGAGAGAAGAAGCACAGCTGAAGCGTGAGGAGCGAGAAGCACAGCTGCGCAGGGAAGAACAAGAGCGAGAAGCACAGCTGAAGCGTGAGGAGCGAGAAGCACAGCTGAGGAGAGAAGAAGCGCAACTGAAGCGTGAAGAACAAGAGCGAGAAGCACAGCTAAGACGAGAGGAGCACGAGCGAGAAGCTAAGCTGAAACAGCAGGAAATAGAAGCTAACAAGGATGTGGAGCTGAAGCGAGCTGAGCTAGGACTAGCTCCACCTGCTCCGCCACAGCAGGAAGACCGCCGAGTGAGGGAGCGAGATTTGCCGGTCTTTGTACCAAATGAAGCTGAAGGTTTCTTCGACCACTTCGAAAGGGTTGCTACTTTGAAGAGGTGGCCGAGGGCGGAGTGGGCGGAGCTGGTTCAGGGTAGGCTCACCGGTGAAGCTCGTGAAGCTTACAATATGCTCGACCTCCAAGAGTGCACCAACTACGATGCTGTAAAGAGAGCTGTGCTCCATTCTTTCAAGCTCACGCCGGAATGTTACAGGAAGAGATTCAGGGAATGTACCCGTTTGCCAGGAAAATCTTATGCGGAGACGGCGAGGGACATGGAGAGGAAGTTCCTTAAGTGGCTGGACTCTGAAGGAGCGAGGTCGGCTGAAGAGGTCAAGAGGCTAATGGTCATGGAGAAGTTTATGTCCGTGCTCTCTCCGGAGATCAGGGTGAGAGTAAAGGAGGCGGACAAAAAGGACCTGAGAGCCGCAGCCGACAGAGCCGACATGCTGGAAGAAGCTCTGCGACCACACCGAGAGGGACAGCACCGACCGACCAAACACTCCGGAAATGGTAGAAGTTATAGAAGGACGGACGGATGGAGGACAGGAGCGAGTTCTCCTGAGTCCCATCTCTCGAGTGGAGACAGGAAAGGCTCAAAGAGTGCTGTGGAGCCGGTAAAGAAGTCCCAAGCTGAGAGCTCAAGAGTTGTTGCCAAAACCGAGGAGTCGATGAATGGCGCGAGGAAGATCCACCGAAGAAGGATCCGCTGCTACAACTGTGGAATATTCGGACACGTCGCGCGGGAATGCAGACACCCTGAGCAGCGGGGGAACGTTGCTTTTGTGAGGGTCGAGGACCAGATGGCCGAGTGGGTGCGGGATGAACCCGTACTGAGTGGGGAGAAAAGAGTTCACCCATTCGTGAGTGAGGGAACCGTAAGGATGGGGGACGCAGACCCCATCCCGGTGAAGATATTAAGAGACACTGGGGCAGATTTTACCCTGGTGAGCGAAACCCTGTTCCCCGAGGGTTACGAGAGTACCAGTGTGGGGGTGGCAAGTGTGACCACTGTGGGAGGCCCAGTGAGGATGCCCCTACATCAGGTGACTCTGAATTCTGATTATGGCTGCCAGACCCTAGTGGTGGGGGTCTGTGCATCGATGCCCAAGATGGAGGCACAAGTCATCTTGGAAAATGACGCATGTGGAGGATATGTCCTCCCGAATCTCGCGAAAGGCGAGGAGTGCATAGAGCACTATGAGGAGACAGGTGGAGTGTTAGACGCCTGTGGGGACGAAAAAGGAATCTCCACGGCGGCGTTCCCGGTTTGTGCTGTGATGCCGAGGCAGTGCGAAGGACACGGAGGGTGTGAATCTGATGGGGCTGAGGAGACGTCCGATAGCCTGGGAATCGATCACCTCTTCATGGGACCCGGAGAACGAGCAGAGGGCGAAGGCAGCCCGGATGGTGAGATACAGGTGACCCTCACCAGTTCTCTAGGGGTAGACCGCACTCGTCTTGGAGAGTTGCAGCAGATAGAATTCCCCGGATTGATTCATGAGGCCAATGGAGGACGTGTTGGTCCTGAGAGGGCCACTCATTGTTACGTACAGGACGGCATGCTGATGAGAGTGTTCTGCACAGAGCAGGGAACTGAGTGGGATGAAGCAGTATGTCCTGCGTTGTTTGCCATGCGTAACGCAGTGGTAGGATCGTTAGGTTTCTCACCTTTCCAGCTGGTGTATGGACAAGGGGTGCAAAGTCCTCTGTCCAGGCTGAAGAAACAATGGACATCAGGAGTGACCGTGGGAACGGTCAAAGGATATCTAAGGAGCGTTTCGCATTGGCGGCAGGAATACTGGTTGGAAATTAAACTCATCCGATGGGAAGACAACGTAGTAGCAGATGCCCTGTCCTGTATACACTAACCAGACATGACTCATATTTTAAGGGGAGGGGTATGTGACGGTGTTCCCCCCCCCCCCCTTATATTTCTCCCACGCCTGCAGTAAGAGTCATGTCCACTTTACCCGAGCGTTCTCTACGTCGCAGGCATCAGTTTGATATGTGTAGGAGAATGTAGTGTTCTCGAAGTGCCGAGAAATTCATAAAAGAAGAGTATTTTGGGCTGTGGTTTAGGCCCTTTAGGAAGCCAATATGGTGCTGGCTCTTCTGTTTTGCCGCTAAAACTGTGTGACGTCAGTGACACCAGATTGGTCACCGACAGCGATGTGGCACAGGGAGCCAATGAAAACCTCCCATGGCGAATGTGACGTCACGAAGGAAAGGGGGTCCGGTCATCGCGCCTCGCTGGCGCCATCAGTCTAAGACAGCACGTCAAGGAGGTCAGACGTGCGCTGGGGGGTCCTGTCAGTTGGACAGTTTACCCCGTCTCCGGAGGATTTAGGCATCACCCGTGGTCTGCCATCACATGTGGGGTCTTCCTTCGTTCATGTGTTGGACCAGAGAAGGAATTGACAGAATATTGAGCAACAAGTGCTCCAGGAACAGGTGTTGTGCAAGAGTGGAGTCTAGGCAGCGACGTATGCGACGGCTGATAGCTTCACACTGATGACGTAGTTGCTGGGCCAATCCTCCGGAGGGAATCAGTCTGACACGACACGTCAAGGTGGTTGGACGTGCAAAGATTGGTCCTGTCAGTTTGACAGTTGTTTCCCGTTCCCGTGGATTTTACGCGTCACCCGAAGTCTGCCAGTACTCTGTGAGGTCTTCCTTCGTTCATGTGTTGGACCAGAGAGGGAATCGACGGGATATTGAGCAACAAGTGCTCCAGGACAGGTACTGTGCAAGAAGAAGTGAAGTCTGTGCAGTGACGTATGAGACGTCTGAGGCAGTTCACCCGTTTGTGACGGCGTAGTGGCTGGACCGAGCCACCGGGAAGCAGTGGAAGAAGAAAACTATTCAGGAATCCGAACGAATGCAGCCGAGACGTAGGCGGGCAGCCGTAGCTGGGTGGAGAAGTTAACGGCCGGGAGATCGACTCCAACCCTACAAGAAGTCGAGGAGGAGCACGGACCTGCAGTGAAAAGGCACGGAGACGACGCACTTACGGTGGGACGTTGATTGAGTTCCTGGAGGACACGACAGTGTGTGTGTGGGGGCGTTCCCTACACGAGGCAGGAGCCAGGACCAGGAGCTACAACTCAACTCTCACCGGAGGATAGGTGGAAGTAGGTGATTCTAGTTTCCCTCCCAATTCCCCGTTAGTCAGCTATATTATTTAGCCAGAGTATTTTGTATGTCATGAGCAAGGCTCACCTATTTCACAGTAAGGCACCAGTGTGCAGAGTGGGACTATAAAGAGTACTCACGATATTTATGATTATTATTGGTGTGTGCAGGCACCCGGAAAAATTGATGAATTTACTGTGTTGATAACGTCTTTCATGAGACTTTAATATGATCATTTAGTGAGAGAATATATATATATAAATATGCCAGTATTTGGAAGTGAGGCTAGGTGCCCAGTAACTATGTTATTACCATTATTGATGTCTATGACTCATCCACATATATATGTCTATGCTTGTGTATTGAATAATCATTCATGTGTGCAGTGATTAATTGTGCTATCGCCCACGGAAGGAATTACTGAGAACTCCAGTGATATATACTTGCATACGTTATCATTAAATGAAGGGCAGTATGTTATTCTATGATAGTGAGTTATTGTGTCTATTAATATAGAGATGCTTGATTGAGCTCAAGATCAGTGCAGCGAAGTGTTTACGTGCTATTGTCGCAAATATTGTGTGTTCGAACTTCTAGTGATCTTTGAGAACTTAAAGAAACTGGCACGTCACGCCACAAGCAAACAGATAAAATAACATTCGCGTGGTGGTAGTCGCCCAGCTGATTTTGACATTGACGTGAGGGGGAGCGTTGCCGGCTTGGCGAGTTCATGATTATATGTGTGGGAACGAGCGACTTCTGCCTGAAACAGCCGTTGCCTTATTTGATATAATCTTGTGATGTCTTTGAACGAATTTTAAGTAAAATACAAAGTACATTGGTGTTTATATCATCCCCTCCATATTTCTTGTGGCTATATAAAACCTGAAGCCAAAAGGGATAGAAGTAAATGCTTGCCTGATATCAGACCTATTGAGTGTGTCCTTGCCACTGTTACTACAATTCAACAAAACCACTGACGTGTTACAGGACACCGGAAACACCAGTTGGCGACCTTGTGGTTAGTAATAGAGCCCATGATGGGGCGGGCATACAACAGTTAAGAGAACAAGTTGTGTTCCCACTCCTCAATCAGAGGCCGGTTGGGATTGACTGGAATACTCTCCTGGCGTATAGTGGCTGAGGATAGAGTGAAGACCCTCAGGGCTACGGTGAATGACCTTGAGTATACTGTTGCTCACCGATAAACCCCGACACATAGTAGGCTGAGAAGTGCGTTCTGGCTACTAGGGACGACATATATATATATATATATATATATATATATATATATATATATATATATATATATATATATATATATATATATATATATATATATATATATATATATATATATATATATATATATATATATATATATATATATATATATATATATATATATATATATATATATATATATATATATATATATATATATATATATATATATATATATATATATATATATATATATATATATATATATATATATATATATATATATATATATATATATATATATATATATATATATATATATATATATATATATATATATATATATATATATGTCGTACCTAGTAGCCAGAACGCACTTCTATGCCTACTTCGCAAGGCCCGATTTGCCTAATAAGCCAAGTTTTCATGAATTAATTGTTTTTCGACTACCTAACCTACCTAACCTAACCTAACCTAACTTTTTCGGCTACCTAACCCAACCTAACCAATAAAGATAGGTTAGGTTAGGTTAGGCAGGGTTGGTTAGGTTCGGTCATATTGTTACCTTATTTTTAACTCCAATAAAAAAGAATTGACCTCATACGTAATGAAATGGGTAGCTTTATCATATCATAAGAAAAAAATTAGAGAAAATATTTTAATTCATGAAAACTTGGCTTATTAGGCAAATCGGGCCATGAATAGTAGGCTGAAAAGTACGTTCTGGCTACTAGGTACGACATATATATATATATATATATATATATATATATATATATATATATATATATATATATATATATATATATATATATATAATGTCGTACCTAGTAGCCAGAACTCACTTCTCAGCCTACTATGCAAGGCCCGATTTGCCTAATAAACTAAGTTTTCATGAATTAACTGTTTTTCGACTACCTAACCTACCTAACCTAACCAAACCTAACTTTTTCGGCTACCTAACCTAACCTATAAAGATAGGTTAGGTTAGGTTAGGCTAGGTTAGGTAGGGTTGGTTAGGTTCTGTCATATATCTACGTTAATTTTAACTCCAATAAAATTTTTTTTACCTTATACATAATGAAATGGGTAGCTTTATCATTTCATAAGAAAAAAATTAGAGAAAATATATTAATTCAGGAAAACTTGGCTTATTAGGCAAATCGGGCCTTGCATAGTTGGGTGAGAAGTGCATTCTTGCTACTAGGTACGACATATATATATATATATATATATATATATATATATATATATATATATATATATATATATATATATATATATATATATATATATATATATATATATCCAAGATCCAAGATCGATTTTGGGTATTTTAACTTCTTCCCAATTTCATATTTAGAAATAGCAAATATATTTGAAATTGAAACTATAATATATAATATATATATTTGAAACTATAATATATATATATATATATATATATATATATATATATATATATATATATATATATATTATATATATAAATATATATATATATATATATATATATATATATATATATATTATATTATATATATATATATATATATATATATATATATATATATATATATATATATATATATATTTATATATATATTATATTATATATATATATATATATATATATATATATATATATATATATATATATATATATATATATATATATTTATATATATATTATATTATATATATATATATATATATATATATATATATATATATATATATATATATATATATATATATATATATATATATATATATATATATGTATGATCGATGTTTCCTTCGGGAATCTTAATTTTAAGAAGAATAGGAAAACCAGGGATATACTGAACATCTTGTTTCAGATTCTTTACTTTAATATACATAACGTTTCGAATACTTCTCGTATTCATCATCAGATCTAAAAGAAAAAACAGAAAACACAATCAAATAACTGGTAAACAAAGAACTCATACTGAATATAATTGCCTATCAAAGAAAGGAAAATGCTTAAAAAAAAACACTAATTGCACTTATAGTGATCAATACAAATAAAACTTATTAACTGTCACATATATTAAAGCTAATTTAAAAATCCAATGAACTACAAGATGAATTTTATAACTACTAAAACAAACCATTCTATTAAACTTATATGAAGTGATCAGAAGTGAAACTTGAACCTAACACATGGATACTAAACACTATAACAAATATTTATATAATGAATACAAATCTACAAAAAATGTATGTAAAATCGAAACAGAATAAACGACAATTATAAAGTACTAACCAAAATCTTATAAAAAACTCATATATAAAATAAAATTAAATACCAAAAATGTATTATATTTTCTAAATAAAAGATTATATTAATGTACAATGTCAAGACTTGAAATAAGTAAGAAAGGGCAAAGACATGGTAAACTAAACAAAATTATAATAAAATTAAACTACCAGAATGAACTAAAAATCAAATTACAGGGCCGACTGTGCACTATACAGTGTACAGTTGAACAGCTGAAACGTTGCTATTTAATAGAGGCCGCAGCTCCTTTATATATAAGGATTCCATTACTCTCAAATCTGACTGGCCATTCATACAAGTGTCCAGAATTTTAAAATCAGATTCCAGCAGAGAATGATCAAACTCATAACAATGGTTTCTAATCTCCGAAAATGCTGGTTTAGACAATGGAAATCCAGTCCTAAAAGATAATTCCCGGTGCTCAAGTATCCTAATCTTAAAGTTCCGAATGGAACTCCCGATATATCCAGCATTACAGCTGGAACAATTATACATATATACGACATTAGAGCACAGGGGGGTAGGCACTTTATCTTTAAATTTAAAATAAGAGCCTATGGTATTTGTGTTGACAAAAATAAATCTAAAGTCTACTTGAGGATAACAATGCTGCAACAGTCTACTCAAACGACTCCTTACAGAAAAGCTAATAGTGCCATAAAATGGTAATTTAATATATTTAAGATCCCTTTCCACTATAGTAATCCTACACGATGGGTGAAACTTCTTATTTAAGAAATTCCTTATAAAGGTATAAACCATATGCAAAGGATAACCATTATTTGAAAAAAATTTCACAAGAAAATTAATTTCTTGATCAAAGTTATTCCAGTTTGAACATAAAACAAAGGCCCTATTCAGTAGAGTGTTAATTGCATTTTTCTTAAAAATATCAGGAACAAAAGAATTAAAATTTAAACCTAAACCAGTAAAAGTTGGTTTCCTAAAAACATTAGTGTTGAACCCATTAAGGTTATTCACTTTGACATCAAGAAACGACAATGAATTATCCACTTCACACTCTGCAGTAAAACGTATATTACTATGTTGTGCATTAAGATACTCTCTAAATTTCTCAATATGACATTGGTCCTTAAATAACAAAAAAATGTCATCTACCTATCTCCTGTACAAGACTGGTTTAAAGGCCAAAGGACAATTATCAAGCCAATTTATTTCACGAAAACTCAAAAAAGCATTAGCCAGTGCAGGACCTAAAGGAGACCCCATTGCTACTCCATCAATTTGTTTATAATATTTATTATTAAACATAAAGATGGAGTCTTTAACCGCTATTTCTAACAGCCGTCTGAATATTTTACTACAAAATCCAGACACTAAGTTAGTGTCAGCAAATAATTGATTTAAACAGATATCAATGGTTTCCAACAAAGGAATATTAGTAAAAAGTGATTCAACATCGAAACTGGCCATTATAGTTGGGAACTCAAAATTTAAAGAGGAAAGTTATTTTACAAAATCCTGAGAATTTCTCACAGTAAATTCATTATGCGTTAATGGTTCTAATAATGGAACCAGAAACTTTGCCAGTTTATAAATAAAATTGCCAATCGCTGATAAAATAGGACGAATCGGTATACCTGTTTTATGAACTTTAGGTAACCCATATAAGATGCCTGGCTTAGAGCCAGTTGCAAGTAATTTTGTATAATCAAAAAGAGAGTCTTTCAGACTTCTTAAAACTCTATTCAGTTTATCCTCACTTTTCAAAATATACGAAAAAGGGTCTATATCAACCAACGTAAATTTAGAGGGGTCTTCTAACAACCTTTCAACTTTATTCACATACTCTAACTTGTCCAAAACCACTATACTCATCTTCATCTTGTAGTTCATTGGATTTTTAAATTAGCTTTAATATATGTGACAGTTAATAAGTTTTATTTGTATTGATCACTTTAAGTGCGCTAAAGTGTTTTGTTTTTTAAGCATTTTCCTTACTTTGATAGGCAATTATATTCAGTATGAGTTCTTTGTTTACCAGTTATTTGATTGTGATTTCTGTTTTTTCTTTTAGATCTGATGATGAATACGTGAAAGATTCGAAACTTTATGCATTTTAAAGTAAAGAATCTGAAACAAGATGTTCAGTATATATATATATATATATATATATATATATATATATATATATATATATATATATATATATATATATATATATATATATATGTCGTACCTAGTAGCCAGAACGCACTTCTCGGCCTACTTTGCAAGGCCCGATTTGCCTAATAAGCCAAGTTTTCATGAATTAATTGTTTTTCGACTACCTAACCTACCTAACCTAACCTAACCTAACTTTTTCGGCTACCATACCTAACCTAACCTATAAAGATAGGTTAGGTTAGGTTAGGTAGGGTTGGTTAGGTTCGGTCATATATCTACGTTAATTTTAACTCCAATAAAGAAAAATGGACCTCATACATAATGAAATGGTTAGCTTTATTATTTCATAAGAAAAAAAATAGAAAAAATATATTAATTCACGAAAACTTGGCTTATTAGGCAAATCGGGCCTTGCATAGTAGGCTGAGAAGTGCGTTCTGGCTACTAGGTACGACATATATATATATATATATATATATATATATATATATATATATATATATATATATATATATATATATATATATATATATATATATATATATATATAACTTTAGAACACTTTCCCACCAGGAGACTCGAACCCTAGCCAGCACAGAAGCCTTCCAGCAACTGGCATAACAGGTACGCCTTAACCCTCTCCACCGCCCGCTCAGACCCTTAAAAGAGATGGTAATTTCGGAGTATTTGAATACACCAAAGATCATCACCTCCCAAGAGCACTAGAGCAAGTGAGGGGTCATTTAGACGTTAATTTCATCAAGTCCCTGTTAATATGGGAAGACACAGTGTCTATGCTTAAGGCACAACTCTCCTAAACACGAGAGTTAAGTATACAACTTTAGAACACTTTCCCACCAGGAGACTCGAACCCTAGCCAGCACAGAAGCCTTCCAGCAACTGGCATAACAGGTACGCCTTAACCCTCTCCACCACCCGCTCAGACCCTTAAAAGAGATGGTAATTTTGGAGTATTTAAATACACCAAAGATCATCACCTCCCAAGAGCACTAGAGCAAGTGAGGGGTCATTTAGACGTTAATTTCATCAAGTCCCTGTTAATATGGGAAGACACAGTGTCTATGCTTAAGGCACAACTCTCCTAAACACGAGAGTTAAGTATACAACTTTAGAACACTTTCCCACCAGGAGACTCGAACCCTAGCCAGCACAGAAGCCTTCCAGCAACTGGCATAACAGGTACGCCTTAACCCTCTCCACCACCCGCTCAGACCCTTAAAAGAGATGGTAATTTCGGAGTATTTAAATACACCAAAGATCATCACCTCCCAAGAGCACTAGAGCAAGTGAGGGGTCATTTAGACGTTAATTTCATCAAGTCCCTGTTAATATGGGAAGACACAGTGTCTATGCTTAAGGCACAACTCTCCTAAACACGAGAGTTGCCCCTCACTTGCTCTAGTGCTCTTGGGAGGTGATGATCTTTGGTGTATTTAAATACTCCGAAATTACCATCTCTTTTAAGGGTCTGAGCGGGTGGTGGAGAGGGTTAAGGCGTACCTGTTATGCCAGTTGCTGGAAGGCTTCTGTGCTGGCTAGGGTTCGAGTCTCCTGGTGGGAAAGTGTTCTAAAGTTGTATACTTAACTCTCGTGTTTAGGAGAGTTGTGCCTTAAGCATAGACACTGTGTCTTCCCATATTAACAGGGACTTGATGAAATTAACGTCTAAATGACCCCTCACTTGCTCTAGTGCTCTTGGGAGGTGATGATCATTGGTGTATTTACATACTCCGAAATTACCATCTCTTTTAAGGGTCTGAGCGGGTGGTGGAGAGGGTTAAGGCGTACCTGTTATGCCAGTTGCTGGAAGGCTTCTGTGCTGGCTAGGGTTCGAGTCTCCTGGTGGGAAAGTGTTCTAAAGTTGTATACTTAACTCTCGTGTTTAGGAGAGTTGTGCCTTAAGCATAGACACTGTGTCTTCCCATATTAACAGGGACTTGATGAAATTAACGTCTAAATGACCCCTCACTTGCTCTAGTGCTCTTGGGAGGTGATGATCTTTGGTGTATTTAAATACTCCGAAATTACCATCTCTTTTAAGGGTCTGAGCGGGTGGTGGAGAGGGTTAAGGCGTACCTGTTATGCCAGTTGCTGGAAGGCTTCTGTGCTGGCTAGGGTTCGAGTCTCCTGGTGGGAAAGTGTTCTAAAGTTGTATACTTAACTCTCGTGTTTAGGAGAGTTGTGCCTTAAGCATAGACACTGTGTCTTCCCATATTAACAGGGACTTGATGAAATTAACGTCTAAATGACCCCTCACTTGCTCTAGTGCTCTTGGGAGGTGATGAACTTTGGTGTATTTAAATACTCCGAAATTACCATCTCTTTTAAGGGTCTGAGTGGGTGGTGGAGAGGGTTAAGGCGTACCTGTTATGCCAGTTGCTGGAAGGCTTCTGTGCTGGCTAGGGTTCGAGTCTCCTGGTGGGAAAGTGTTCTAAAGTTGTATACTTAACTCTCGTGTTTAGGAGAGTTGTGCCATATATATATATATATATATATATATATATATATATATATATATATATATATATATATATATATATATATATATATATATATATATATTGTAACACTGTAAAAGTGTTTGGGTTAGTTTATTTAAAATATATAGAGTACATGAGTCACAGACAAGGATCTGAGAGGCGCCAGTTGTCTGCCTGAGATCTCACACCTCAAAGCGTTAATGACCCCAAGTGACCTGAGGTCAGATCATGAGAATTTCACCTTGCTTCCGCTAAGCGTATAATTGGAGCCGGGTAGCCTTCAAACATGCCGACGTTTAAGGAGTGGCTTGGTAGTGCCGGAGGCTATCTATTTGTGGGCGGAGTTAGCTACTAGGTTCCCCAATAAATACTCGGAGGACTATCGAGCATCAAGCATTAAGAGACAGAACAGCAGACGAGAGCAGAGACGACGTCCCTAGCAGGGAGGCTGTCGGCCAGCAGGGGCGAGACAGTCTCTGTCAAGCTACAGACCCCCCCCCCTCTCTATTCAACTTAGACTCAGTCCTCGGTGAGTGAACAGTAAGGTGACTTGGTCGTGTTTACATATGTTGTGTGATGATCAGGGGCAGTCAAGTTGTAGGGTTCTCGAATTCTTGGAGGATGACTCACTTTGAATATTAAACTTGAACATTTTAATTGAATTGCTAAATTATGATACTTCATGTGAAATATAATTATGAATTTATTAAGTAAATTGTGTTTAACTTTGTTCCCTAGAGCTTTGAGTTGAGGTGAGAAAGCCTCGGTGGTTACTAGATTCAGGATATTAATGAGTACATGTTTGGAGTTGATACATGGTAATAACATCTTTTGAGAATATTTTGATACAGACAAGTTCCATTCCTTGTCTTGTATGTAATGATCATGAATGGATGGTGGCAGCATTTCGTCTTCTACTATCTACTCTTCTACTTCTACTATCTACTCTTCTCCTTCTACCTATCTACACCTCTCCCTCCACCCCTCTCTGAACTCTCACTTTCAACTAATGACCCTCCTCGCTCCTCCCACCTCTCTGCCTCTCACCCCAAACCCTCACTAATTACTTCACTATTCATTTCTTTCCTTTCGTTTTCTCTTATACGTTTGTGGCAATGATTCTGTATACTAGAGTTCTCTCTAGAGTTTCGGGTAGCTGATCCAGTTACGACGCCTTGTAGTCTTAGCACCTAGGTAGTCAAATACCTAGGTTACAAGGTGTTGAACGAGAGAGGTTGCCTTAGGAACTCTGGAGGTGCTCTAGAATAGTTAGCTAACTGGGGACGGGATAACGGACTAGAGAGAGCTGTTTCCCCCGGCCTCGTTAGTTAACTGGGGGGAGGAATAATGGACTTGATAGAGCTATTTCCCCCACCCCCCGTTACAATGTTGGCAGCGGTGTTGAACAATGTTGTAGGTAGTTGGTGTTCTTTTAACATTGTTCAGTCCCACGTGTCTTTTTGCCGCTCAGGCGCTATCAGGGAGATCTTGACAGGTGTTTATTATTCGCGATTTAGCGAACTTTTTTTCAGGTTAGGAGATAGTGATTCTCTGGTGTTGTGTTTAGTGATTTTGTGAGTTTTGTGTAGTTCAGGGAATGTTCACCAGAACTTGCGTGTGTAGTGATTTATGTTAGTAATAAGATTTGGCGATTTGGGAACTTAGCGGTGTTGGTAGTGCAGGTCAGCTGAGTGTGACAGGTGACCTCGCATGTCCCACGGGGACACCCAGCCACCGCTGGTCTCCAGGTCAGTGGGTAGTGGCAGGTGTAGTTTTTAAGTAGTGGTTCTGCTCAGATTATTGCGATCGACTGTTTTACTCCATTTGAACGCAATAACCCGAGGTGTACTGGTATTGTACAGCATGCTAGTGTGGACTAGTGTGTCAGTTGACTCACGTCTAGGGACGCCTGGCGTTTGAAGTCTGGTCACAGGGGTGGCAACAGTTTGGAGTTGTTGACCGGCGGAGATGCTAGGGAGACACTCTGGGTCACGTAGGTGGCTGTAGGTTAAGGGTGGGAGTAACGTTTAATTATGTACTTAAGATTAGGAAAGGTACAGTTAAGTTAGGCTAGCGTTTTGTCTATTAGTGTTAATTTTTTTTTTTTTGTGACAAGTTAAAAGTAGTGATGACCTTATTCTCTCTTCTCTAACTTTCCTCTGTTACTGTCTTATGTTCCACCAAGTCAGTATCATTCAGTGTTAATTGGATTATTTTAAAAAATTTAAGTGTAGTTGTTGCCAGGAGGAGAGCTTATAATTGGACTGTGTGAACCCTATACAAACTACAGGGTCACACAACAGCATGGAACACGGGTATTGTCGCCTTTATGTTCATCCACAGGTGGGAGCCAGAGGAGAGGCGCGACGCATATGCAGAAGAGAGAGACGGCTGCTGTGTACCACACTCAGGGACGTTCCTCACCACCACGACGACCAGCCCCCTACCTGGATGTCAGGGCCACCACCACCACCACCACCCCAGGGGACCCCCGAGATACAGCCCTCTCGGTCGGTCAACATTGGTCTACCCAGTGGACCCCAGGTCGTTCTGCAGACGACCCCAGACGACCCAGTAATGATGGAAGAGGAGCAACAACGACTCCAGTCTGTCCCACCAACATCGGTCTACCCAGGATGGACCCCAGGACGGACAGACCCCCAATGGACCCCAGGTCGCTTGTCTAAGACCCATGGGAGAAAGAAGAGAGAAGAAAGAAGAAAGAAGAAAGAAGAAAGAAGAAAGAAGAAAGAAGAGAGAAGAAAGAAGAGAGAAGAAAGAAGAGAAGATAAGACAAGCTGAGTGAGACATGATACCTAGTGTCCCTTGCTGGTGTCAGCATCATTGCATGGAGCGTAATTGCAAGACAGGATCGTTTGCCTTGACTGGCCGCCCCTCCTACAAGCATGTTGCTCTGTTGAGTGATTCTTCCTGTGTCATGCGGACTTGATGTGGCTGTCAGAAGTAGCTCTCTGAAGGAGGCGTGCTGGAGCAACAGGGAGGAAGAAGAGTAGGATGGGATTTCTACTGTTGGCAACTATATGAAGGTCTCGAAACTTGTAGTCCCTATAGCTGTGAAAAACCCCAATATACGTCTCTCATGGTGACTGACGTAGGGCCAATTACAGATCAGCTGGGACAACCGAATTCCACGGTCCTGTGCGCAGTTCAAGTAGTAACGGCTTTCGGGTTGACCAAGGGTTGTTGTGCGTTAACGACGGAGAAGCGACGGAGGCAGTTGTGTTGAAGAAATGTGGTACAGGATTATCTACAAGACCAAGCAGTGACGTCGCCCAGCCAGAGACAATGGACGTCTGTCTATATATTTCATTTTTTAGAGCAGGATGATGTATATTTGTTTAGCTAGGATGTATTTTTTTTTCGTTAATAAAGTTGTTGCACACAGCTAGCTTGCTTTAGCAGTGTTGCAAAAACTTTATTTCGGGGAGAAGGGGAGATGTAACACTGTAAAAGTGTTTGGGTTAGTTTATTTAAAATATATAGAGTACATGAGTCACAGACAAGGATCTGAGAGGCGCCAGTTGTCTGCCTGAGATCTCACACCTCAAAGCGTTAATGACCCCAAGTGACCTGAGGTCAGATCATGAGAATTTCACCTTGCTTCCGCTAAGCGTATAATTGGAGCCGGGTAGCCTTCAAACATGCCGACGTTTAAGGAGTGGCTTGGTAGTGCCGGAGGCTATCTATTTGTGGGCGGAGTTAGCTACTAGGTTCCCCAATAAATACTCGGAGGACTATCGAGCATCAAGCATTAAGAGACAGAACAGCAGACGAGAGCAGAGACGACGTCCCTAGCAGGGAGGCTGTCGGCCAGCAGGGGCGAGACAGTCTCTGTCAAGCTACAGACCCCCCCCCCTCTCTATTCAACTTAGACTCAGTCCTCGGTGAGTGAACAGTAAGGTGACTTGGTCGTGTTTACATATGTTGTGTGATGATCAGGGGCAGTCAAGTTGTAGGGTTCTCGAATTCTTGGAGGATGACTCACTTTGAATATTAAACTTGAACATTTTAATTGAATTGCTAAATTATGATACTTCATGTGAAATATAATTATGAATTTATTAAGTAAATTGTGTTTAACTTTGTTCCCTAGAGCTTTGAGTTGAGGTGAGAAAGCCTCGGTGGTTACTAGATTCAGGATATTAATGAGTACATGTTTGGAGTTGATACATGGTAATAACATCTTTTGAGAATATTTTGATACAGACAAGTTCCATTCCTTGTCTTGTATGTAATGATCATGAATGGATGGTGGCAGCATTTCGTCTTCTACTATCTACTCTTCTACTTCTACTATCTACTCTTCTCCTTCTACCTATCTACACCTCTCCCTCCACCCCTCTCTGAACTCTCACTTTCAACTAATGACCCTCCTCGCTCCTCCCACCTCTCTGCCTCTCACCCCAAACCCTCACTAATTACTTCACTATTCATTTCTTTCCTTTCGTTTTCTCTTATACGTTGTGGCAATGATTCTGTATTCTAGAGTTCTCTCTAGAGTTTCGGGTAGCTGATCCAGTTACGATGCCTTGTAGTCTTAGCACCTAGGTAGTCAAATACCTAGGTTACAAGGTGTTGAACGAGAGAGGTTGCCTTAGGAACTCTGGAGGTGCTCTAGAATAGTTAGCTAACTGGGGACGGGATAACGGACTAGAGAGAGCTGTTTCCCCCGGCCTCGTTAGTTAACTGGGGGGTGGAATAATGGACTAGATAGAGCTATTTCCCCCACCCCCCGTTACAATATAAATATATATATGTATATATAAACCTCTAGCTGGAAGAAGGGGGACCCATAGCCTCGGAGGAAACCACGCATAACGCATTAGAGGGAATGTTTAGATCCCCTCCAATACAGTTTCTGTGTGCTTTTCTCCTACCACCCCCTTCCTTTTTTATTTTTTGTGCTTTATTATTCATTTGATGGTTACAAGATATACATGGGTTGATACAAAAATAATAATGCAAAAAGGTGCTTAAAGGTTATGGATCTCTTGAAAAACACAACAATGGGAAACATTGATGAATGTCACAGACGGGTTCGATCATTGTTGCAAGTCAAACACTTCTTCGAATTCCTCTGAAGTTGGACTAGTGCCCAAGACGCAACAGGCATTTCCCCTCTGAATCGCAACACTGAGGCGCTGGAACAAGAAACTTTTTGCTCTCTGGTCTTTTGTAGCGCTGATCAATTTGTCCCCCAATTCCTTCAGGAACTTCAATGCACATTTTCCCCACGAACCGAGGGTCTCCGAGCCGATCGGAACAAAGCTGTTGCAGTGTGCTAGACCTCTGTGTTTAATAATTTTCTGCGATTCCCTGAAAGAAGCAGCACCACTGCTTTCACGTGTGCTGTAGTGGAGGTAGGTACTGGCCAGTGTGGCAGCGCACGTGTAGTCCCATACCACTTGCTTACCATCCTTCCAAGGTAGCAAGGTGACCCCATCAGGGCGCTTCTGAGGGTCGTTAGGTCTGGATAAGTGTGGTTCTCTTTGTGCCGGGCAGCGGGCTGTGGCGAGGCTCCTCTTGATGATGTCGTTGACTTCTTCATGTCTTGCAATTTTACCCTGTGATTTACGACATACCAGACCATGACGACCATATTGGTCTGCCATCGCAGTTCCGCAGATGCACCTATGTTCGGTGAGGATGGGGGCGGCAAGGCGAAGGGCAACTCCAATGCGGAGAGCGTCATGACTGAGGCGAGTTCCCAGGGCTGCATTGGGCACAGCAAATAAGAAATCCCCGGCGTGGGGTGCTGTTACCGCTAGGAGGCGGGCTTTGTTTTCAGCATCAGCGTTGTCAATCATTGCTGTGACAGTCTTTTCCATTATGGGGCTATCCCAGTGGGCCTGCTTGTGGTCTTTTGGGACTTGTGGTCGGGGTTGAGGGTGTGCAATGGTGTCCCATTGTCTGGCTGCTTCGATGAACGTTTGATCATGAGTTCCCGCTGTCTCCCTCATACGCTCTGGTAGGATCTGCCCTACCAATTCGTTGGTTGCTGTACATGAGGATAAGAATGCTGGAAGTGCTACCTCAATTGCCTTTCGTATGCCTATCCCTCCAAATCTCACTGGTAGTGTTGCTTGGTCCCACTGACTGTCATCTAAATCTAGGTTGAGCGCCTTCCTGAATATTGACCTGAGGAGCTCATCATATTGATTTAGAAGTGGGTTGCCAAAAGTTGGTGCACACCTTAAGAAGTATGTTAGCCTGGGCAAGGTAAGACACTTTGTGAGAAGGTAGAGGGCATCGTGGGAGTCCAAGTCCCCAATTCTCTCTTCCATCCTCTTTAGGTCTCTAAACTTTTCGTCAAGGACCGCAGCAATAGCATTGTGGCCCAGAGGTGCTCCGAGTAGTGTGCTGTCGGTAGGTTTAACGACTGAGGCTTCTGGTAGAACTGATTTCACTGCTCTAATGATTACTTCACTGGATGCAATAATTTCGCACTTGGAGGGGTTAAGAACGAGACCCATGGACTCCCCCCGTGTCTTCACCAGCTGTAGGTCTTCTAGCAGGGAATCTTGTGTGCCTGCCAGAGTGCCATCATCCAGGAACCAGATGTTGAGCTCGCTGGACAGTCTGGTTGTAATTTCTCGAACCGCTATGCAAAAGAGGAACGGTGCAAGTGGGTCACCCTGTTGAATTCCCTCTGCTGAGGTGACTTCATGTTTGGCAAACAGGAGGGTTGAGTCTTTGCTGTAGCCTGCTGACACAAACGGGAGAATGCTTGGGCAATGTTCCTGGACTGCAGTGAGGATTGCTTCCCTTTTGACCGAGTTGAAAGCGTTTTTAAAATCTAATTTTACTACTGCCTGGTCTTCAGTAAGAGAGCTAATGTAGGCTCGTGCAGCATGAGCCGCTGCTTCACAGCCTTGGGGGACTCCAAACCCCAGCTGGTTGGGTTGCAGCATGGTGGCTGCTTCCATTCGGATACTTCTGACAGCAGCCCTTGCAACTAGGCGGCGAAGGGTATTACCAACGGCAATGGTTCTGATCCCTCCCCCCTTCTTTTTCAGGGCACATAGGGATGCACCAAAGAAGAATGGTTTGATTTCATCAGGGATTAACCCGGCGAGGCAGTTGTTGACAAACGTTGTGATTTCTGTCAGGAGCGCTTCTGCAGCTGGGCCAAGAACAGGGTTCACCATTTCCTTCACATGTTGAGGTCTTACCCCTGTGTAGCCTCCTGAGGAGCCCGGGGGAAATGAAACGATAGCTTTATAAACCTCTGACTCCCGGAGGACGAGAGGTTCCTCTGGGAGGGGCGAGCCTGACCTGTGGGGGAGGTCCACCTACGGCCCTGAGGGGGTGTTTTTCTCTCAGTGCTTGGGCTGTGGTTTCATCCCTGGGCAAAATTTTGTCCTCACTTGTGATCAACCTGAGTGTCCCGACTGTATTGCCCTCTTCAATTTTCTTGCTGACTTGGGTACCTAATTTTCTGTTGTCGCTGGTTGTCGTACTTGGTCTGCCTCGGCGGTGTTTGGTGTGTTTGGGGAGGCGGACTAGGTTGTCAGCCCTAGAAAAATCCCTAATTGCTTTATTGACGGATGAGGCCAGTGTCTTGCCTCCTCTGTCTGGTACACCTAAGCATGCATTACCAAAAAGTAGCAGATTCTGCCAGGCTTTGATGGTATCAGGTGCATCAAGGTTATTTGACCCTCTGTTGACTTTTGCGATGAGGTCCATGTATTTCCCTGCAGCAAATGGGCGAGAGGCCTTTGGGATGTGGGTGAGTGTCCTGGATGACGTTGCTTTAATTGCCTCTAGCAGGTCGTCTGTTGCAATGTAATCTGTTGCGATTTGTACTGGTGCAACAGGCTCCTGAGTGCTGCCTCCTCCCACGGGAGGCCTCCCTGACCCAGGACAGTCACCATGCTGGCGTATGACTCTGGAGACCGAGTTGATGCTGATGTTGCTCCCACAACCACTGCATGTGCCTCTCCTTTGATTGGCTTCGGGAGGGGTGAGCTGGCTGGTAGCGGCTTCTTCTGCCATCCCCTTAGGTAAAGTGAATGTCACCTTGCACTGGAGTATTTGTCTCTCCCTCCTGGCTGGGGGGGACGAGGTTGTCCCCTATACTATGCGTCATGTCTGGGCAGATGTCTGGGGTGGGTGGGCTCGTGGAGGTGGTGGGTGGGGGTTGGGAGGCTGCGCTGGCCCGGTCTGGGAGGGGGGCCGGGGAGGGGAAGGCGCAACCACCTGATCGCCGGAGGTGGGGGCCTGGTTGATACCTGGTTACCTGGTTGATGGGGTTCTGGGAGTTCTTCTACTCCCCAAGCCCGGCCCGAGGCCAGGCTCGACTTGTGAGAGTTTGGTCCACCAGGCTGTTGCTTGGAGCGGCCCGCAGGCCCACATACCCACCACAGCCCGGTTGGTCCGGCACTCCTTGGAGGAATAAATCTAGTTTCCTCTTGAAAATGTCCACTGTTGTTCCGGCAATATTTCTTATGCTTGCTGGGAGGACGTTGAACAACCGCGGACCTCTGATGTTTATACAGTGTTCTCTGATTGTGCCTATGGCACCTCTGCTCTTCATTGGTTCTATTCTACATTTTCTTCCATGTCGTTCACTCCAGTACGTTGTTATTTTACTGTGTAGATTTGGTACTTGACCCTCCAGTATCTTCCAGGTGTATATTATTTGATATCTCTCTCGTCTTCTTTCTAGTGAGTACATTTGGAGGGCTTTGAGACGATCCCAATAATTTAGGTGCTTTATTGCGTCTATGCGTGCCGTATATGTTCTCTGTATTCCCTCTATTTCAGCAATCTCTCCTGCTTTGAAGGGGGAAGTGAGTACTGAGCAGTACTCAAGACGGGACAACACAAGTGCCTTGAAGAGTACAACCATTGTGATGGGATCCCTTGATTTGAAAGTTCTCGTAATCCATCCTATCATTTTTCTGGCTGTCGCAATATTTGCTTGGTTATGCTCCTTAAACGTTAGGTCGTCCGACATTATTATTCCCAAATCCTTTACATGCTGTTTTCCTACTATGGGTACATTTGATTGTGTTTTGTACTCTGTATTATGTTTAAGGTCCTCATTTTTACCGTACCTGAGTACCTGGAATTTATCACTGTTAAACATCATGTTATTTTCTGATGCCCAGTCGAAAACTTTATTAATATCAGCTTGAAGTTTTTCAATGTCCTCAGCCGAGGTAATTTTCATACTGATTTTTGTGTCATCTGCAAAGGATGATACGAAGCTGTGACTTGTATTTTTGTCTATATCTGATATGAGAATAAGGAAAAGCAGTGGTGCAAGGACTGTACCCTGAGGTACAGAGCTTTTCACTGCACTTGGACTAGATTTTATATGGTTGACAGTTACTCGCTGAGTCCTGTTTGACAGAAAACTGAGTATCCAGCGTCCTACTTTACCGGTTATTCCCATTGACTTCATTTTGTGTGCTATCACGCCATGGTCACATTTATCGAAGGCCTTTGCGAAGTCCGTGTATATCACATCAGCATTCTGTTTCTCTTCTAATGCCTCAGTGACTTTGTCGTAGTGCTCAAGTAGCTGTGAGAGGCACGATCTTCCCGCTCGAAATCCATGTTGGCCTGGGTTATGAAGGTCATTGGTCTCCATGAAATTGGTGACCTGACTCCTAATCACTCTCTCAAATACTTTTATGATGTGCGATGTTAGTGCAACTGGTCTATAATTTTTTGCCAATGCTTTGCTCCCTCCCTTGTGTAGAGGGGCTATGTCTGCTACTTTAAGTGCATCTGGTATATCCCCCGTGTCCAAGCTCTTCCTCCACACTATACTGAGTGCCTGTGCTACCGGCACTTTGCATTTCTTTATAAATATTGAATTCCATGAGTCTGGACCTGGGGCCGAGTGCATGGGCATGTTTTCAATTTCTTTTTCAAAATTTAGTGCGCTCGTGTTTATATCAGTTATATTTACCGGGGTTTGAATATCCCGCATAAAGAAAATGTCTGGATCTTCCACCTTCATGTTGTTTATTGGAGTGCTAAACATGTCCTCATACTGCTTTTTTAGGATTTCACTAATTTCTTTGTCATCCTCCGTGTATGAACCTTCACTTGTACGAATAGGTCCAATACTGGCAGTGGTTTTTGCTTTTGATTTCGCATATGAGAAGAAATATTTTGGATTTTTCTTTATTTCCTGAATTGCTTTCTGTTCTAACTGCCTTTCTTCAGTTTCATATGAGTGTTTCAATTTCCGCTCGATTTCTTCAATCTCCCTATTTAAATTATTCCTTCTTTGACGGGAAATTCGTGTCTGCATAAGCAGTTCCGTTATTTTTTTCCTGCGTTTATAGTGTCGTCTGCGTTCTCTTTCTACGTTAGATCTCTTTCTGGCTTTCCTCAAAGGAACATGTTTCAGACAGACTTGATACGCTTCTGAAGTAAGTTTTTCTATTCCTTCTGTAGGACTTGTATTATTTAGAACAGTTCCCCATGGAATGTTTGTAAGTTCCCTGTTTATTATCTCCCAGTCTATCCTTTTATTATTAAAATTGAATTTACTGAATAGCCCCTCTCGCTTTATCAACGTTTTAGGTCTATTCTGAGTATTGATGGTCGTTTGCACTTCAATGAGTTTGTGATCTGAGTATGTGGTATCTGATATCGTAATGTCTCTGATAATGTCTTCATTGTTCGTAAAGACCAGATCTAGAATATTTTCATTTCTCGTTGGCTCCGATATCTGCTGATTGAGTGAAAATTTGTCACAGAATCTAAGTAGTTCTCTAATCTGTGGTTGGTTAGGTCCTGTTAGATTTCCTGGTATAATATTATTGTTTGCTATTTTCCACCTGAGACTAGGCAAGTTGAAGTCACCTAGGAAAATAATATCAGGTATCGGGTTCTCCAAATTATCAAGGCTATTCTCTATTTTGCTTATCTGTTCTGTGAATTCCTCAGCCGTTGCATCTGGCGGTTTGTATATTAGTATAATCACTAAATTTATTTTCTCTATTTTTAATCCCAGTACCTCTACCACCTCATTTGTAACGTTTAGGAGCTCCGAGCATACAAGGTCTTCCCTAATATACAGACCCACTCCTCCATGTGACCTAATTTTCCTATCACACCTGTATAGGTTATATCCTGGAATCCAGATCTCACTGTCCAACAATTCCCCTGCATGGGTTTCTGTGAAAGCTCCAAATACTGCATTTGACTCCGTGAGGAGGCCATTTATGAACTGTACTTTGTTGTTTGTTCTTGTTTTCAGTCCTTGTATGTTGGCAAAGATGAATGAGGTTACTCTATTAGTGATAGTTTGAATGGGAGACTTTTTCGGCACGTCCATTAATCGTGGACATAATGAGTTTGTTCTGACCAGTACTGATTGTTGTAGGGCAGTTTTCTGTCGTAGTTGTAGTTCCCTTTCGGTGGGTAATTGTATCTGTAATTCTGGAATGCCAGTGGATCTGTCATCCAGTTCCATACACTCTCCATGCTGCTCCTTTTGAATTCTCTGCCGGTCTGGTATAAAAAATTTATAGAGTTTCCTCCAAATTCATTATCCTGCTTGCCACTCTTTATGTAGCGTTCCGTGCCTTTCACGTGAAAGTGTGGGCAGCTAAGGTCATAGCATTTTCTGTCCTCCAGTGAGGTTTGGCACATGTCAGGATGGAAAAACCTACATATTGATCCAAATCGACACTCACCTTTCCTAAGCATATTTAAACATTTTTTGGGATGTTGGTAACTGCATTCTAATCCTTTCTTATTACCAGCATATCTATGTCTGCATATGCCCTTTGCATAAAATTTGCATAAGTCTGTCCTTCTGTTCTGAATTGCTCTATCGAGAACCGTCGTGGTGTCTGTACCTATCGAGCTGTCAGGTACACTTTCTAGTTTAATATCATCTACATCCAGGCCTACTGAGTCAGAGTTTGCAACTTCCTGAGTTTCAGCCTCAGTTTCATCCCTGACTATAGCCTCCGCCCCTTGTATATTAGAATTGTTGTTCCTTTCCCACTCCTTCTGGATGGCTGGTAGGCTTCCAATGAATGATGTTTTCCGTTCATGCGTCATGTTATCTAGAAGGTTTTTTAGGATATTCCAAGCTGGCAGGTCATTTTCACACACCCGGGGCGGGGAAGCGGAAGACACTGCACCACACGAAGGGGGGGGGGGAGACACTACACAAGTGGAGCGGGCGAGCGGGAGACACTACACTCACTGGGGGGGGAAGGTACTACACTCAGTGGGTGGGGGGAGGGTTGATGTGGCACGTAACACTTGGATAATTTCCTTTTGTCACTAAATACTGGTGAATGTGTCCTGGCTCACTGGGTGTGGTGCTCTCAACACGATACTCACAATGGTCCAGTCACCACAGGACTGGACTCAACTTATCTTTTTCAAGCACTTATTGGCACACTGGTGACCCAGTCTCTTGACCCCACCACATGTGTCCTTCCACCCTTTTCTGGTGAGGGAGCCGTAGGGCGTGTGACGTGTGTGGGCGTGGGCTGACGGTGGGCGTGGGGTGGCGGTGGGCGTAGGGTTGCGTGGGGTGACGGTGGTCGTGGGGTGGACGATGGTCGTCGGGTCAGCCGCCGGGAGAGGGTACCTAGGTGGGCTGGCGAGGCCTGCGGGAGGCTAGGGAGGGGGAGGAGGAGGGGTCCCGCCACAGGCAGCGGTCACACACAATTAACACAAAGTTTCACAGGTGCATTATGTTTATCACTACAAACTCACCGTTCACCTGAAAAGACGCACACATTCACTTATAAGTCTGCTGGAATACAAGCAGGTTTGTGAGCCTCCCCTTGACTCCCCCCCCCCCCTCCACATGAGGCCTCCTCCCCTCCTGGAGGCTGTTGTTTATGGAGGCACTGAGATAACCCTCAGCCAGGACTGTGTCCTTCCCCTCCCTAGCACGCCTCCCGCCAGGACAACACACCTTTTACAGTTGATTCTGTTGCATTGCTGGAGAGGTAGGCTTCCTCGACCCACATATATATATATATATATATATATATATATATATATATATATATATATATATATATATATATATATATATATATATATATATATATATATATGTATATATATATATATATATATATATATATATATATATACATATATATATATATACATATATATATATACATATATATACATATATATATATATATATATATATATATATATATATATATATATATATATATATATATATATATATTATTAAATATGACCGAAAAAGTAAGATTAATAATTCTAACACGAATTTTCTCAATCTTTCGTACATTATGCTTCACTGTTGGAGGTAAATCAAAAATCAATTCTCCAAAATTCATTTTTATTTCTAGTCTGACGCGACACGGGCGCGTTTCGTAAAACTTATTACATTTTCAAAGACTTTAGTTCACAAATACACAACTGAATAGAACTTACGTATCTCCGATTTTATATCTACATTTGAGTGAGGTGGAAGGGGTGATGTAGCATTAACACAAGACAGAACAAAATGTGGTATTAATAGGGTATTAATTTCATCAACACAAGACAGAACACGAAACAATGGATTTTGAATAGAAGTGTTTGTAGAAAGCCTATTGGTCCATATTTCTTGATGCTTCTATATTGGAGCGGAGTCTTGAGGTGGGTAGAATATAGTTGTGCAATAATTGGCTGTTGATTGCTGGTGTTGACTTCTTGATGTGTAGTGCCTCGCAAACGTCAAGCCGCCTGCTATCGCTGTATCTATCGATGATTTCTGTGTTGTTTACTAGGATTTCTCTGGCGGTGGTTTGGTTGTGGGAAGAGATTATATGTTCCTTAATGGAGCCCTGTTGCTTATGCATCGTTAAACGCCTAGAAAGAGATGTTGTTGCCTTGCCTATATACTGGGTTTTTTGGAGCTTACAGTCCCCAAGTGGGCATTTGAAGGCATAGACGACGTTAGTCTCTTTTAAAGCGTTCTGTTTTGTGTCTGGAGAGTTTCTCATGAGTAGGCTGGCCGTTTTTCTGGTTTTATAGTAAATCGTCAGTTGTATAATCTGATTTTTGTCTGTAGGGATAACGTTTCTATTAACAATATCTTTCAGGACCCTTTCCTCTGTTTTATGAGCTGTGGAAAAGAAGTTCCTGTAAAATAGTCTAATAGGGGGTATAGGTGTTGTGTTAGTTGTCTCTTCAGAGGTTGCATGGCGTTTCACTTTCCTTCTTATGATGTCTTCGACGAAACCATTGGAGAAGCCGTTATTGACTAGGACCTGCCTTACCCTACAGAGTTCTTCGTCGACTTGCTTCCATTCTGAGCTGTGGCTGAGAGCACGGTCGACATATGCGTTAACAACACTCCTCTTGTACCTGTCTGGGCAGTCGCTGTTGGCATTTAGGCACATTCCTATGTTTGTTTCCTTAGTGTAGACTGCAGTGTGGAAACCTCCGCCCTTTTCCATGACTGTTACGTCTAGAAAGGGCAGCTTCCCATCCTTTTCCATCTCGTAAGTGAAACGCAGCACGGAACTCTGCTCAAATGCCTCCTTCAGCTCCTGCAGATGTCTGACATCAGGTACCTGTGTAAAAATGTCGTCAACATACCTGCAGTATATGGCCGGTTTCAAGTTCATGTCGACTAAGACTTTTTGCTCGATGGTACCCATGTAGAAGTTTGCAAACAGGACACCTAGGGGAGAACCCATGGCGACCCCATCTACTTGCTTATACATGTGCCCATCCGGGCTCAAGAAGGGTGCCTCTTTAGTACAAGCTTGGAGTAGTTTCCTCAGAATATTGTTAACGCATATGTCGACCGTGCTCTCAGCCACAGCTCAGAATGGAAGCAAGTCGACGAAGAACTCTGTAGGGT
>NC_091202.1:13622161-13809661 GCF_040958095.1 Procambarus clarkii | reverse complement strand
GGCTCTGTCCAGCCACTACGCCGTCACAAACGGGTGAACTGCCTCAGACGTCGCATACGTCACTGCACAGACTTCACTTCTTCTTGCACAGTACCTGTCCTGGAGCACTTGTTGCTCAATATCCCGTCGATTCCCTCTCTGGTCCAACACATGAACGAAGGAAGACCTCACAGAGTACTGGCAGACTTCGGGTGACGCGTAAAATCCACGGGAGCGGGAAACAACTGTCAAACTGACAGGACCAATCTTCGCACATCCAACCACCTTGACGTGTCGTGTCAGACTGCTTCTCTCACGGAGGATTGGCTCATCCACTACGTCATCACTGTGGAGCTATCAGCCGTCGCATACGTCGCTGCCTAGACTCCACTCTTGCACAACACCTGTTCCTGGAGCACTTGTTGCTCAATATCCCGTCAATTCCTTCTTCGGTTCAACACATGAACGAAGGAAGACCCCACAGGTGTTGGCAGACCACGGGTGATGCGTAAATCCTCCGCAGTTGGGGTAAACTGTCCAACTGACAGGACCCCCAGCGCACGTCCGACTTCCTTGACGTGCTGTGTTAGACAGATGGCGCCAACTCGGCACGATGACCGGACCCCCTTTCCTTCGTGACATCATATTCGCCACCAGAGGTTTTCATTGGGTCCCTGTGCCACTTCGCTGTCGATAACCAATCTGGTGTCACTGACGTCACACAATTTTGGCGGGAAAACAGGAGAGCCAGCACCATATTGGCTTCCTAAAGGGCCTAAACCACAGGCCAAAATACTCTTCTTTGATAAATTTATCGGCACTCCGAGAACATTACATCCTCCCACATATATCAAACTGATGCCTGCGACGTAGAGAACGCTCGGGTAAAGTGGACATGACTCTTACTGCAGGCGTGGGAGAAATATAAGGGGGGGGAACACCGTCACATACCCCTCCCTTAAAATAAGAGTCATGTCTGGTTAATGCATACAGGACAGGGCATCTGCTACTACGTTGTCTTCCCATCGGATGAGTTTAATTTCCAACCAGTATTCCTGCCGCCAATGCGAAACGCTCCTTACATATCCGTTGACCGTTCCCACGGTCACTCCTGATGTCCATTGTTCCTTCAGTATGGACAGAGGACTTTGCACCCCTTGTCCATATACCAGCTGGAAAGGTGAGAAACCTAACGATCCTACCACTGCGTTACGCATGGCAAACAACGCAGGACATACTGCTTCATCCCACTCAGTTCCCTGCGCTGTGCAGAACACTCTTATCAGCATGCCGTCCTGTACGTAACAATGAGTGGCCTCTCAGGACCAACACGTCCTCCATTGGCCTCACGAATCCATTCGGGGAACTCTATCTGCTGCAACTCTCCAAGACTAGTGCGGCCTACCCCTAGAGAACTGGTGAGGGTCACCTGCAACTCACCATCCGGGCTGCCTTCGCCCTCCGCTCGTTCTCCGGGTCCCATGAAGAGGTGATCGATTCCCAGGCTATCGGACGTCTCCTCAGCCCCATCAGATTCACACCCTCCGTGTCCTTCGCACTGCCTCGGCATCACAGCACAAACCGGGAACGCCGCCGTGGCCATTCCTTTCTTGTCCCCACAGGCGTCTAACACTCCACCTGTCTCCTCATAGTGCTCTATGCACTCCTCGCCTTTCGCGAGATTCGGGAGGACATATCCTCCACATGCGTCATTTCCCAAGATGACTTGTGCCTCCATCTTGGGCATCGATGCACAGATCCCTACCACAAAGGTATGGCAGCCATAATCAGAATTCAGAGTCACCTGGTGTAGGGGCATCCTCACTGGGCCTCCCACAGTGGTCACACTTGCCACCCCCACACTGGTACTCTCGTAACCCTCGGGGAACAGGGTTTCACTCACCAGAGTAAAATCTGCCCCAGTGTCTCTTAATATCTTTACCGGGATGGGGTCTGCATCCCCCATCCTTACGGTTCCCTCACACACGAACGGGTGAACTCTTTTCTCCCCACTCAGTACGGGTACATCCCGCACCCACTCGGCCATCTGGTCCTCGACCCTCACGAAAGCAACGTTCCCCCGCTGCTCAGGGTGTCTGCATTCCCGCGCGACGTGTCCGAATATTCCGCAGTTGTAGCAGCGGACCCTTCTTCGGTGGATCTTCCTCGCGCCATTCATCGACTTCTCGGTTTCGGCAACAACTCTAGAGCTCTCAGCTTGGGACTTCTTTACCGGCTCCACAGCACTCTTTGAACCTCTCCTGTCTCCACTTGAGAGGTGGGACTCAGGAGAACTCGCTCCTGTCCTCCATCCGCCCGTCCTTCTATAACTTCTACCATTTCCGGAGTGTTTGGTCGGTCGGTGCCGTCCCTCTCGGTGTGGTTGCAGAGCTTCTTCCAGCAAGTCGGCTCTGTCGGCCGCGGCTCTCAGGTCCTTAATGTCCGCCTCCTTTACTCTAACCCTGATCTCAGGAGAGAGCACGGACATAAACTTCTCCATGACCATAACCCTCTTGACCTCCTCAGCCGACCTCGCTTCTTCAGACTCCAGCCACCTAAGGAACTTTCTCTCCATGTCCCTCGCCGTCTCCGCATAAGATTTTCCTGGCGAACGGGTACATTCCCTGAATCTCTTCCTGTAACATTCCGGCGTGAGCTTGAAAGAATGGAGCACAGCTCTCTTTACAGCATAGTAGTTGGTACACTCTTGGAGGTCGAGCATATTGTAGGCTTCACGAGCTTCACCGGTGAGCCTACCCTGAACCAGCTCCGCCCACTCCGCCCTCGGCCACCTCTTCAAAGTAGCAACCCTTTCGAAGTGGTCGAAGAAACCTTCAGCTTCATTTGGTACAAAGACCGGCAAATCTCGCTCCCTCACTCGGCGGTCCTTCTGCTGTGGCGGAGCAGGGGGAGCTATCCCTAGCTCAGCTCGCCTCAGCTCCACATCCTTGTTAGCTTCTATTTCCTGCTGTTTCAGCCTAGCTTCTCGCTCGTGCTCTTCACGCTTCAGTTGCGCTTCTTCTCTCCTCAGCTGTGCTTCTCGCTCCTCACGCTTCAGCTGTGCTTCTGCTTCTCGCTCTCCTTTGCGCTGCTGTGCCTCTCGCTCCTCACGCTTCAGCTGTGCTTCTCGGTCCTCACGCTTCAGCTGTGCTTCTGCTTCTCGCTCTTCTTTGCGCTGCTGTGCCTCTCGCTCCTCACGCTTCAGCTGTGCTTCTCGCTCCTCACGCTGTAGCTGTGCTTCCAGCTGCAGCTTCATTATCTCCAGCTTAACGCTGTGCCCGCTGCCGCTGGATCCTCTGCTGCTCCCACCAATGCTCAGGTGTTCTCCCATACTGGCAGGTGTTTGTGGCCGTTCCTCCCCCAAAGCTTCATCTCGTGCCCTGAGCTGTGCCATGATCTCCAGTCTTCTCTCTCCCACTCTGGAAGATCTCAGCTTTATCCCAAAATGGTCTGCTATTGACTGTAACTGTGCCTTGGTGCACTCCTCCAGCACCTGCTCATCTCTAGTGTCAATGAACCTTGTTATTTTATCATCCTCCATCTTGTGCTATGAGTAATAACCTGTACCTGATATCTAATACCACTGCCAAGTACCACAACTGCAACCTTTATTCCGATCGTGATCCTGGCGAGGTCGCCAATGTCGGGGTTTACTCGGCGAGCAACAGTACACTCAAGGTCACTCACCGTAGCCCTGCGGGTCTTCACTCTATCCTCGCGGCGCCACTGTACGCCAGGAGAGTATCCCAGTCAATCCCAACCGGCCTCTGATCGAGAAGGAGTCTTGTACATACCAGTTGCGTTGCTTCTGGGAGTATGGGTTCGAGTCACTTCTGGGGTGTGAGTTTTCAGTTGCATATTGTCCTGGGGACCATTCAGGCTTGTTCGCATTTGTGTTCCTCACAAGTGCCCCAAAAAATGAGGTGATTTGGTAAAATGCTATGCCCAAGATTACTATCCGAGTGCCGGCGGTGGGGTGGTTCAAATAGCCTCGGCTATCACCTCATTATGTCCGGTCGTGATGGTCAAGTGGATTAAGGCGTCTTGTACATACCAGTTGCGTTGCTTCTGGGAGTATGGGTTCGAGTCACTTCTGGGGTGTGAGTTTTCAGTTGCATATTGTCCTGGGGACCATTCAGGCTTGTTCGCATTTGTGTTCCTCACGTGTGCCCCAAAAAATGAGGTGATTTGGTAAAATGCTATGCCCAAGATTACTATCCGAGTGCCGGCGGTGGGGTGGTTCAAATAGCCTCGGCTATCACCTCATTATGTCCGGTCGTGATGGTCAAGTGGATTAAGGCGTCTTGTACATACCAGTTGCGTTGCTTCTGGGAGTATGGGTTCGAGTCACTTCTGGGGTGTGAGTTTTCAGTTGCATATTGTCCTGGGGACCATTCAGGCTTGTTCGCATTTGTGTTCCTCACGTGTGCCCCAAAAAATGAGGTGATTTGGTAAAATGCTATGCCCAAGATTACTATCCGAGTGCCGGCGGTGGGGTGGTTCAAATAGCCTCGGCTATCACCTCATTATGTCCGGTCGTGATGGTCAAGTGGATTAAGGCGTCTTGTACATACCAGTTGCGTTGCTTCTGGGAGTATGGGTTCGAGTCACGTCTGGGGTGTGAGTTTTCAGTTGCATATTGTCCTGGGAACCATTCAGGCTTGTTCGCATTTGTGTTCCTCACGTGTGCCCCAAAAAATGAGGTGATTTGGTAAAATGCTATGCCCAAGATTACTATCCGAGTGCCGGCGGTGGGGTGGTTCAAATAGCCTCGGCTATCACCTCATTATGTCCGGTCGTGATGGTCAAGTGGATTAAGGCGTCTTGTACATACCAGTTGCGTTGCTTCTGGGAGTATGGGTTCGAGTCACTTCTGGGGTGTGAGTTTTCAGTTGCATATTGTCCTGGGGACCATTCAGGCTTGTTCGCATTTGTGTTCCTCACGTGTGCCCCAAAAAATGAGGTGATTTGGTAAAATGCTATGCCCAAGATTACTATCCGAGTGCCGGCGGTGGGGTGGTTCAAATAGCCTCGGCTATCACCTCATTATGTCCGGTCGTGATGGTCAAGTGGATTAAGGCGTCTTGTACATACCAGTTGCGTTGCTTCTGGGAGTATGGGTTCGAGTCACTTCTGGGGTGTGAGTTTTCAGTTGCATATTGTCCTGGGGACCATTCAGGCTTGTTCGCATTTGTGTTCCTCACGTGTGCCCCAAAAAATGAGGTGATTTGGTAAAATGCTATGCCCAAGATTACTATCCGAGTGCCGGCGGTGGGGTGGTTCAAATAGCCTCGGCTATCACCTCATTATGTCCGGTCGTGATGGTCAAGTGGATTAAGGCGTCTTGTACATACCAGTTGCGTTGCTTCTGGGAGTATGGGTTCGAGTCACTTCTGGGGTGTGAGTTTTCAGTTGCATATTGTCCTGGGGACCATTCAGGCTTGTTCGCATTTGTGTTCCTCACGTGTGCCCCAAAAAATGAGGTGATTTGGTAAAATGCTATGCCCAAGATTACTATCCGAGTGCCGGCGGTGGGGTGGTTCAAATAGCCTCGGCTATCACCTCATTATGTCCGGTCGTGATGGTCAAGTGGATTAAGGCGTCTTGTACATACCAGTTGCGTTGCTTCTGGGAGTATGGGTTCGAGTCACTTCTGGGGTGTGAGTTTTCAGTTATATATATATATATATATATATATATATATATATATATATATATATATATATATATATATATATATATATATATATATATATATATATATATATATATATATATATATGTCGTACCTAGTAGCCAGAACTCACTTCTAAGCCTACTATGCAAGGCCCGATTTGCCTAATAAGCCAAGTTTTCCTGAATTAATATATTTTCTCAAATTTTTTTCTTATGAAATGATAAAGCTACCCATTTCATTATGTATGAGGTAAATTTTTTTATATTCGAGTTAAAATTAACGTAGATATGTAACCGAACCTAACCAACCCTACCTAACCTAACCTAACCTATCTTTATAGGTTAGGTTTGGTTAGGTAGCTGAAAAAGTTAGGTTAGGTTAGGTTAGGTAGGTTAGGTAGTCGAAAAACAATTAATTCATGAAAACTTGGCTTATTAGGCAAATCGGGCCTTGCATAGTAGGCTGAGAAGTGCGTTCTGGCTACTAGGTACGACATATATATATATATATATATATATATATATATATATATATATATATATATATATACATATATATGTCGTACCTAGTAGCCAGAATGCAATTTCATTATGTATGAGGTCAATTTTTTTTTATTGGAGTTAAAATTAACGTAGATATATGACCGAACCTAACCAACCCTACCTAACCTAACCTATCTTTATAGGTTAGGTTAGGTTAGGTAGCCGAAAAAGTTAGGTTAGGTTAGGTTAGGTAGCCGAAAAAGTTAGGTTAGGTTAGGTTAGGTAGGTTAGGTAGTCGAAAAACAATTAATTCATGAAAACTTGTCTTATTAGGCAAATCGGGCCTTGTATAGTAGGCTGAGAAGTGCGTTCTGGCTACTAGGTACGACATATATATATATATATATATATATATATATATATATATATATATATATATATATAAATATATATATATATATATATATATATATATATATATATATATATATATATATATATATATATATATATATATATATATATATATATATATATATATATATATATATATATATGTCGTACCTAATAGCCAGAACGCACTTCTCAGCCTACTATTCAAGGCCCGATTTGCCTAATAAGCCAAGTTTTCATGAATTAATGTTTTTTCGTCTACCTAACCTACCTAACCTAACCAAACCTAGCTTTTTTTGGCTACCTAACCTAACATTACCTATAAAGATAGGTTAGGTTAGGTTAGGTAGGGTTGGTTAGGTTCGATCGTATATCTACGTTAATTTTAACTCCAATAAAAAAAAATTGACCTCATACATAAAGAAATGGGTAGCTTTATCATTTCATAAGAAAAGAATTAGAGAAAATATATTAATACAGGAAAACTTGGCTTATTAGGCAAATCGGGCCTTGTATAGTAGGCTGAGAAGTGCGTTCTGGCTACTAGGTACGACATATATATATATATATATATATATATATATATATATATATATATAGATATATATATATATATATATATATATATATATATATATATATATATATATATATATATATATATGTATATGTCGTACCTAGTAGCCAGAACGCACTTCTCAGCCTACTATGTAAGGCCCAATTTGCCTAATAAGGCAAGTTTTCCTGAATTAATACATTTTCTCTAATTTTGTTCTTATGAAATAATAAAGCTACCCATTTCATTATGTATAAGGTCAATTTTTTGTTATTGGAGTTAAAATTAACGTAGGTATATGACCGAACCTAACCAACCCTACCTAACCTAACCTAACCTATCTCTATAGGTTAGGTTAGGTTAGGTAGCCGAAAAAGTTATGTTAGGTTAGGTTAGGTAGGTTAAGTAGTCGAAAAACAATTAATTCATGAAAACTTGGCTTATTAGGCAAATTGGGCCTTGCATAGTAGGCTGAGAAGTGCGTTCTGGCTACTAGGTACGACATATACATATATATATATATATATATATATATATATATATATATATATATATATATATATATATATATATATATATATATATATATATATATATATATATATGTCGTACCTAATAGCCAGAACGCACTTCTCAGCCTACTATTCAAGGCCCGATTTGCCTAATAAGCCAAGTTTTCATGAATTAATGTTTTTTCGTCTACCTAACCTACCTAACCTAACCTAACCTAGCTTTTTTTGGCTACCTAACCTAACCTTACCTATAAATATAGGTTAGGTTAGGTTAGGTAGGGTTGGTTAGGTTCGGTCATATATCTACGTTAATTTTAACTCCAATAAAAAAAATTGACCTCATACATAGAGAAAAGGGGTTGCTTTATCATTTCATAAGAAAAAAATTATAGTAAATATATTAATTCAGGAAAACTTGGCTTATTAGGCAAATCGGGCCTTGAATAATAGGCTGAGAAGTGAGTTCTGGCTACTAGGTACGACATATATATATATATATATATATATATGTCGTACCTAGTAGCCAGAACGCACTTCTCAGCCTACTATGCAAGGCCCGATTTGCCTAATAAGCCAAGTTTTCATGAATTAATTATTTTTCGACTACCTAACCTACCTAACCCAACCTAACCTAACTTTTTTGGCTACCTAACCTAACCTAACCTATAAAGATAGGTTAGGTTAGGTTAGGTAGGGTTGGTTAGGTTCGGTCATATATCTACGTTAATTTTAACTCCAATAAAAAAAAATTGACCTCATACATAATGAAATGGGTAGCTTTATCATTTCATAAGAAAATAATTTGAGAAAATATATTAATTCAGGAAAACTTGGCTAATTAGGCAAATCGGGCCTTGCATAGTAGGCTGAGAAGTGCGTTCTGGCTATTAGGTACGACATATATATATATATATATATATATATATATATATATATGTCGTACCTAGTAGCCAGAACTCACTTCTCAGCCTACTATTCAAGGCCCGATTTGCCTAATAAGCCAAGTTTTCCTGAATTAATATATTTACTATAATTTTTTTCTTATGAAATGATAAAGCAACCCTTTTCTCTATGTATGAGGTCAATTTTTTTTTATTGGAGTTAAAATTAACGTAGATATATGACCGAACCTAACCAACCCTACCTAACCTAACCTAACCTATATTTATAGGTAAGGTTAGGTTAGGTAGCGAAAAAAAGCTAGGTTAGGTTAGGTTAGGTAGGTTAGGTAGACGAAAAAACATTAATTCATGAAAACTTGGCTTATTAGGCAAATCGGGCCTTGAATAGTAGGCTGAGAAGTGCGTTCTGGCTATTAGATACGACATATATATATATATATATATATATATATATATATATATATATATATATATATATATATATATATATATATATATATATATATATATATATATATATATATATATATATCTATATATATATATATATATATATATATATATATATATATATATATATATATATATATATATATATATATATATATATGTCGTACCTAGTAGCCAGAACGCACTTTTCAGCCTACTATGCAAGGCCCGATTTGCCTAATAAGCCAAGTTTTCATGAATTAATATATTTTCTCAAATTTTTTTCTTATGAAATGATAAAGCTACCCATTTCATTATGTATGAGTTCAATTTTTTGTTATTGGAGTTAAAATTTACGTAGATATATGACCGAACCTAACCAACCCTACCTAACCTAACCTAACCTATCTTTATAGGTTAGGTTAGGTTAGGTGGCCGAAAAAGTTAGGTTAGGTTAGGTTAGGTAGGTTAGGTAGTCGAAAAACAATTAATTCATGAAAACTTGGCTTATTAGGCAAATTGGGCCTTGCATATTAGGCTGAGAAGTGCGTTCTGGCTACTAGGTACGACATATATATATATATATATATATATATATATATATATATATATATATATATATATATATATATATATATATAAGTATATATATATATATATGTTGTACCTAGTAGCCAGAACGCATTTCTCAGCCTAATATGCAGGGCCCGATTTGCCTAATAAGCCAAGTTTTCCTGAATTAATATATTTTCTCTAATTTTTTTCTTATGAAATGATAAAGCTACCCATATCATTATGTATGAGGTCAATTTTTTTTTATTGGAGTTAAAATTAACGTAGATATATGACCGAACCTAACCAACCCTACCTAACCTAACCTAACCTATCTTCATAGGTTAGGTTAGGTTAGGTAGCCAAAAAAGTTAGGTTAGGTTAGGTTAGGTAGGTTAGGTTGTCGAAAAACAATTAATTCACGAAAACTTGGCTTATTAGGCAAGTCGGGCCTTGCATAGTAGGCTGAGAAGTGCGTTCTGGCTACTAGGTACGACATATATATATATATGTTGTACCTAGTAGCCAGAACACAATACTCGGCCTACTATGCAAGACGCGATTTCCCTAATAAGCCAAGTTTTCCTGAATTTATGTATTTTTCCAGTTTTTTTCTTTATGAAATGATAAAGTTATTCATTTTATTATGTATGAGTAAATAATAATTTATTGGAGTTAAAAACTAACGTAGATATATGACCGAACCTAACCAACCCTGCCTAACCTAACCTAACCTACCTTAACCGAACCTAAACTAACATAACTAAGTCAATCATTTATGTTCTTAATATAATATAATATTAATGATTGAAATAAACGAATTGGGAACATTTTATTGAAACAATAGAAAATCACTCGGCTTATTAGGCAAAACGGCCCCTGCATACAAGACCGAAAGGTGCATTCTGGCTACTAGGTATGACATATATATATATATATGTCGACCGTGCTCTCAGCCACAGCTCAGAATGGAAGCAAGTCGACGAAGAACTCTGTAGGGAAAGGCAGGTCCTAGTCAACAACGGCTTCTCCAATGGTTTCGTCGAAGACATCATAAGAAGGAAAGTGAAACACCATGCAACCTCTGAAGAGACAACCAACACAACACCTATACCCCCTATTAGACTATTTTAGAGGAACTTCTTTTCCACAGCTCATAAAACGGAGGAAAGGGTCCTGAAAGATATTGTTAATAGAAACGTTATCCCTACAGACAAAAATCAGAGGATACAACTGACGATTTACTATAAAACCATAAAAACGGCCAGCCTAATCATGAGAAACTCTCCAGACACAAAACAGAACGCTTTACAAGAGACTAACGTCGTCTATGCCTTCAAATGCCCTCTTGGGGACTGTAAGCTCCAAAAAACCCAGTATATAGGCAAGACAACAACATCTTTTTCTAGGCGTTTAACGATGCATAAGCAACAGGGCTCCATTAAGGAACATATAATCTCTTCCCACAACCAAACTATCGCCAGAGAAATCCTAGTAAACAACACAGAAATCATCGATAGATACAGCGATAGCAGGCGGCTTGACGTTTGCGAGGCATTACACATCAAGAAGTCAACACCAGCAATCAACAGCCAATTAATGCACAACTATATTCTACCCACCTCAAGACTCCGCTCCAATATAGAAGAATCAAGAAATATGGACCAATAGGCTTTCTACAATCACATCTATTCAATGCCCATTGTTTCATGTTCTGGCTTGTGTTGATGAAATTAATACCTTATTAAATACCACCTCACCCCCATCCACCTCACTCAAATGTAGATATAAACAAAATCGGAGATGTGTAAGTTCTATTCAGTTGTGTATGTGTTAACTAAAGTCTTTGAAAATGTAATAAGTTTTACGAAACGCCCTCAAGTATCGTGTCAGACTAGAAATAAAAATGAATTTTGGCGAATTGATTTTTGAATTACCTCCAAAAGTGAAAAGAAATGTATGAAAGATTGAGAAAATTCGTGTTAGAATTATTAATCTTACTTTTTCGGTCATATTTAATAATATATATATATATATATATATATATATATATATATATATATATATATATATATATATATATATATATATATATATATATATATATATATTGTGACGATAATCTCCTTCAAGAGATTGAGCCTGCTCTTCCCTCCACAAATACGTCGCAACAAATATATATAACTACTATGGAAGAAATGTCCAACAACGACAACAACACCAGCAAGGTTTGCCAGAGCGCAAAACGTATGCAGCCAGGGACACCTGCTCAGACTCAAACCGCCAAACTACCCGTCTTGCTGCCGGCTCCTCTGATTGGTCGCCGGTCTGGCTGCAACTGCACTCGCCCCCCCATACTACTTGATGTCTGGGGCCGCCACGACCTCAGTCCTCAGAATATTCCGTGCTTTCACAGTTAACACTTCTCCCTGCTAGACGTAAGCTTTAGCGTACGTATTCTGAGAGAGGTGATAGCTTAAAGCCAATATTCCAGCACCTTTCATATACTTGTATATTGCACTTCTTGTTATTTTGTCTTAACTTAACTTTTCATTGTGTCATTTAATTATTCTTATTATTTTGATTGATTGATTTTATTATACGAATTTGTAAGTCCATTTTATTCATGTTTTAATTTATTTAACGTAATTAAAATTTCATTGTTAAAATTTACTTGTGTTTTGTGTGTCTTCTCCTTACCTTACCACAGACGAAGTTCCAGATTTTCTATTTTTTTTTTAATACTATGTGACGAGGCCATACCCCTAGCTTTGAACAGCCGAACACCAACGCGTTACCGTCACATATTATATGCGGGCCTGTCCTAGGAGCTTCACTCAGGTACTGGTGCCAAGTGGTAATTTATGGTAAGCGTATTTAACTTTGTTAACGTAGCTTTACTATTTTTCATATTCAATTTCATTTTTTATAAGGTGCGGTGTATTGTGCATTACGAGAGTAACATATAGTGAAGGTGAGACAACTTTGGATTACGTGGTGACTGTAGGCCGCAGTCATACTCTTAATTGGTCATCTCTCCCTCCGTGTTATTGCTCGTGTTTACCATCTTTGTCCCTTGGATATTTCTCATTTTTGACAGATCATCATATTGGTACCCTGGTACTGTGGTCTGCCCCGGGTCAAGAGTACCCAATCTTCTGCAATCTGACTGTAGGAGGACAAAGAGGGCCATAGTTCCTCTAGCTCGAACTTTAGTTGCTGAATTGGGACCTCAGCAGCAGTTCTCGTCACCAGTTGACACCTCACACCCCTACACGTCAGTCAGAGATGATGATACATACAACGGTAGGGAATTAGCTTACTTTTTCAGAGCACAAAAGTTCGTTAATTCTGTAAGTATCATATTAAATTCAGTAGGAAAAACTTGCTTAATGTCCTATAGAGACTTGGCAAGGTATGCCTACATCTTTGGACTACCAATTTTACTTTTGAGGCAATTAACTGTTTCATTTGTTTTCGAAACTCTGTTTCATTTGTTAGTAGGATTTTCTTGCCCTTATCCTCTTACATGAGTACCGGGTACAAGATTTCCTGCGCCCTTGATTTAATTTAATCATTTAACATCTTTTACTTAACTTTAATTGTTAAAGATCTCACAGGATAGGTATCAGTTGCTACGTTGTCCTGTTTCTGACATTCACTATTGAATATTCGTGTACCTTTATTTGCTAATTTCACCATGTTTCGTCTCCAAGCTTTCCGTGCAAATCCAGCAGGTGAAATAGGGACTTTAAGTCGTGCCAAGAAGACTGAATTACAAACTCTTGCACATGAGTATCAACTAGAAGTTCCCTACCAAGCCAACAAAAAAGACCTACACAACCTGTTGCTGGATTACTATTTAGAGCAAGGTAAGATAGACTCTGAAACTCATGAAACTTACTATATTGCAGAAAAAACTGATTTGGCAACGCTGAAACTCAAACTAGAGCTGGCCAAGATTGAACGTGAGCAGCAAAGAGAAGCAGCTGCCATACGAAGAGAAGAACAAGAACGAGAAATCACCCTCAGAGAACGTGAAACTACTTTGAGGAGAGAAGAACAAGAACGCGAAACTACTTTGAGGAGAGAAGAACAAGAACGCGAAGCTGCCTTGAGGAGAGAAGAACACGAACGTGGACTCGCCCTCCACGAACGTGAGGTCGCCTTGCTCCATGAACGTGAGCGAGTACAGCTTGAAACCAAACAACGCGAGTTGGAAATACAACGCGAACATGACAAGCAACAAGCGACTCTGGCTCTAGAGTGTCGTCAACGCGAAATCGCCTTGGAAACTTCACACTTCACTCAACGCCAGCAAGCTACTGCCAATCTTCCCGTCAGTTTTAATATATCACATGCAAGTTAATGCCATCCTTTGTAGAAGCAGAAGTTGATGTGTTCTTTACCACCTTTGAAACCCTTGCTAATCAACTCAGTTGGCCTGTCGACCAATGGGCCACACTTCTCAGAGTCCATCTTACAGGTAGAGCGGCAGTCACACTCAGTACTCTGGCGTCTGAGAATGACTACCACACTCTGAAACAAGCAGTGTTGGACGCCTACCTACTTTCCACAGAAAGTTATAGAAGGAAATTCCGTGACCACCTGAAGGCAAGTACCACTACCTTCCTCGAGTTTGCTAACACGAAACGGAGGTATTTCATGAAATGGCTGGAAGCAGCACATGTCTTTACTTTTACAGAACTCGTCAACCTGATGCTTGTTGAAGAATTCATGAGACGTGTGCCGCCTCCTGTCCGCCTCTACTTAGCAGATAAAGAAGAAACCGACTACCTGAAGTGTGCTAAGTCGGCTGACACTTACAGCCTCATCCACCGGCTGACACCCGAACCATCCTCCAGTAAGAAGTCGTGGTACAGTTACGAGAAAGTGAGCCCCGATCAAGCTGGTTCACAACTGTACTGCAAGTATTGTAGACTCTATGGTCATACCATAGACAAGTGTGGTAAGTCTCAATACAAGGGAATCACTGACCAACAAAAACCCAAACCAACTCCTCCTAAGTCCGGTAAGCCTGTGATGAATGTTGGTGTTAATGTTAATGATCTTTCTCTTTTCAGTAACCACCTGTATACTGGAACTGTCTCTGCCAACGGTTCAAATCCGGAGGGACGTTTCAAATTGAAGATCTTGAGGGACACAGCGGCTCTACAATCGATCATCTTGAAGTCGGCTGTGCCCAACATCACCTACACCGGAGAAACTGTCTTCATCACTGACCTCACTGCTACCACTCCATACCCTCTCGCCAGAGTCCACCTGGATTGTCCCTACGTGAACGGGGAAGTCCAAGTCGCCGTCAGGGAAAAGCCTTTTCCCATGCCTGGAGTGCAACTTCTCCTAGGCAACGACTTGGCAGAAGACCTGCAACCGACCAACCTCATCGTCATGGACAAACCCCAGGTGTGTAACTCCGTGCCAAGTAACCCTATTCTAGAGTATGTTCCAGCAGAGGTTCAAGAGAGTGATGAAGTTTCTCCTCCGGTTCTCGTGACCACCCGTGCACAAGCCGCACGTCCACAGCCAGCTGACTCTACTGCTACCGCTGTCCCTCAAGACCCTCAGAAACTCCCCCCGCATCTGACCAAGTTGGAGTTCCGTAAGTTGCAGAGGGAAGATCTTACTTTAACACCATTGTTTTTCCAGGCTGAGACTCAACCCGACAGTATTCCTGGGTTCTTCCTAGAGAACGACTTGCTCTACCGCAGATATAGACCCAGTAAACTGAAGGAGGAGGACGATTGGGCCAACATCGAACAACTTGTGATTCCTACCAGCCTGCGGCCCACTATTCTACACCTGGCCCACGGAGCACTCTCTCACTACGGCTTCAACAAGACTTACCATGGAATTCGTCAAGACTACTACTGGCCAGGTATGGTAAATAACGTCAAACAGTACGTAAAACAGTGTCATACATGTCAGATGGCAGGCAAACCGAACATCTCCATTCCCAGATCGCCACTGATCCCCATACAGGTGCCTGCGGAACCTTTCCACAGACTCATAATAGACTGTGTTGGTCCTTTACCTCGGACAAGTTCAGGTAACGCCTACATCCTAACCATCCTGTGTCCTACCACCAGATTTCCCATAGCAGTTCCAGTGAAGAACATCACGGCTGCTACGGTTATAAAACATCTATTGAAGGTCTTCACTCAATACGGATTTCCCAGGGAGATTCAGAGCGACTGTGGTACCAACTTCACCAGTGATCTCTTCAAAAGGACACTGGAGGAGTTCAACATCAAACAGGTATTGTCCAGCCCCTATCATCCTGCTTCACAGGGTTCTCTTGAACGTAGTCATCAGACAATCAAAGCACTCTTGAAAAAGTTTTGTAGTGAAACCTCGAAGGATTGGGATAAGCAGATTGACCTTATAATGTGTATTTACAGAAGTCTCCCCAATGAGTCCCTAGGAGTATCTCCTTATGAGATGCTCTACGGCCGTAAGTGCCGTACTCCCCTTAAGGCTTTCAAAGACTCTCTCAGAGATGCCACCTTCAGTGAGCATCAGAATGTGCCCCAGTTTCTTCAAAACCTTCAACACATTCTAGAGAGAGTCCACCGTTTTGCCCATGATAATCTATTGAAAGCCCAGGAGAGAATGAAGACTCATTACGACCAGACCAGCAAAGTACGAAAATTCAAGCCGGGAGACTTCGTCCTTGCATATTTCCCTATCCCAGGTTCACCTTTAAAAACAGGTTTTCAGGACCCTACTGCGTCAAAGAGTGCAGGAATAATAACAACTACGTAACAGAGACTCCAGATAGGCGGCGGAAGACCCAGCTGTGCCACGTCAACCTCCTGAAGCAATATAATGGTACTCCTCCCACTGTCCTGACTAACTGTTCTACCTTCACAGAACCCTACATCCACAGTGAGACCTTCCCAGCTTCTCCTCCCGACAGCACTGACAAGGAGTCAGCGCTTTCTAATTCCAAAATCCTTAATGATCTTCCCAAATGCTTTCAGGATAATAATCGTGCTCCTTTGCCCTATTCTAATTCCACTCTCACCTCGTCAGATAAGCCCTTCATCCTCCATGTCGACGCCAATGGTACCGACGTTGGTGGTGTCGCGATGCAACAACGAGGCGAGGAGAATACACCTGTCAGCGACTACTGCTACAAGGAACTACGGAACAATTGGCAAGGAGCTACTCTTCCTCATCCTGAAGCTTCAGCACTTCACTCCACACCTGAAAAGTGCTCGGTCCACCATCAACACGGACCACACCACCCTACACCTCCTGCAGCACGCCCACTTCTCATCTCAACGTCTTCTACTATGGGCTTGCTAACTGCAGAAATTCAACCTGGAGACACGCTATACCAAGAGTCTGACAACATCTTAGCCCATGATCTCTCCAGAGTTTATGAAGTAGAAGCGACTCCATCTAATACTCCACCACATAACGACGTACTTCTTCCAGAACCGCAGGCTTCGGGGGAGAGTTGTGACGATAATCTCCTTCAAGAGATTGAGCCTGCTCTTCCCTCCACAAATACGTCGCAACAAATATATATAACTACTATGGAAGAAATGTCCAACAACGACAACAACACCAGCAAGGTTTGCCAGAGCGCAAAACGTATGCAGCCAGGGACACCTGCTCAGACTCAAACCGCCAAACTACCCGTCTTGCTGCCGGCTCCTCTGATTGGTCGCCGGTCTGGCTGCAACTGCACTCGCCCCCCCATACTACTTGATGTCTGGGGCCGCCACGACCTCAGTCCTCAGAATATTCCGTGCTTTCACAGTTAACACTTCTCCCTACTAGACGTAAGCTTTAGCGTACGTATACTGAGAGAGGTGATAGCTTAAAGCCAATATTCCAGCACCTTTCATATACTTGTATATTGCACTTCTTGTTATTTTGTCTTAACGTAACTTTTTATTGTGTCATTTAATTATTCTTATTATTTTGATTGATTGATTTTATTATACGAATTTGTAAGTCCATTTTATTCATGTTTTAATTTATTTAACGTAATTAAAATTTCATTGTTAAAATTTACTTGTGTTTTGTGTGTCTTCTCCTTACCTTACCACAGACGAAGTTCCAGATTTTCTATTTTTTTTAATACTATGTGACGAGGCCATACCCCTAGCTTTGAACAGCCGAACACCAACGCGTTACCGTCACAATATATATATACATATATAACTTTTTAACACTCAACCCACCAGGAGACTCGAACCCTGGCCCACAGAGTGGCAGGTACACTCTGTATCCATTGCACCATACTTCAAAGCCATAAAGAGAGGTAGGAATTCTGGGGTATTTAACCCACAGAACTCCATTCTCTCCCAGGCAATGAGATGATGAAGGACCTCTGGTGTTCTTTAATCGAGCCCTGTTATGTGGGAAAACTCGGTGTAAATGCTCAATGCACAGACTTGCCTATATATATATATATATATATATATATATATATATATATATATATATATATATATATATATATATATATATATATATATATATATATATATATATATATATATATATATAAATATATATATAAATATATATAATCTTAAATCATATATTGATTATATTGATTATATATATATATATATATATATAATAAATATATATATATATATATATATATATATATATATATATATATATATATATATATATATATATATATATATATATATATATATAATCAAGCGCCTTAATCCGCTTGACCATCACGGCCGTCTAAAATGCTATGCTATGCCCAAGATTACCATCCGAGTTGCCGTCAGGGAAGTGGCTCAAATAGCCTCGGCTATCACTTCCTTTTAGACGGCCGTGATGGTCAAGCGGATTAAGGCGCCCTGTAGTTACCAGTTGCGTTGCTTCTGGGAGTATGGGTTCGAGTCACTTCTGGGGTGTGAGTTTTCATTCGCATATAGTCCTGGGGACCATTCAGGCTTGTTCGCATTTGTGTTCCTCACGTGTGCCCCAACGAATGAGGTGATTCGGTGAAATGCTATGCCCAAGATTACCATCCGAGTTGCCGTCGGGGAAGTGGCTCAAATAGCCTCGGCTATCACTTCCTTTTAGACGGCCGTGATGGTCAAGCGGATTAAGGCGCCCTGTAGTTACCAGTTGCGTTGCTTCTGGGAGTATGGGTTCGAGTCACTTCTGGGGTGTGAGTTTTCATTCGCATATAGTCCTGGGGACCATTCAGGCTTGTTCGCATTTGTGTTCCTCACGTGTGCCCCAACGAATGAGGTGATTCGGTGAAATGCTATGCCCAAGATTACCATCCGAGTTGCCGTCGGGGAAGTGGCTCAAATAGCCTCGGCTATCACTTCCTTTTAGACGGCCGTGATGGTCAAGCGGATTAAGGCGCCCTGTAGTTACCAGTTGCGTTGCTTCTGGGAGTATGGGTTCGAGTCACTTCTGGGGTGTGAGTTTTCATTCGCATATAGTCCTGGGGACCATTCAGGCTTGTTCGCATTTGTGTTCCTCACGTGTGCCCCAACGAATGAGGTGATTCGGTGAAATGCTATGCCCAAGATTACCATCCGAGTTGCCGTCGGGGAAGTGGCTCAAATAGCCTCGGCTATCACTTCCTTTTAGACGGCCGTGATGGTCAAGCGGATTAAGGCGCCCTGTAGTTACCAGTTGCGTTGCTTCTGGGAGTATGGGTTCGAGTCACTTCTGGGGTGTGAGTTTTCATTCATATATATATATATATATATATATATATATATATATATATATATATATATATATATATATATATATATATATATATATATATATATATATATATATATATATATTATTAAATATGACCAAAAAAGTAAGATTAATAATTCTAACACGAATTTTCTCAATCTTTCGTACATTTCTTTTCACTGTTGGAGGTAAATAAAAAATCAATTCTCCAAAATTCATTTTTATTTCTAGTCTGACGCGACACGAGCGCGTTTCGTAAAACTTATTAAATTTTCAAAGACTTTAGTTTACAAATACAGAACTGAATAGAACTTACGCATCTCCGATTTTATATCTACATTTGAGTGAGGTGGAAGGGGTGATGTAGCATTAACACAAGACAGAACAAAATGTGGCATTAATAGGGTATTAATTTCATCAACACAAGACAGAACAAGAGTATTAATAGGGTATTAATTTCATCAACACAAGACAGAACACGAAACAATGGATATTGAATAGAAGTGTTTGTAGAAAGCCTATTGGTCCATATTTCTTGATGCTTCTATATTGGAGCGGAGTCTTGAGGTGGGTAGAATATAGTTGTGCATTAATTGGCTGTTGATTGCTGGTGTTGACTTCTTGATGTGTAGTGCCTCGCAAACGTCAAGCCGCCTGCTATCGCTGTATCTATCGATGATTTCTGTGTTGTTTACTAGGATTTCTCTGGCGATGGTTTGGTTGTGGAAAGAGATTATATGTTCCTTAATTGATCCCTGTTGCTTATGCATCGTTAAACGCCTAGAAAGAGATGTTGTTGTCTTGCCTATATACTGGGTTTGTTGGAGCTTACAGTCCCCAAGAGGGCATTTGAAGGCATAGACGACGTTAGTCTCTTTTAAAGCGTTCTGTTTTGTGTCTGGAGAGTTTCTCATGAGTTTTTCTGGTTTTATAGTAAATCGTCAGTTGTATCCTCTGATTTTTGTCTGTAGGGATAACGTTTCTATTAACAATATCTTTCAGGACCCTTTCCTCCGTTTTATGAGCTGTGGAAAAGAAGTTCCTGTAAAATAGTCTAATAGGGGGTATAGGTGTTGTGTTAGTTGTCTCTTCAGAGGTTGCATGGCGTTTCACTTTCCTTCTTATGATGTCTTCCACGAAACCATTGGAGAAGCCGTTGTTGACTAGGACCTGCCTTACCCTACAGAGTTCTTCGTCGACTTGCTTCCATTCTGAGCTGTGGCTGAGAGCATGGTCGACATATGCGTTAACAACACTCCTCTTGTACCTGTCTGGGCAGTCGCTGTTGGCATTTAGGCACATTCCTATGTTCGTTTCCTTAGTGTAGACTGCAGTGTGGAAACCTCCGCTCTTTTCCATGACTGTTACATCTAGAAAGGGCAGCTTCCCATCCTTTTCCATCTCGTAAGTGAAACGCAGCACGGAACTCTGCTCAAATGCCTCCTTCAGCTCCTGCAGATGTCTGACATCAGGTACCTGTGTAAAAATGTCGTCAACATACCTGCAGTATATGGCCTGTTTCAAGTTCATGTCGACTAAGACTTTTTGCTCGATGGTACCCATGTAGAAGTTTGCAAACAGGACTCCTAGGGGAGAACCCATGGTGACCCCATCTACTTGCTTATACATGTGCCCATCCGGGCTCAAGAAGGGTGCCTCTTTAGTACAAGCTTGGAGTAGTTTCCTCAGAATATTTTCTGGTATGTCAAGAGGAGTACAAGGTGGATCACGATACACTCTGTCGGCTATCATCCCGATTGTCTCGTCCACAGGTACGTTGGTAAACAGCGATTCTACGTCCAACGAGGCTCTTATCCCTGTGGCTCGTGTGCCCCGCAGTAAGTCAACAAATTTCTTTGGAGACTTCAGGCTGAAGGCGCAAGGAACATAAGGAGTCAGCAGGCCGTTGAGTCGCTTCGCCAGTCTGTACGTGGGTGTGGGTATCTGGCTAATGATTGGCCGAAGTGGGTTTCCAGGCTTGTGTGTCTTGACATTTCCATACGCATATCCAGGTTTATATTTCCCAATGATCTTTGGCAGGTGGAGTCCGGATTTCTTGGCGGTCACAGTTTCGATCAGTTTGTTGACCTTTGCTTTTAATTCGGCTTCGTTACCCTTTGGAACTTAGTTTGGTCAGAGAGTATGAGGACTCCACTAAAGAGGAACTTAACAATATGCCTTCAGCCGAACAAGTCTATGTGGGTGGGGACGAGGACAGGTTGACGAGTATAACAGTTACCAGGGAGGATGTTCTTAAACAAATAGTAAAACTCAAACCAAACAAATCCCCAGGGCCGGATGAAGTGTTTGCTAGGGTACTTAAAGAATGCAAAGAAGAGCTTTCCGAGCCACTGTCTACCATATTTAATAAATCAATAGAGTCAGGCAGAGTGCTAGAGTCATGGAAGGTAGCTAATGTGGTACCAATTTTTAAGAAAGGAGATAGATCACTTGCGTCAAACTATCGGCCAATTAGCCTAACGTCTATTGTGGGAAAGTTACTTGAATCAATAATTGCAAATACAATTCGTCTCCATCTTGAAAAACATAAATTAATAAATGAGTCGCAACATGGTTTTACAAATGGCCGTTCATGTTTAACAAATTTGCTAACTTTTTATTCCAGCATAGTTGAGGCAGTTGATAGTGGTAAGGATTGTGATGTTGTGTACCTTGACTTTAGCAAAACTTTTGATACAGTGCCACATGAAAGACTAATTAAAAAAATAGAAGCTCATGGTATTGGGGGTGCTATATTAACTTGGATTAGGGCATGGCTATTCCAAAGGAAACAGAGAGTTAGTATAAATGGGGTTAAGTCAGAGTGGGATAATGTTGTTAGTGGAGTACCTCAGGGCTCTGTCCTGGGACCTCTGTTGTTTATAATATATATAAATGATTTAGATTCAGGTTTGAGTAGCAACATTTGCAAATTTGCCGATGATACGAAAATCGGTAGGGAAATTAATTCGGAGGAGAACATAAGAACATAAGAACAAAGGCAACTGCAGAAGGCCTGTTGGCCCATACGAGGCAGCTACTATTTATAACCACCCAATTCCACTCATATACATGTCCAACCCATGCTTGAAACAATCGAGGGACCCCACCTCCACAATGTTACGCGGCAATTGGTTCCACAAATCAACAACCCTGTTACTGAACCAGTATTTACCCAAGTCTTTCCTAAATCTAAACTTATCCAATTTATACCCATTGTTTCGTGTTCTGTCTTGTGTTGATACTTTTAATACCCTATTAATATCCCCTTTGTTATGTCCATTCACCCACTTGTAAACCTCTATCATGTCACCCCTAACTTTTCGCCTTTCCAGTGAATGCAACTTAAGCTTTGTCAATCTTTCTTCATATGAAAGATTTCTAATTTGGGGAATTAACTTAGTCATCCTACGCTGGACACGTTCAAGTGAATTTATATCCATTCTATAATATGGCGACCAAAACTGAACTGCATAATCTAAATGGGGCCTAACTAGAGCAAGATATAGCTTGAGAACCACACCATGTGTCTTGTTACTAACGCTGCGATTAATAAATCCAAGTGTCCGATTTGCCTTATTACGAACATTTATGCATTGATCCTTTTGTTTTAAATTCTTACTAATCATAACTCCCAGATCCCTTTCGCAATTTGACTTCGCAATCTCAACACCATCTAGCTCGTATCTTGTAACCCTATCATCATTATCTAACCTCAGAACTTTACATTTATCAGCATTAAACTGCATCTGCCAATCCTTAGACCATTTCAAAACCCTATCTAGATCAACTTGAAGTGATAGTGAGTCTTCCTCCGAATTAATTTCCCTACCGATTTTCGTATCATCGGCAAATTTGCAAATGTTGCTACTCAAACCTGAATCTAAATCATTTATATATATTATAAACAACAGAGGTCCCAGGACAGAGCCCTGAGGCACCCCACTTACAACATTTTCCCACTCTGACTTGACTCCATTTATACTAACTCTCTGTTTCCTTTGGTATAGCCATGCCCTAATCCAGCTTAATATAGCACCCCCAATACCATGAGACTCTAACTTTTTAATCAGGCTTTCATGTGGCACTGTATCAAAAGCTTTGCTAAAGTCAAGGTACACAACATCGCAATCCTTACCACTATCAATTGCCTCAACAATGCTAGAATAAAAAGATAACAAATTTATTAATTAAACATGAACGGCCATTTATAAAACCATGTTGCGACTCAATTATTAATTTATGTTTTTCAAGATGAAGACGAATTTTATTTGCTATTATAGATTCGAGTAACTTTCCCACAATAGACGTTAGGCTAATTGGTCGATAGTTAGACGCAAGTGATCAATCTCCTTTCTTAAAAACTGGTATCACATTAGCAACTTTCCAAAACTCTGGCACTCTGCCTGACTCTATTGATTTATTAAATATGGTTGACAGTGGGTCACAAAGCTCCTCTTTGCATTCTTTAAGCACCCTGGCAAGCACTTCATCCGGCCCTGGGGATTTGTTTGGTTTGAGTTTTACTATTTGTTTAAGAACATCCTCCCTGGTAACGGTTAAACTCGTCAACCTGTCCTCGTCCCCACCCACATAGACTTGTTCGGCTGAAGGCATATTGTTAAGTTCCTCTTTAGTAAATATAGATACAAAATATTTATTAAAAATACTACTCATCTCTTCATCATTATCTGTTATTTGACCTGTCTCGGTTTTTAATGGACCTATCCTTTCCCTAGTCTTAGTACGATATAACTGAAAAAACCCTTTAGGATTTGTCTTTGCTTGTCCTGCTATGCGAACTTCATAGTTTCTTTTTGCTTTTTCTTATCTCTTTTTTAACATTTCTAACCAGTTGTACGAATTCCTGTTCTAAAGTGACCTCCCCATTTTTAATCCTTTTGTACCAAGCTCTCTTTTTACCTATAAGGTTCTTTAAATTCTTTGTTATCCACTTTAGGTCATTGGTATTCGATCTATTCAATTTGTATGGTATACTACGTTCCTGTGCTTTGTTTAGAATATTCTTATATAAGTTATATATTAAATCCACATCGAAATCCCCTTTTACGTCACCTATCGCTGGGTTCGTGTCTCGCTCTAAGACCGGCCTCCACCCCATACCCAAGACTTTCCAATCAATTTGACCCAAAAAATTTCTAAGGCTATTAAAATCAGCTTTTCGAAAATCTGGCACTTTAACAGAATTTTCTCCTACAGGTCTATTCCATTCTATGCTAAATCTGATTACTTTGTGATCACTGTTCCCTAGCTCACTCCCTGTTTCGATGTCATTAATTTGTGTTTCCCTGTTAGTTAACACTAAATCTAAAATATTATTTTCCCGCGTTGGTTCCTTAATGTGTAGTGTAAGAAAGCAATCGTCAATTAATTCTAGAAAATCTTCTGCTTCACTATTCCCTGTTTTGTTCAACCAGTTTATTCCACTAAAATTAAAGTCACCCATGACGTAAATACTGTTAGATCTAGATGCCCTAGATATTTCATCCCATAGATGCTTTGCTTCCATTCTGTCTAAATTTGGTGGCCTATATGTAACTCCTATTTATTTATTTATTTATTTATTTATGCATATACAAGAATGTACATAAGGAATGTGAGGATACAATTATGGTAATTACAGTCTTGTAAAGCCACTAGCACGCGCAGCGTTTCGGGCAGGTCCTTAATCTAAGAAAATTTTAAGGAGGTAAATACTTGCAAAATTTATAGACAAAAAAATGATAACAGATTACATGGAATGAAAAAAAAAAAAAAAAGATGAGAGAAAATTATAGGTACAGTATATTAAAGCACATAGGTAGCTATGTGCTATTATAATATTATTTGCTTTTTCGTTTAATTCTATCCAAATAGTTTCTGTGTGTGGCTCAGTTTTGATTCCCTCTTTGAGACTACATTTCAAATTGTCCCTAACATATATGGCTACTCCCCCCTCCTTGTCTAATATATCTATCTGTGTGAAATAGTTTAAATCCATTTATCTGATATTCAGCTAATAGTTCTCTATTTTCTACATTCATCCACGTTTTGGTAAGTGCAATAATATCTATTTTTTCTGTGCAGACAAGAGCATTTAATTCGTTAATTTTATTTCTTAGACTTCTACTGTTAGTGTAATATACCCTAAGTGAATTGTTATTTTGAGGCCCTTCTCTTTCCCTGATCATTTTGCCAATTCCTTTCTCCCACAAACACATACTTTTATTACCTCCTTCTTCCAAATCAATTCCCATACCTCTATCTACTAACAGTTTAAACCCAAACAAACACCTCTAACCACTTCTTCCAACGAGTTCGCAACAGCAACAACCCCAGGTCTCGATAGATGCACCCCATCACGAGCATACATTTCATTTCTTCCATAGAAGTGTTCCCAGTTGTCTATGAAAGATATTGCATTTGATTTGCAATATCTTTCCAGCCGGCAATTGACACCAAGTGCCCTCGATATCCATTCATTTCCTACTCCCTTTCTTGGAAGAATGCCACATATGATCGGGATTCCTCCCTTGCTCCTAACTAATTCAATGGCTGTCCTAAATCTCTGTATTAGTTCCTCACTCCTAACTCGCCCAACATCATTACCCCCTGCACTAATACAAATAATGGGTTTGTTCCCATTTCCTGTCATAATATCATTCATGTTTCCAACAATATCACCAATTCCAGCTCCCGGATAGCAAACCCTTAATCTGTTCCCCCTATCTCTGGCACAAAACGTTCTGTCTAAATACCTCACCTGGGAATCTCCCACAACCAAAATTCGCTTCGATTCTCCCTTTTCCTTTCGAGCAGTTTGAGGGACCTGCGCTTCAATGCTCCTCGTTACTTTGTCTTTGCCACCTCGTTGAACAACAGGTTCAACACAGCACTCGTCCTCTAATACGTCAAATGCGTTAAAAGTCCTTAGGTGTAGGCGATTAGTTGTCGGTTTTGCCAAGGTCTTCTTAAGACCCCTGTCTTTCACAACTTGCCAAGACGAGGTCTTCTTAATACTGGTCCCGTCAGTCCTCCTTGATGGAGGACTAGATAGGACTGGATAGGAGGACTCACTATCACTTCAAGTTGATCTAGATAGGGTTTTGAAATGGTCAAATGATTGGCAGATGCAGTTTCATGCTGATAAATGTAAAGTTCTGAGGCTAGGTAATGATGATAGAGTTACAAGATACGAGCTAGATGGTGTTGAGATTGCGAAGTCGGATTGCGAAAGGGATCTGGGAGTTATGATTAGTAAAAATTTTAAACAAAAGGATCAATGCATGAATGTTCGTAATAAAGCGAATAGGACACTGGAATTTATTAATCGAAGCGTTAGTAACAAGACACCTGGTGTGGTTCTTAAGCTATATCTTGCTCTGGTTAGGCCCCATTTAGATTATGCAGTTCAGTTTTGGTCGCCGTATTATAGAATGGATATAAATTCACTTGAACGTGTCCAACGTAGGATGACTAAGTTAATTCCCCAAATTAGAAATCTTTCATATGAAGAAAGATTAACAAAGCTTAAGTTGCATTCACTGGAAAGGCGAAGAGTTAGGGGTGACATGATAGAGGTTTACAAGTGGATGAATGGACATAACAGGGGGGATATTAATAGGGTATTAAAAATATCAACACAAGACAGAACACGAAACAATGGGTATAAATTGGATAAGTTTAGATTTAGGAAAGACTTGGGTAAATACTGGTTCAGTAACAGGGTTGTTGATTTGTGGAACCAATTGCCGCGTAACGTGGTGGAGGTGGTGTCCCTCGATTGTTTCAAGCGCGGGTTGGACAAGTATATGAGTGGGATTGGGTGGTTATAGAATAGGAGCTGCCTCGTATGGGCCAATAGGCCTTCTGCAGTTACCTTTGTTCTTATGTTCTTATGTTCTTAATTGGGGTAATTAGCACCTCAGAGGGAAATTTCATTGTTTTGGTGTGGGAACTGGTAAGCTAGTGTTGAGTGCAAGGTATTCCTGTTGAATTATTATCGATCGGTGGGATAGAAATTAATAGTTCAGGGTAATTAGAGGTAATTATCGTCCTCATAGCATACTGACAGACTTGTGGTGTGACCCATCGAATGGGTGATAGCAAGTGATAACATAACTCATTCTAGAATTAATTAGCTGTCCAGTTTACAATATTTAAGGTAATTACTCACTGAATGCTTGATGGGTCAAGTATCTTGGCAATCATGACTTAACGAGTGATCGTGGAGACAGTTTGTTGTCTGAAGGAGACAAGATTCTGGTTTACCAAAGTACCTGTGCCTGACTGCTGTTGACAGTCGATTAATGTAATTGTCCTTGTGTTCATTAGTGTAACTAATTTGTCAATTGTTTGATAACGTAAGAATTTGATTGGGGGTTCCTGGAGTTGCTGGTAACCCACCTAATCATTGATATCTCATTGTAGTGGAGCTGCAGGAGCTTGTTGCAAATAGACTATATATTTACTTCGCAGAGGGCTGCGAGTAATTTCCTTGTGATTGCATTTGTTGCATCCTCTGTGGACCCTCTGTAGTGTTCAGTTTAGTTAATGTATTCAGCCCGATGCGACCACAGGTAGAATCTTGTGGTTACAACTGGGTGCGGCTCTTGACAGAAATTGGTGCTACACTTGCCTGTTGAATAGCTGTCTTTAATGTGTCACAGGAAGGACTTAGCGTAGCATCATTGTTATCATTGTTGTTGTAGTATTAGAGCTTGTTGAATAAATTGTTCTGCTAAATGAAAGCTGTCTTCAACACCCTACAATATTACTGATTGACATGTTCTGCCACGTTACCTATGAATTTTATAATTGAAGGCCTGCTTCTAGATTCGAACCTGATTCATAGAGCCACACATTAAATAAATTGGCGTGAGAATCCATGGGTTACCCGTACTAGTGCTCCGGCACTCGAGAAACCCAACGACTCAGTGGATAGGGACTTCAACTTCCTTGAAGTCCTGGCAGTTGCTCCCACCTTTCTTTGCATCTGGTTTAAAGTATATGCTGCGCACCTTCTCCAACGAATGGCTTAGCAGTCCTGCTTGTGGCAAAACCTTTCCCAGAAAGGGAAGTAGGGTTTAAAAAGAAAAATATCACAATAACTAGGAATTATAGTTTTAAAAACTTCTTGTGATACACAGAAGAATTCTTATAGGATAAATAAAAATGATATGAGTCATTTATGTGCTAATTACTTATAAGAACACTTTTTGTTACAGTGATTGGACAATTGCTTTATATGTTGAGATAATTTTTAAGTTTCATATAATTAACAGATCGCAGATAAAATTAAAGTATTGCATCTTGTTTTATATATAAATATTATAAGCCTATCGTGGGTTTAGATAATAACTTCACATAATTCAAATCCATCAAGACAACACGAAATTAAATAACCAATGAAAACAACGAAGGCTACTCCTATAGCTTGTAACAGACAAATAATCATTCATATCAATTAAGCAATAGCTAATTTAAGCTTATGCATACAAAAATTAAAATTACTACTCTAATTTAAAAGTAGATGTACCTAAATAAAATATTTAAAAAATTAGATTCCCGCAAATCTAAACAAGTGACATAAATCCTATCAGTAACTAGGACTAAGTTAACTAGCATGAATTAAATATTCAATAGATTAATTTTAATTCTGGAGTCATAGTAATCTATATGCAAAATGCTGTTTTAACAAATTAGCAAATATAATTCCAAGTTAGGTTAATTTAATTGCCTGTCAGCTTGACACAATTACCATTCAGACTAATATAACTGCCAGAATCAAGATAATAATACTGATAGTCAGATTAAAAGTCAGGTTAAAACATTTGGCAATTAGGTTACTAAATTTACCAATCGCTTCTCATGTTAATATAAATGCCAGATTCAGAACAATAAATATGCCGAGCAGGTAAATGTTGCCAAACTGCTGACGTTAGACTAGAGAAATACATATTTACCGGAAGGCCACTATCTGTTCCCAGAAGAAAGAGTGATTATTATTATTATATTAATATTATGATAATTATTATAATAATAATTGTTGTATTTAATAAATATCACTCTTCCTTCTGCTTGGTCTTGAAGGAAGCCAGCCTCGGGTGAAAGAGGGCTGTGACGATCTTTGTCTGGAACCCTCAAGTGCAGGATTGGGACGACCACCTCCTGGGGCTCGTGCAGCCCAGTCTCTGCTTCAGGAGGCTGGGGTCGTTCTTGCCCTTGATGGGGGGGGGGGGGTTCTTGTACGACCCCGACCACGGCAGTCTCTGGGTTTGGAGTCCTTGTGCCTTCTTTCACTAACTTCGAGGTCAACTCCGGAGCTCACAGTTCCTGCGATGGCGCTGGAACAATCATATTGGTGTTTGTCTTTCTATTGGGGACTTTCGGCGCGTGGTGAGGGGGGGGGACCTGCTGCTTGGGTAACAGCTTCTCCTCCGTATCAACGTCCTCTGGATTTGCACCCTGGAGAAGCCACTCCAGACCGACAACAAGAGCGCAACTCCATAGTCTCTGAAGACTGATGAATACCTACTACTACTTCTATCTCTATAGTGGCCTTGACGAAGACAGGAAGCTGCTGGCGTGTCAAAATTCCTAGTCCTGATTATTTTATCGAGCTTGATTTTAAAATTCTGCAGCGTTTTGGCACGTATGGTTTAGCATAAATGCCAAAACATGAATGTCATGAGCAAGAAAAATTGGCTTGAGTTATTGAGAGGCCTTTAGGAGGTCATTAAGGAAGATGAGAAAGAGGAGAGGGCCAAGAATACTTCCACGTGTATCCCCAATGTTAATGGATAGTGTGGGATAAATGGAATAATTCACAGACGCGTACTGGAGCATGTCACTGAGATAAGACTGAAGATATTCGAGGGAGTGACCCCTGATTCAATAATCAGGGGTCAATGTAATTTAAAAAAAAATTATTATGGTTAATAGTGTCAAAAACCTTACGGAGGTGATCAAATAACCCATCATAGTGCTCATTTTTATCAAGTGCTGCATGTATCAAGTTAATCATACTAATCAATGCATTATTGGTGCTTTTTGAGGATCTGAAGATATATTGACAAGATCTAAATATATTGCATTAAGAATTTAGTTCATATGAGTAAGGCTACTTGTAGTTTAACTTTTCAAATATTTTAGACAAGGTTGGCAGAATTCATATGTCTGAAATTAGAGACATCAGTGAGATCACCACTTTTATGAAATAGGGTTACTCTTGCTTTTACTAGAATATCAGGTAAGATTCGGAATTTAAGTGATTTGTTGTAGAGCAATGAGGGCCGGAGCTAAAAAATTTAAAGGCTTTTTTTTTGTAAATTAGAGTTATCTCAGCTAGGGAACTTGACTTTTTTGCAAGAAAAAAGATTATATAGTTAATGTTAGAGGAATTAATGGGAATTAGGTACAGAGATTCTGGATAGCATCTTGTAAGGTAGTCCTTAACATTAGTTAGGTATTTTGGGACATCATTTGCAAGGGATCTGCGAATAGATGAAAAGAAACTATTGAATTTAATGGCAGTGTTAGAGGCAGATAGCACAACATCGTCATTTGCTAGAAGTATTGGTTTCGTATTCTAGATCTTCTTTGATCCTAATATTTGGGAAATAGTGTTTCACATTTTCTTATTGTTGCCCTTAATTTGATTGAGCTTATTTCCATAGTAGTTTATTTTGACTCTCCTAATTATTTTGGACAGCATTGATGAGTATGTCCTTGAAACTTCTTTGGAGATGACCCCTAACCTACATTTCTTCTCATGAGTATATCTTTTTTTATAGATTTAATATACACTTAGTTAGACAGGGAATTTTTAACCTTTTAGTTAGCATTGGAGAGTAAGTATTATAAAGGCTCGGTGTTCTGTTAAGAAATGTTTGCACCGTTAGGCTGATGTTTACTATATTACCGAATTCAGTCTCCCAGTTGATATTAGCAGCCACAGCAAACAAGTTGCTTATAGAAGTTTCCTTAAGCATCATAAAGCAATGAGAAAATCAATGCATAAATGTTCAGAATAGGGCAAATAGGATACTGGAATTTATTTCTAGAAGTGCTAGCAATAAGACAATGTTCTTCACCAGTTATGTCATGATCTTATTAGGTCTCATTTGTAATTTGTAGTTAACTTTGAGTCATCATACTATAGAATACACATTAGTTGACTTAAACAAGTTTAGCGAACGATGGTAAAGATAACCTCAGGAATTAAACCCATCTGTGTGAAGAGACTGAATAAGGTTAATTTACATTAAATTGAAATAAACAAGAGTTATGTGTGACATGATAGCGGTGTATACAAGAATGAATGGGCATAATAAAGTTGATTTTAAATAGGTTTAAATATATATCAATACAAATAAGAACACGAAACAATGGACATGAATTTGGTAAGTTTAGATTTAGGAATGACTGGTAAATACTGTTTTGTAATTACGGTTGTTGATTTGAGGAACAGTTTACTGGATAGTGCAATAGAAATGTGATCACCTGATAATTTCAAGAGTATTTTAGATATCTTTGAATTAATTTGGTAAGATATAAATATGGGTTGCCTAGTCAACCTGTCCTCCGACAAAGGACGTGACTTATTGCTCGTATGCGTTACCTAAGGCCAAATAATTATTGCACTAGAAATGGAGGCGACTCGCAAAAATGACGTGCTGTCCCGTTTTCTGTTTTGGGTCCTCTAATAGGGTAAATTAGGAGGGGACACTTTAAATTGACAATTTTCTTGCCATTGGGAAACCTTAAAAGAATGGGCTGGCTTAGTGGAGGTTAACAGAAATTTTTTAATTTTCCTAATTCTTTTGTTGATAAATTGTTTATGATGATGGTAAATGACATAGGCTCCACCAAAGAGTTTTGGGGCAAACCAATTACAACATTCTCACTCAGATTGATCAAGAGTTATTCTGCTTTTTTTCTATTAAATACCCAAGCTCCAATCTAATTTAGAATAACCTCTTTTATAACTATGCTTGCATCTTTATGCATGGATACCTTGCACGGAGACAAAGATCCGGTGGGGTGTATTACAGCTCACCGACTCCACGTTGCACAAACTCTGACTCATCTATAGAATGTTTTGGCAGTTCTAGTGTAAGCAAATGTGATCACCTCCAAGACAGAAGTTCAACTGTAAGATGTCTCTCATTTTTGCTAATTATATGCTACTTTTCCCATTTTGAACAGAATATTTGATTATTTTTTGGTGACACTACTAGCATACTCCAAAGTTCTCACAGTATGTCATTAGGTAATGAACTTCAAACTGGACAACATTGGTTAGACTTTGCCATCTCAGTCCTGTTTGTGTATGAGATTGAATGGTTGAATCACGTAAGAAATTTCGTTTATGTAATTAAAGGAAGCAGCTTATACATCAGGGGATATGAGGTTGGTCTTGATAGTGAGTGTGCAGTTGGTGGTGAGACTTGGGTACTCAGCAAAGTGAAACTGTAGGAGGATGACCATGTAGGTAGTCACCGAGGATATTACCTGTGGAACAACATGAGGTATTAGAGCTTCATATATGAGGAATTCTCTCAAATGCATGTTATTTATTATGTCACATTATATAAAAGCACATTAACGTGATGTATCAATGAGAAAATCAGTAGGAGCCACGAGGAGGGTTCGAACCCTCTCATTTGGTACTCCCAAGCTTGCTCTCTAGACCACTACACCACGATCCGGTCAGTGGCAATACAACCTAGTATTCAGCTGAATCCACTAGGATTCCCGAGGCTCCCAACAGAAGCCCAAACAGGTACTTCACACATGAAACATGAAACAATTGGGATGGAGGAAGAAGAAAAGAGCTAGTTATTGGGCTCCAGCTCCTGTCCTTTGTCTTAGTTCTCTGTTTTATTTTCAAAAGTATAAATTCAATAGAACAGAAGTTAAAAAATAATTTTGTTACTTAGAGTAGGAGAATAAAGAAAATGAAGTTCTATGACTCTTACCCTTTTTATTAGTCATTATTCATCTTTACATATTTTCAAAACCATCAGACAGACAGGTTTAAAAATAAAGGCATTTTATACCTACAAAGCAGAATGAGAGGCAATATACCCTATATCAGTATTATAAACTATCATTCAAAAGCTAAGCAAAGCAATAATAAAGCAACAACGTCTCCCTCCATCCTCCTCACTTCCCACTCTCATCCTCCCTTCCTTTCCCTTTCCTCACTCCCCCTTCCCCTTCCCTTCACTACCTAGTCTCCCTTTATTTGAGTCCACCAAACAAATCCTTCCACCTGCTTCTCCCTCCATCATCTTAGGTTATCTACCTGCTTCTCCACCAAGCTACTCCCGCATGCACGCACCCCCCTCCCCTCTCCCCGCCGCGCCAACCCTAAACGCATACCTTTCTCCCTAATTGCCTTTTTTCCTCCTACCACTTACCCTTCCTCTCTTCCTGTAACCATCTCGTCCTCTCTCTCCTCCCTCCCCTCGACCGTCCCCACTACCCCCAACCCTCCCCCTTCAAATAAGTAATTATCAAAAGAAGGCACCAAACCGGGGTGGTTATGTAGCACCACTACATCATAAATAGAGAGCGCTAAATATCGCCAAGGATGTCAATGCGAGAACAGAAACGCATAAGGTGAATTATATCAAAAGTGTCCGATTCACCAAGAATTCTATCGAGGGACAAGCGACCGCAGGGGATGGTCGGAAAGCAAGACATACGCTCGTCCTGGAAGTCAGGTCATTCAACAAGGATATGCATGACCGTAATAGGGAAAATGCAATTTGGACAGTAAGGAGCAGGGCGGCGCTCCATTAAGTGACCGTGACGTAAGTGCGTATGGCCAATACACAACCTCGCCATAGCCGTTTCCCACCGCTGGTTACAGTGTTAGGAAGAAGGCTATAAGGTCACACTACTCTTAAGAGAACGCAGTTTGTTACCAGTAACAGAAGACCAACAAACCTGCCAACGGGTAAGGATGGAGGAATGAATAACTGAGTAAAAGTTGGAATAAGTAATACCTTTACAAGAGATGGGACAAGAGCAGACAGCTTTCCTAGCGGCAGCGTCCGCACGCTCATTTAAAGACACACCAATATGGCTGGGAACCCAGCAAAACTCAACTGACTTAAATTTACTGGAAATAAGAAACAGCCAAAGCTGAATCTCGACGACCACTGGATGGACCGGATTAAAGGACTCGAGAGCCATGAGGGCACTAGAGGAGTCAACGACAACCACAAAGGAAGATTGACAACGAGAAAGCAGGAGACGATGGCATAGAGAATAGCATAAAGTCCAGCTGTGAAGATGCTAATCTCCGGAGGTAGGTCAAGAAAGTGGGGTCAGGAAAAACAACAGAGTAGCCCAAACCATCCGCAGACTTAAACCCATCGGTGAGGATGGAAACGGAGCGGGAGTGCAAAGAAAAGTGCTCAAGGACCCCGCCGCCTTTAGTTGGAATCCAAAATACGCAAATCTTACAATTCACCTCTCCTGCCATCCACCGAGTCCCATCACTCTACCCTCCACCGGCACTTACCTTTCCATCCCCCTCTCCCTCACCACCACCTTCCTCCCCCCCTCACTGACACCATGCCTCCCCTCACTACCACCCTGCTCCCCCTCACTACCTCCCTGCTCGTCCTCCCTGCCACCATGCTCCCCCTCTCTACATGACAATAATCCAATACAAGCACAGCATGAAAATAAGCCAATGCAAGCACAGCATGAAAATAAGCCAATACAAGCACAGCATGAAAATAAGCCAATGCAAGCACAGCATGAAAATAAGCCAATACAAGCACAGCATGAAAATATGCCAATGCAAGCACAGCATGACAATAAGCCAATACAAGCACAGCATGACAATAAGCCAATACAAGCACAGCATGACAATAAGCCAATACAAGCACAGCATGACAATAAGCCAATACAAGCACAGCATGACAATAAGTCAATACAAGCACATGATAATAAGCCAATATAAGCACATGATGACAATACGTCAATACAAGCACATGATAATAAGCCAATATAAGCACATGATAACAATAAGCTAATACAAGCACAGCATGACAATATGCCAATACAAGCACAGCATGACAATATGCCAATACAAGCACAGCATGACAATATGCCAATACAAGCACAGCATGACAATATGCCAATACAAGCACAGCATGACAATATGCCAATACAAGCACAGCATGACAATATGCCAATACAAGCACAGCATGACAATATGCCAATACAAGTACAGCATGACAATATGCCAATACAAGTACAGCATGACAATATGCCAATACAAGTACAGCATGACAATATGCCAATACAAGTACAGCATGACAATATGCCAATACAAGTACAGCATGACAATATGCCAATACAAGTACAGCATGACAATATGCCAATACAAGTACAGCATGACAATATGCCAATACAAGTACAGCATGACAATATGCCAATACAAGCACAGCATGACAATATGCCAATACAAGCACAGCATGACAATATGCCAATACAAGCACAGCATGACAATATGCCAATACAAGTACAGCATGACAATATGCCAATACAAGCACAGCATGACAAAACTTTCCATCCAGGGAAAGGAAAGTACCAGTAACATTAATAGCAAAATAAATCATAATAAGACATTTACATCAAAGAACACACACACATAATGGTACCTTTATACAAAACAATTACTGAAATCGCAAATCAAAGTACACGAAATTCAGCAGAACTTACAAATCTTAAATCAAGATCAGTTTCCACAGTAACAGAAGCAAACTAAAACACAAAAATATATCACATAACATTAACATTCGTAGGGGAAAACTTCAGAACACAAGTAAAACACCAGCAGTATGAAGGAAGCACAGTAACACAGGCAACCTAAACAATACAGAATAAGAGTAATGAATACAAAACATGTACATAATCACCTGTAAAATAAGTGTCCAAACCATCCCCAAACATCCTCCGTTAACCCCCGAGTATTGTACCTTACCGGACCCTTCGAGTCCTGCAGGGTCCTGTCCACAGACTATCCCTCCTGCCGCCCTATCCAGAGGCAATATATATAATCGGACAGTAGCACCGCCAATGTATTCCGACCCTTCACACTGAAGGAGTGGAAATTAAACATCAATATGCTCAAGTCCCACGTAAAACGGTAATTGTTTTCTTTACTTAAAATAAAGAATAATGATGATGAATAAAGACTAAAATAATGATCAGGCTGATGGCTGAGTGAACAGCGCTTGGGGTTCGCAGTCCATAGAGTCCGGGTTCGATCCCCAGCGGAGGCAGAAACAAATAGGCAGAGATTCTTTCACCCAGATGCACCTGTTCACCTAAAATTAACTAGGTACCTGAGAGGTAGACAGCTGCTACCGGCTGCTTCCTGGGGATGTACTCACCTAGTTGTACTCATCTAGTTGTTCTTGTGGGGGTTGAGCTCAGGTCCTTTAGTCCCGCCTCTCAACTGTCAATCAACTGATGGTCAGATTCCTGGGCCTACTGGACTATCATATCTGCACTTGAAACTGTGTATGGAGTCTGTCTCCACCATACCACTTCCTAATGCATTCCATTTGTCAACTACTCTGACACAAAAAGTTTTTTCTAATGTCTCTATGGCTCATTTGGGCACTCAATTTCAATTGTCAACTACTCTGACACAAAAAGTTTTTTCTAATGTCTCTATGGCTCATTTGGGCACTCAATTTCCACCTGTGTCCCCTAGTGCGTGTGCCTCTTGTACTAAATAGTCTGTCTTTATCTACCCTATCAATTCATTTGAGAATCATGAACAAATCCACAAGGGCCGTGACAAGGATTCGAACCTGCGTCCGGGAGCTTCCCAGACACTGACTTAATCGACTGAGCTACGACAGGGTTAAAAGGGTTGAAACCGAAGTTCTATTGAACTTACTGGATCCCGTAGCCTCTCCGAGGCACAAACCAGGATTTTTACACCCCCCCCCCCGCACCCGAGCTATGTCAATAGGCCGTTCTCCCTTTTTGCCCTTACAACATTACACACATAGATCACACTAACTTGATGCATCATATGAACAAAATTTGTTCATTTGTTCATTTGATGCATCACGTTAGTGTGATTTCTGTGTGTTTTGAGAATCTTGTTTGTGGTGATCATGTCCCCCCTAATTTGTCTGTCTTCCAGCTACGTGAGGTTTAATTTCCACAGTCTCTCCTCGTAGCTCATACCCCTTAGTTCGGGTAATAGTCTGATGGCAAACCTTTGAACCTTCTTCCAGTTCAGTCTTATGTTTGACTAGATATGGACTCCATGCTGGATCTGCATACTCCAGGATTGGTCTGACATGTAGTATACAAAGTTCTGAATGATTCCTTACACAAATTTATAAAGGCCGTTCTTATGTTGGTCAACCCGGCATATGCTGCTGATGTTATCCTCTTGATATGAGCTTCAGGGGACAGGTCTGGCGTGATATCAACCCCTAGGTCTTTTTCTCTGATTCTTGAAGGATTTCGTCTCCCAAGTGATCCCTTGTATCTAGCCTCATGCTTTCTACAGCTATTTTCATTACAACACATGTGCTTGGGTTAAACTCTAACAACCATTTGTTGGACCATTCCTTCAGTTTGTCCAGGTCTTTAGGAATCCTCAAGCTGCCCTCCTCTGTCTTAATCCTTCTCATAATTTTAGCATCGTCATCTAACATTGAGAGGAATGAGTCTATACCCTCTGGGAGATCATTTATGTATATCAGAAACAGGATAGGACCAAGAACAGAGCCCTCTATTGGTGACTTCACACCAGATTGAGGTCTCACCCCTCACTGTAACTCTTTGCTTCCAATTGCTTAGGTACTCCCTTATCCGCTGGAGGATCCTACCAGTTACCCCTGCCTGTTTCTCCAGCTAATGCACCAGCTACTTATGGGGTACTGTGTCACCGGCTTTCCAACAGTCGAAGAAAATGCAGTCCCTACATCTTTCTTACTCAATCTTTGTCACTTGATCGTAGAACGATGAGGCAAGATTTACCCTCTCTGAACCCATGCTGGTGGTTTGTCACGAAGTCCCTTCTTTCCAGATGTGTTACTAGGTTTTTTCTCACGATCCTCTCCATTACCTTGCATGGTATACAAGTTAAGGACACTGGCCTGTATTTCAGTGCCTCTTGTCTGTCACCCTTTTTCTATATTGGAATTATATTTACCATCTTCCATATTTCTGGTAGGTCTCCCATCTCCAGTGACCAGAATACACAAAGGAGAGTGGCAAGCAAAGTGCTTATGCACACACACTTTCAATACCCGTGGTGAGGTTCCGTCGGGCCAACAGCCTTTCTCACGTCCAGATCCAACAGATGCCTCTTAACCTCATTTCTAGTAATTTCAAACCCTTCCAAGGCTGCCTAGTTTACTGCCACCTCTCCTATTGAATTGAATTCCCCTCGTTCTATTGTGAAGACCTCCTGGAACTTCTTGTCGAGTTCCTCACACACCTCTCTCATTCTCTGTGTACCTGTCCTCACCCATTCTAAGTTTCATCACCTGTTCTTGCACTGTTTCCTCCTGATGTGACTGTGGAGTAGCTTTTGTTCAGTCTTGGCTTTATTTGCTATATAATTTTCATACTTTTTCTCTGCCTCTCTTCTGACACTAACATACTCATTTCTGGTTGTCTGGTATTTCTCTGTTTTCTGTTGTTCTGTTATTTCGGAAGCTCCTCTACGCCCGATTGTTTAGTTCCTTTGCTTCCATACATTCCATATTAAACGATGAATTCTTTTGCTTCTCGAATTTTTCCTTTTGGTCCGGGATAAACCTGTTTACTGCCTCCTGATACTTTTGGGTGACATAGTCCATCATGTCTTGTACATACTTAGCTCTAAGGGCTGTGTCCCATGGTATATCCCTTAGAAATTTTCTCATCTCATAATTTCCTTTTCGATAGGCCAGCCCTTGTTTACTATTTCTTTTTGTTCGGGAGATGAATCCTAGCTCTACCAGGTACTCGAAGATCATTACACTGTGATCACTCATTCCTAAGGGAGTCTCCAACTTAACATCCCTTATATCTGGCTCATTTAGAGTAAATATCAAATCAAGCATGGCTGGCTCAGCTTCTCTCATTCTTGTCGGTCCCTTGATGTGTTAACTTAGAAAGTTTCTTGTGGCCACATCCGGAAGCTTAGCTTTCCATGTGTCTAGTCCTCCATGCGGGCCTCTGTTCTCCCAATCTATCTTCCCCCTGGTTGAAGTCTCCCATGAATAGTAGTCCAGATCCGTTCCTGCTAGTGACAGAAGCTGCTCTCTCTATTATATTAATGGTGGCCATGTTGTTTCTATCATATTCCTGTCTGGATCTTCTGTCATTTGGTGAGGGATTACATATGACTACTACTATAAGTTTTTGTTCTCCAATTGCTATGGTACCTGTTATGTAGTCATTCAAACCTTCACAGCCATGAATAACAATCTCCTCAAAACTCTTGCCTTTTCTTATCAGCAGGGCAACACCATCACCACCACCACCTTTTTCTTCTCACTCTTTCCTCATTACATATTAGTCCTGTAGAAACACGGTATTAGTTATGGTTTTCGTTAGCTTTGTTTCTCTGAATGCTATTATGTCTGGGTTTTCTTCTAGTGCCCATTCTCCAAGTTCACTTGTTTTATTTGTAATCCCATCTATGTTAGTGTACATTACTTTGAAGCTCACTTTCCTCTGTTCAGTCTCGTATTCCCTTCTTGGTGAGCGTTCTGCTGATGGAGGAAGTTATGCCAGAGGTGTGAAGAGTTATGCGGTAGTTAACAGGGTCTTGGAGGATACTGGGATGAGGGGTGGGGGGTCAAGGGAAGGGGGAATGTTGTGGCTAATTTGTGATGAGGGCTGTGATTTGTGAGGGGGACAAGGAGGGAAAACAGAGAGGGGGACATGGTGAGAATGGAGGAGGGGTGACAGAGTGGGTATGGGGTAAGGGGGGAGGGAGGGCCGACTGAGCATTTGAGTAGGGGCAGGGTTGGCTCGGGGTAGGGAGGGTTTCTATGAGGAGGAGGAGGGTGGTGGTGGTATTGCCCTCCTCTCTGGTGCCATTGCATTGCTGGTTGTGGGTTCCCTCCTCACCTCTAGGAGTGTTTTGTTAAGGGCTGTGATTTCTTGGTTTTCTCCTCTTACCCTGCTCTTCTTCCTTGTTTTTTTCGCCTCAGCTCTCTCTTCGCTCATCATGTCCCTCTGGAGGAATACTTTGTGTTCTCCCACATATTGCAGTTGGCTCTCCCTTGCTAGAATATTCTCCTTCGTGGTCTCGTTTGCAAACACTATCTCTATCAGGCGGTCTCTGTCTTTGTTGTACTTGCCTAACCTGAAAACCTTCGGAATGCTTTGTTCAGCCCCCATCAATCATTAACCCCCTTTAGTATTTCATTCACTGTCGTCTATCCTTACCATTCCATCCATGTGTGTATGTTACAGAGAATTATATGAAGTAAACATAACAGAGGAAAAATAAATTGGTTTGAAAGGCGGGGACCAGGAGCTAAGAGCACGATCCTGCAGATACAAATAGTAAATACATAATGGTACTGGTATACAATACATTTACTCAGATCTCAATCCATAGAACAGTAAAATAATCTTAAATCATGATCAGTTTCCACTGTAACAAGCGCAAACTAAAAAAAAATTACATATAACATTAAAATTCAAAGAAAAAAAGGCAGAACACAAGGAAAAAACAGTGTGAACAAAGCACAGTAAAGCATTTGTACCTAAACAATAAGGCATAAGAGCAAAGTAGTACCTACAAAACATGAATATAACCACCTGTAAAATAAGTGTCCCTACCATCCCCAAGCAACATCCGTAAACCCCCAAGCATTGTACCATACCCGACCCTGCGAGACCTGTAGGGTCCTGTCCACAGACTATCCCTCCTGCGGCTCTATCCAGAGGCAAAATATATAATCCGACAGTAACACTGGCAATGTATTACGAACCTTCACGATGAGGGAGTGGAAAGTAAACATCAACATGCTCAAGGGGTCTATAATGACATTAGTCCCACACAAAGCTGTAATCGTGTCTCCTCAACCAATCCACGAGAGCAGCTTTATATTTACAAAAATATAAAACATGAAGCAGTCTCGGTACCACTACAATAATCACATTGGACACTACCCCTAATCACCCTACAAGTGGAGTCGAGTATTAGTATTAAGGGACTCGTGCAAGTACCTTTACACTAGTTCCCACTGTCCTAGCTCAATATAGTGAACATTAATATTTCCCCATATCTTAATCCAGTTAAATAGAGGAACGCCTCCTCCACCACAGGTGACACACCATAGGTCATACGCCATTTTGCTCAGCAACTGCACATAATACTTTACCTGGCAAATATTCCGTATAACGTCAGTGATACAAATAATATGGAGGGGTCACAAAGGCATCATCACTCTATGAAGGTAGGTTCAGCAAATAACCTACACGAAGTTTACAATAATGATGCCCCATAATGCTCACACCATCACAATTTAACAGCTCAATCATTGATGTTATCTTGAGATGATTTCGGAGCTTAGCATCCCCGCGGCCCGGTTCCTCGACCAGACCTCCTTTTTGTTACACCCCCCTCCCCAGGAAGCAGCCCGTAGCAGCTGTCTAACTCCCAGGTACCTCTTTACTGCTAGGTAATAGGGGCATCAGGGTGAAAGAAATATTTTGCCCATATATCTCCGCCTCCACCGGGTATCGAACCCGGAACCTCAGGACTATCCACCCAGCTGTCCAGCTGCCCAGCAGGCGCCCACCCAGATGTTAAACCGAAAATAGTCAACGACTTTTAAAACACATTCTGGAAACCCACCCCTCCTCTCCTTGTACTAAGACAAAGTCGACCACCTGATAGGCTGGTACGTGCCAAACCACATACATCTAAAAATCCCATTATCAATATCCATCGCCACCCTTCTACTTAGTGGCAAGCAGTGAGCCACAAACTATACTTTCGATAGCACCTTACAGTTCCCTATAACTGCCTTTTGATACAAGGTACACCGTCTCACTGACAAGAGGGACGTGGCCACTCTAGCACTGTGCAACACACACTCCCTATTCCTCCTCTCCGTCAACTCATAAGATTAACACCACGTCTACCCAAGGGTCTTAATACACTCGACCACTCGAATACATGAGTCAGTCGTTGACTGGTGCTGGTTGTGTGAGGGAGGGCGTTGTTTGGTGTGTCGGCAACATGGGGACCCCACTACCCCCTGTTTCCGGACTGAAACGATTGGGCCTGAATTTTCTGGCCGAGCGTCATACCCTGCACTTGAGATTGTGTTGCTGGATATGCTACGAGTTCGTGTAGCCGACGTGTACAGACTCCAGTTGTTAACGACCCACCGGGCACTCGTGAAGTTTCGCTCTGCGGCAGTTTATCGGGACTTCGTGGCAAGTTATGAAGGGCGGACATCGATGCTCTCTGGGGACGGTGGTACCGTCACTATTTCGGACTGCTGTTGTACTGTAACTTACGTGGCGCTGCATTGTGAGCCTTTTGAATTCTCTGAAGCCCTGCTACGGAGGTATTTTAGCCAGTTTGGAATGGTGGTTTCCCTCCGAATGAACTCCGTCTCTTCCGGCAGGTGGCGTGGGGTCTCCTGTGGTACTCTGACTCTCGCCTTGAGACTCAAGTCCCAGGTTCCCTCCACAGTTACCTTGTATGCATGGCAGGCACGCTCCTGTTTTCGTTGTGGCCTTGAGGGGCACCTGGCAGCCACTTGCACTGGAGTCACAGCTGCACCTATTAATCTGTTCCGAGAAGAGGACTTTCTCCCATTGGTGGCGCAGGGCCTGTCGCCTCGTGATGGAGTAGGTGGGGAGGTTCCCCTGCCGCCTGCTGACCCGGTGGTGGTTCTGAGTTCCTCAGCTGCTGGCCCGGCGTGTGTGGATGGTGGTGTCCATGATGATGTGGTGGTGTGCGCAGCTCCGCCCCCGCGATCTGTCTCTTCACTTCCGACGGCTTTTGCACTTGTTCCAGCCTCTGCTCCTCTGTCGCCTACGACGTCCCTGCAGATTCCCTCACCTGTGGGGCTCCCTCCTCCTCCGCCAGCAGCACCTGTTCTCTCTCCTGTCTCCTCTGTGGGTGGCGGTGTCGTCCCCCCACAGAGGAGGCTCTTCTTGGGTGCCTCCTGCAGGTGGTGACAGCTCCGATGACCAACGGCCCGTCCCCAAGCGTTCACGTATGGATACGGGTGCTTCGCCTTCACGTACGTGAGCTCAGGAATGTGAGGATGCGGCGTGTGTTGGTGATTCTTCTACAAGCTACTCGTCTGTGGAGTGCGAGGATGGTGCGTCTGGTGCTGGTGTCGTTCCTGTGGATGGTGTAGGCTTTGGTGTGGCTCCTGCTGTAGGGGGTGGGGGCCGGGGTGGGGCCTAAGGCTCTTGATTCGGGTGCGTCGTCCGCATCGGATGGTTCCAGTTCTTCGTTAGGGGTGGTTACCCTTGAGAGATTGAGGGTGAGCGTGGTGACCTGGTGGTGGTGCTGAAGAAAACTGCTCACTCTGAGGGTTCCGTGCCCCCTTCCCCCGTCCCCTATTTCGTCGGCGGCGGTTTTGCCACCTCTCGAGTATACGGCCGTTTCCTCTGTGTCTCCTGCTTTGTCGGAGGGGGTGTTGCCACCTCCGCAGACTCCGCCCACTGTTCCGGTATCTTCTGCTTCCACTGTGAGGGTGTTTCTGCCGCGTTCTTCGTCTTCGGTGTCCTCTGGTTGAGAGCGTTCACTTCCACCGTATTTGGTGGTCCCTGAGTATATGCCGTATCCACGGCGTCGTGGGGGCGTTTCCCTATCTAACAGGAGTATTTGATATGGGAGGCTATAAGCGAAAGTATCCATCGAGACTGTTCCCTGAGAAATATGATATCTGATTACTTATTGTGGTGTTGCTTGTGCCTGGCGTGGTTGTGGGGTGGTTTGTGTGTATTATGCTCTTTTTTCAAATTTGTTATGTCTATGTTCTATTTACTATGTTATGTACATTGCTTTGTTGCCTTGTACTAAAACACGTTACTACGTTGTCTTTACGATGTTATGTTTATTATGTTCTGTTTCCTAGTTTATATGTACTGTGTTGTATGGTGCTTGTTGTATTCCTTTGTTATCTTTACTGTGTTCTACTTACTATGATGTATTTCCAGTGTTATATATATACCATGTTCTATTTCCTGTGTTTCGGTTTTGTGTTCGCAATTTGTTTTTCATTGGTGCTGTCTTGGTTTGTACGCAGGGTTTCTGTGTGTCATGTGCCATGTATTTTTCTACTGTGCTGGATGTCGTCTGTGTGTTCTGTGTTATGGTTATGTGGTATGGTGTCTGTTGTTGAATGATGTGACACGTGGTCATGTGTTTTGGTTTTGTTTTACGTTGTATATATGTATTTTTGTTTTGTTTTTACATTTGGTTTAATTGGATTTCTATGTACATTTTTGTCGTGACAGACACCTTTGGCACTCCCCGTCTGGGTAGTACAGCTTTTTTTGTATGTTCCTATGTATTTTTTATTGTTCTTTGTTTCAATTTATGTTTTATTGCTCTGTGTGCCTTGTTATCTGTATTAGTGTCATTCTGTGCTTTCCTGTGGGATGTTACTGTGGTGTTACTGTGTATGCTCTGTGTTGTTGATTTTTGCTTTTGGTGCTTGGGCATCTTTTATTTTGTATTTATTTTGGTTTACAAATAAAAAGAAAAAAATCGAATACAAGCACCATCTCAGTCAGACGTAGAAGCCCAACGGACAAGCCCATCACAGACGTCTTTTCCCTATTGATCGCAGCTCCCGTCGCCTTTTCAAACAAATCCAACACATCCTCGACAGCCAATACACAAGCCTCATCCGATACAAATACCTTAGTGTCATCAGCGTAGCCAATAACCAGGAGATTCATCGAATTCGGCAGGGACGGCGGCACTACCAATGCACTCCCCATCACTGCCAAATAGAGGGGTTCCTGAAACAACACCTGCAGCAGCATGGAAAGTGGGCACCACTGCCGAACCAATCTCTCAATGACAAAGGAAGCACTCATTAAGCCATTGACACAAGCAATACTCCTACACTCAGAATACAGCGTCCTCACTCAGGAAATAACACCCCTCAGCTACATCCACCCGACGCAGAACCTGGTAAACAAAATCAAGATCAACTCGATCTTTCGCCTTAAACCAATCCAAATTAATCATTGAAATCTGAATATCATTCTCAGCTAGGTGAAACACTACGTCCCTATCGATTATTATTGCAGCTCACAATCGAACGACCCAGCACTCTACGAAACTGTTCAGGCTTCACAGCCTAACCCAAAACAAACCTCACACACTTCGTCAACATTTTCGATATTATTTTATAATTTTGATTTAACAAGGAAAGAGGTCTCCAATTGAACAAATCCTGCAAATTCCCCGATTTCGGAAGGAGCAGAACAATCCCGTAAGATTGGGGCCTTCTGATCACCTCATTCCAGAAAAAAAACTCACCACTTGCACAAATTCACATAAGAATAAGTTTAGATTTAGGAAAGACCTGGGTAAATACTGGTTCGGTAACAAGGTTGTTGATTTGTGGAATCAACTACTGCATAACATAATAGAAGTAGGATCCCTTGATTGTTTCAAACGTAGGTTAGACATACAGTATGAATGAGATTGGGTGGATATAAATAGGAGCGTCCTCGTATGGGCAAATAGGTCTTCTGCCCATACGAGGCAGCCTTTACATACCTGAACACACAGGCAATACATACCTTTGTTATTATTATGTTCTTATCTTGTAACTCTATCGTTATTACCTAAACTTTAAACTTTACAGTTGTCAGCATTATACAGCAACTGCTAATCTTCTGACAATTTCAAAATCCTATTTAGATTGTCTTGAAGTGATAGCAAATGTATTTCTGTGTTTACCTCCCTCCTCTATTTTCATATTATCGGCCTATATTATTTGCAAATATTGCTGCTCAAACTTGAATCTAAATAATTTATATATCTATATAAATAAAAATGAAAATGTTCATTTGTTCAAAATTGCTAATCTCCGAAAGTTCTTCACCGATTGTTTAAAAATTTTCACACAATGTTCAATTTGCATCCAATCAGGTTTCTATATACATAGCATAATAATGTCACGTCTGTGACGGAAAAAAACATGTTTTTGTGAAAAAACTGTGTTTTTCATGTGAGAGAAATCTTCGAAACCTCCTTACCGATTGCTTTGAAAGTTTGACACGACGTTGCATTCGAATAGGCGCGTTTTATATACCTACTATATACATACCTTAACTGTGACAGGAAAAAACATGTTTTTTTTTTTAAACAGCGCCATCTGTAGGATGTAAGAGCAACACACACTGTAATCTCCCAAAGATCCTCACTGATTGCTTTGAAATTCTGACACAATGTTCCATTCGAATATGCGCATGTTTTTATATACCTACTATATAGATGCCACATCTGTGACAGATAAAAACATGTTTTTTTTTTTAAACAACGCCATCTGTTGCACATAAGAGCCACACATGCTATACTAAATATGTTACGATTCCATTTCAATGTCTTCGATTGCATTGTCAAATTAAATTTTCATACATTTTTATTTATTTTCATTTAGATTTAATTTTTTGTGTGACATTGCATTGGAACTGAGCTATGTTGTTTATCATATCGTTCATTTCATGAGTATAGTTTATTTTTTATTTTTTTCATTGTTTTTCATTTCGTTTTTTAATTGTTTTTCTTATATTTCAGTGATGGGAACATCAGATCATTTGATGTTCCCAATTTTCTGATGAAAACATCAGGTCATTTGGGAATGCATCGAACGAGGGAGTTGGGAATGGTGGGGATGTGAGTAGAAGATGGTGGGGAGGACGAGGGGAAAGGGGAGGGGGTAATGGTTAGGAGAACGAGGTCTGCATTTATCTGCATTAGGTCCAGATAAATGCAGTCAATGCAAACATTCTTTCCTGTAAAATCTCTGTGACTCTTTCATAGAAACAACATAAATTCGTTACACAGTATCTCCCAGATCGAAAACCATACTGTCCGATGTTAAATAATTTTTCTCCATGGGATCTACCCATTTGGGCTTAATTATTGTTCTAGTATTTTGACTACTACACTTCTGAATGATACAGGTATATAATGAAGAGATCTTCCCTAATGCCACTTTTGTAGATTGGAATTATGCTCGCTGTTTTCCATACATCTGCCAGAGCTCATGTACTCAGAGATGCCTGAAAAATCAATTTAAGTGGTCTTTCAGGAACTCAGAAAAAATCTATTATATCTTTCACATTTATATAATCATTATATAATACATATTTTGTTAATCCCCCAACTTTTTTTTTCCATTGGCTTTAGTATAGGTATTGACCAAATACATTATATCACGACAATCTATGCAATACCACTTATTAATATAAGAGCCCTCGAAATAAGTAAGAAGAATTGTTATGTTCTTAAAAATCATAATCTTGCAAACTGTTTTATAATAGATTAGAAATATATAGTATTGTTATGTCAATGATATAACAGACATAAAAAAAAATAAATATATGAAAAGTTCAACAGAAATTATATTCCCGAGAAACGTGCAGCTATGTATTGTATTAAACAAAACCTAGCTGCATATTGTGTGCAAATAATAATAATAATGATGATATAAATGTTAAAGATGATGGAAAGACCCAATTTATGTTTAAATGTATTAACCAAACTTTGGAATGTAACCTACATCCCTTCTCAAGGTGTTGTATGTGGTGTTCTCTTGGTGCTGTATGCAGTGTTCTCAAGGTGATGTATATAGTGTTCTCTTGGTGCTGTATGCAGTGTTCTCACGGTGCTGTATAAAGTGTTCTCACGGTGCTGTATATAGCGTTCTCTTGGTGCTGTATACAGTGTTCTCACGGTGCTGTATGCAGTGTTCTCTCTTGGTGCTGTATACAGTGTTCTCACGGTGCTGTATACAGTGTTCTCACGGTGCTGTATACAGTGTTCTCACGGTGCTGTATACAGTGTTCTCACGGTGCTGCATACAGTGTTCTCACGGTGTTGTATACAGTGTTCTCACAGTGCTGTATACAGTGTTCTCACGGTGCTGTATACAGTGTTCTCACAGTGCTGTATACAGTGTTCTCACGGTGCTGTATACAGTGTTCTCACGGTGCTGTATACAGTGTTCTCACGGTGCTGTATACAGTGTTCTCACGGTGCTGTATACAGTGTTCTCACGGTGCTGTATACAGTGTTCTCACGGTGCTGTATAAAGTGTTCTCACGGTGCTGTATATAGTGTTCTCTTGGTGCTGTATACAGTGTTCTCACAGTGCTGTATACAGTGTTCTCACGGTGCTGTATACAGTGTTCTCACAGTGCTGTATACAGTGTTCTCACGGTGTTGTATACAGTGTTCTCACGGTGTTGTATATAGTGTTCTCTTGGTGCTGTATACAGTGTTCTCACGGTGCTGTATACAGTGTTCTCACGGTGCTGTATACAGTGTTCTCACGGTGCTGTATGCAGTGTTCTCACGGTGTTGTATACAGTGTTCTCACGGTGCTGTATACAGTGTTCTCACGGTGCTGTATACAGTGTTCTCACGGTGTTGTATACAGTGTTCTCAAGATGCTGTATACAGTGTTCTCACAGTGCTGTATACAGTGTTCTCACGGTGCTGTATACAGTGTTCTCACGGTGTTGTATACAGTGTTCTCACAGTGCTGTATACAGTGTTCTCACGGTGCTGTATACAGTGTTCTCACAGTGCTGTATATAGTGTTCTCTTGGTGCTGTATACAGTGTTCTCACAGTGCTGTATACAGTGTTCTCACGGTGCTGTATACAGTGTTCTCACGGTGTTGTATACAGTGTTCTCAAGATGCTGTATACAGTGTTCTCACAGTGCTGTATACAGTGTTCTCACGGTGTTGTATACAGTGTTCTCACGGTGTTGTATATAGTGTTCTCGCGGTGCTGTATACAGTGTTCTCACGGTGCTGTATACAGTGTTCTCACGGTGTTGTATACAGTGTTCTCACGGTGTTGTATACAGTGTTATCAAGATGCTGTATACAGTGTTCTCACAGTGCTGTATACAGTGTTCTCACGGTGCTGTATACAGTGTTCTCACAGTGTTGTATACAGTGTTCTCTCTTGGTGCTGTATACAGTGTTCTCACGGTGCTGTATACAGTGTTCTCACGGTGTTGTATACAGTGTTCTCACGGTGCTGTATACAGTGTTCTCACGGTGTTGTATACAGTGTTCTCACGGTGTTGTATACAGTGTTCTCAAGATGCTGTATACAGTGTTCTCACGGTGTTGTATACAGTGTTCTCACGGTGTTGTATACAGTGTTCTCAAGATGCTGTATACAGTGTTCTCACAGTGCTGTATACAGTGTTCTCACGGTGTTGTATACAGTGTTCTCACGGTGTTGTATATAGTGTTCTCGCGGTGCTGTATACAGTGTTCTCACGGTGCTGTATACAGTGTTCTCACGGTGCTGTATACAGTGTTCTCACGGTGTTGTATACAGTGTTCTCACGGTGTTGTATACAGTGTTCTCACGGTGTTGTATACAGTGTTCTCAAGTAAGTAATTATCAAAAGAAGGCATCAAGTCGGGGAGACTATTTACAACCATCATATGTGAGTGATATTCAAAAGGTGCAAACTATCACGAAGGATGCCCATACGAGAACAAAAGTGTATACGGCGCGCAATATCAAAGGTATCCGATTCACCATGGATTCCATCGAGGGACAGGTGACCGCTAGGAACAGTCGGGAAACAAGACACACGCACATCCTGAAAGTCAGAACATTCAACAAGGGCATGCACAACCGTAAGTGGGACAATAAGGAGCAGGGCGGCACTCCATTAATGTCCGTGAGTTAAGTGGTTATGGCCAATACGTAACCTCGCCAGAGTCGTTTCCTTCCGTCGGGGTTGCGGTGGTAGGAGGAAAGCCAAGGGGACATGCTACACTGTAGGGCACACAGCTTGTTACAAGTAACAGAGGACCAACGATCCTGCCAACGAGCACGGATTGTGGAATGAATAACTGGGTAGAAGTCGAAATAAGGAACACCTTTGCGGGAAACGGGGCAAGTATGGATTGCCTCGTTTGCAGCAGCAAGATTACGCTCATTTAAGGAAACACCAATATGGCTGTGAACCTAGCAAAATTCGTCTTAAATCTGCTAGAGATAAGAAACAGTCAATATTGAATATCGACCACCACAGGATGGACAGGATTAAAGGACTCCAGAACCATGACGGCACTGCGAGAGTCAACCACAACAACAAAGGAAGATTGACAGTGAGAAAGCAGTTGACGAAGAACATACAAAATTGCATAAAGTTCGGCCGTGAAATAGCTAGTCTCCGGTGGCAGGCGACAAATATAGATGTAGTCAGGAAATACAATGAGTAGCCTATACCATCGGCACACATAAACCCATCTTTGAATGTGGAAGTGTGAATAAAAGTGAGGGGTTTCACAACTGTAGGAAGGGTAAAAGCTTTCGTCATGAGGGTCAAGGTTCTACAAATCTTAGGAAGAGGGACCCTCTATGGGGCAAGGACAGAACGACACGAGTAAAAATACTGGTAACACGAACCGAGAGAGAGAACCTTGTAAGCGAGACAATCGTATAGAAAGGGGAAGGTGGTGAAAAGGAACAAGGCCCACAAGAGGCGTAATGGTCAAAGTACAACATAAGCGAGAGTGAGGATGCTGTAGGGACCGCACAAGGTAGCGAAGACAGTAGCGATCACTGCAGTCCTGTAGAGACAGAATGCCAGTTTCAGTATACAGGCTCTGGGTAGGAGTCGAACGAAAGGCACTAGAGCTGAGTTGTAACCCAGTATGGTGAAGGGCATCGAGACGACGAAGCGTTGAGGGAGAAGCAGACGAGTAAGTAAGACAGCCATAATCGAGATAAAACAGCACGAGAGAGGAATGTAGAGGGAGAGGAGTGTACGCCAATCAGCTCCCCAGGAAGTATGGGACAAGACCTTAAGTAAATTAAAGGTCTTAGAGTATTCATCTCGGAGGTAATAGATATGGGGCGACCAAGACAAACGAGTGTCAAAGAATAACCCCCGAAATTTGGCAGAATCCTTATACAAAACAGGATTACTATAAAACGACATAGGGATCGTTACCTGCTTCCGAGTCACAGCACAAGTCGTAGTTATAGAGAACTTTAAGCCATGACTGGTGGTCCAGGACGACACGGCATCAATTGCAAGTTGAAGCCGCCGTTGGAAGAATGACGAGTCATCACCTTGACAGCAGAGGTTAAGATCGTCAACATAGAGAGCTGAGAAAAGGCCAGAGGGAAGGGAGGAAAGAAGACCATTGAGGGCAACCAGGAAAAAAATAGTGCTCAGAAAAATAGTGCTCATCTCAGGTGTACCCCCCCCCCCCCAAGGTGTACCTTGGGGGAGGTACACCTTCATATTGCTGAAAAGAGTCATAGAGAGTGGTACCTAGCCTCACTCTAAAGGAACGACCAGAGAGGAAGCTCTGGAGGAAGAGAGGTAGATTACCATGAAGTCCTAAGAAACGGAGTTGGCATAGAATATGGTATCACCAGGTGGTATAAATTTTTATATGAAAATGTAATACAATGTAATAGATGTAATGCCGTGTAATACTTTTTTTTATATGTATACACGGCAGAATTCATGCCTTTTCCAGGTCAAAAAGGGCAACAACCACGGATGTCTTCGCAGCAAAGACAGTACGAATATAGACTGGGGTGGGGGGGATGGTGGGAAGGACGAGGGGAAAGGGAAGTGGGGAATGGTTGGGAGAACAAAGGGACGGGAGAGGGAGGGATGGTGGGGAGGACTAGGGGACGGGAGAGGGAGGGATGGTGGGGATGACTAGGGGACGGGAGAGGGAGGGATGGTGGGGAGGACTAGGGGACGGGAGAGTGAGGAATGGTTGGGAGAACAAGGGGACGGGAGAGTGGAGAATGGTTGGGAGAACAAGGGGACGGGAGAGGGAGGGATGGTGGGGAGGACTAGGGGACGGGAGAGGGAGGGATGGTGGGGAGGACTAGGGGACGGGAGAGTGAGGAATGGTTGGGAGAACAAGGGGACGGGAGAGTGGGGAATGGTTGGGAGAACAAGGGGAAGGGAGAGGGAGGGATGGTGGGGAGGACTGGGAAACAGGAGAAGGTTGCATTGCTGAGCCACAGCAATGCGTGGCCGGATACAGCTAGTATATAATAAAATACAGCAACATTACATACTTACTAATTATTATTGGTGTGAAATTTTACCTTCAGGTGGCAATCAGCAATACTAGAAGGCATCAGCTGCATATTCACTTTGTGGATCCTCCTTATTACTTCTACTACTACTCTGTGTGTCGGACAGGTGCTTGCCTTTCTTAATCAATGAATGCATTATCCATAAGTTCCACTAACCAGGTTGTGTTCTTGTTATTATTAGTACTGGTTGTGCACTTTTTTAATTCATATAAAATCCATTTGTTAACATATTGGGATTAAATTTTCATGATGATGACAAATAAGGTGAGATTTGTTTAACATTTTTCTTTATATTTCATATTTGGACGAATATTTTTGACCTCCCAGCCCCTTAATGGACATCACACTTTCTATAGCATGCCTAATTGTTGACAGTATCCACCTTCCAGGTAACATATTACTAGGGTTGTATGCCATGATTGATGAAAATATTGCATTGTTTCCCCATCGTTGGAACATTAGTATTAAAAAAAAGTCATTCCATTATGTAGTATGTATGGAATGGGTCACGAGTTCAACCATTAGGAAGATTATGTTCATTTTGTTGACAGCCGACTTCCTAACACTGGTTTGTCAAGTCCTTGTCACAGTAGCATACCCAATGAAACAGGCCCTAAATTGAAGCATCATAGTTGTGCGGTTACTCAGGAGAGTGAATATCGAGACTTTCTGGAGGGGGACGCCCTAATGGATTCTCGTCGTCTTGCTCACCTAGCGGCTTCCATCTTGACCTTTCATCAAGATGGAAGGCTTCCATCTTGAACCTAGCGGCTTTCATCTTGAACCACTGACCGCCTAGCGGTCAGTGGTTCTATGGCTGCTGACACTGTGCTGCAGTCTCACCCTCTCACAAGAGTAACAGTTAAGATTCAGGGAGTGCCTGAGATATTGGATATCATTCCTGACAGTGAAACATGGAAAGGGAACGTTAAATATGTTGAACCTTCCTGGCACGAGGTGCAGGATGGTACCGTTACATTGTACATTGCAAATACTAGCAGTGCCAACATCTATCTCCAATCTAGCACCCATGTTGTAGATTTTGTCCATTACTCGTTTCTGATGCGAGTGAACAATGATGTCTCCGTGGAGCATGCTGTGTGTGCACTCACACCAGGAGAATGTGGATCTCAGCCAAAGGTGCAAGCATAACACTTCAGTCCTACTGATTTCCCTGACTCCATGGTTCAACTTTCGGAAATTTTTAACCAAAAATAGAGCAGTTGTACCTATACCAGGAGAAAAGTTAGGCCTTACACCTCTTATTACATATAAAACTCCCCTTGAGCAAGAAACTAGACCAATTTATGTTTCAGCTTGCCGTTTACAACATTCTCAGAGAGCAGAAGCTGATAGACTTATTGAGAATCTCTAACCAAAACAAGATGGGATATGTAGACTGGTAATCGACTACTGGAAGCTTAACAGAGTAACAATACATGACTGTTTCCTACTTTGTCCTAAATGATTTGATGCAAAGCATAAGTCGAAACTAGGTATTCTCAACTTTAGATTTGTTGCAAGGATTCTGGATCCTTGCAATAATGCAATGTTGTTGCAATCCTTGCAATGGATTGCAAGGATCCCACTTGATTAAGAAAGTAAACAGTTGACAGCTTTTAGCACTCCTAATGTACATTTTCAAGAGAATGCCTTTTGGTTTGCACAGCAGCCCAATAACCTTTTCCAGGCTGATAATGAACCTCTTTCGTAGATTGCTAGGTTTTTTAAAAGAGAAGATTATCTTCTTAGGTCATACAGTTACCCCATCAGGAATTACCTTGAATGAATAAAAAAATATTGCTGCTCGTGACTTTCTAATGCCACGTAATGCAGAAGATGTAAGACAGTTCACAGGTCTTTCATGGGTTTATCGTTCATTTATTGCTGGTTTCTCTATCATAGCTGCCCCACTTTATAAGTTACAAAGAAAAGATGAACCCTTTGTTAGGGAAGAAGCTCAAGAACAGTATCTCAATAAACTCAAAGCATCACTGATCTCTTCACCTGTCCTTAGGCACCCAGATTTTTCTGAACTTTTCATATTAGTCACAGATGCTAGTGATGTAGGCTTGGGTGCTACATTACTTCCATCCGAGGGACACAAGATCACGCAAAAGCTTATGCTAGCATATCATGGAACCATACCCTATTCATGTGTACCCAGTGACTAAAGCACCATGGGAATGAGTATCAATGGATTTGTTGATAAAATTTGCAGAAACAGAAAAGGGTAACAAACATTTGCTTGTAATGGTTGATAATTGTTTCTGTTATTGTGAATTAGTTCCTATCTATAATAAAACAGCAGAAACTATAGCCAGTTCATTCTATGATCAAATAATTTGGAGATATAGCATGCCTAAAGCTACAGAATGATCAAAATAACTGTTAATGAGGCTGAGGCAGAAGATGACAATGAAGCTACCCAGACAGATTTTTCTATTGGGACACCACCTACTGTGGTTGGCAGACCACTTTGCATAGCGCTACCCCATGCCTGCACCTATAAACTTAGATCTAGACCTTTAGTCTCAACTGTGCACTCACCCCGAGTCCAGTGCCTAGGTGCTAATGAGAGTAACTACCCAGTTGAGAATTACACACATACAGTTTCATCTGTTCGTGACCTTCAGTCAGATCTAGATTTGTATAGTGTTCTTTATGAACTAGGTGCTGACATTCGCAGAATATATAACCAAGTGCTTTGCTAGGTTTCCTTGCACGAAACGCTGTGCATATTAGTGGCTTTCGGCATTGTATTCACTAGCTCTTTCAAATAATCCAACATTATTTAACTCATCTTGTTTGTATGTACTTTTACCTTAAAAAACATTTGATTGGATTAGATTTAAAGTGCAATTGCAGTTATCGTTTTGTTTTCATTGAGCCAAGCAAGAGAACTATAGTCTCCTGGACGAATGAGTTGTCTTGCTTGTTGCCTTACTTCTCACTATCTCTACCTCATGTGTCCTATTGTTGTTGTTGTTGTGAAATGCAATGTAAATACTTATTTCAACTTTGAACTGTTTTTCAATCATATACCAGTGTGGAATCTACTGAGCCATTTGTATTTTTACTGTGCATGTCATCAAGAGTTCTCTTAGTGTTCTAGCAACCACACTGAGACCAGGGATTCTTGAAAAAGAATATCTCTTGTTACTCCAGAGTTGACTGACTGACTGCTATCATCAAGATGTTAGCCTGCATGGTCTAGTCCATATTAATGATTTGTAAATATTATACATCTCATTGAAAAAATCTGTTATCTAGTTTCAAACTCATTGTGGTTGTTAGGCCATAACTCTTGTTACATTTAATTCAGATAATTGTCTTTTATTATTTCCAAGCACATGCCATTGACACAAGATGTTGATCAATTTTTTTTTTGCAATACTTTTTGAGTACGATTTCTTCATACCTGATGATTAGACATGCAAATGTTCTTCATGCTCTTGTTCCAATTAATGCATTGTTACCATTTCTTTCTATCACATATGTTTCACTGAGTATGGCTATGTTCTAAAAAACATTTTGTGCACATGCCAAGCGGTGTCAGTATAAACTTACACCTGTTCTCTCATTTAATGTGTTATTTGACCTTTTTCCTTTAAGACATTAAGTTTAACCTACGAAGGTCCTTAAGAATCTATGTATTAGTTACCCAGAGATTTGTCGACAAGGAACAGCGACTTAGTAGCGTGTCCAAACAGTGTCAGCCTTCAAATTGTTGGCGGTTGGAGTGTAGCCAATTACAAAGGCACTAGGGCTGTGACGTCATATCAATAGAACTGGTGGGGTGCCGCTCAAATGGACGGCACCAGTACATAACCAAGAGCAGAGCAGGTAGGACCGTGGTTTGGCTGAGTCTTGGATTACCTCACCCCAATGTGAGGAGCGTTATCCTCAACTGAGCGTTATTATCAATCCTGTGAAACAGGATGATAGGGGCTGGACAATACCTGTTTGATGTTGAACTCTTCCAGTGTCCTCTTGAAGAGATCACTGGTGAAGTTGGTGCCACAGTCGCTCTGAACCTCCCTTGGAAATCCATACTGGGTGAAGATCTTCAATAAGTGTTTCACAAACGTAGCAGCCGTAATGTTCTTTACTGGAACTGCTATGGGGAATCTGGTGGTAGGACACAGGATGGTTAAGATATAGGCGTTACCTGAACTGGTCCGAGGTAAAGGACCAACACAGTCTATAATAAGTCTGTGGAAAGGTTCCGCAGGCACCTGTATGGGAATCAGTGGTGTTCTGGGAATAGAGATGTTCGGTTTACCTGCCATCTGACATGTATGACACTGTTTGACGTACTGTTTGACGCTATTTACCATACCTGGCCAGTAGTAGTCTTGACGGATTCCATGGTAGGTCTTGTTAAATCCGTAGTGGGAGAGTGCTCCGTGGGCCAGGTGTAGAATAGTGGGCCGCAGGCTGGCAGGAATCACTAGTTGTTCGACATTGGCCCAATCGTCCTCCTCCTTCAGTTTACTGGGTCTATATCTGCGGTAGAGCAACTCGTTCTCTAGGAAGAACCCAGGAATACTGTCAGGTTGAGTCTCAGTCTGGAAAAATAATGGTGTCAAGGTAAAATCTTCCCTCTGTAACTTACGGAACTCCAACTTGGTCAGATTCGGGGGTAGTTTCTGAGGGTCTTGAGGGACAGCGGTAGCAGTAGAGTCAGCTGGCTGTGGTCGTGCAGCTTGTGCACGGGTGGTCACTAAAACCGGAGGAGAAACTTCATCACTCTCTTGAACCTTTGCTGGAACATATTCAAAGATGGGATTATCCATTACAGAGGTACACACCTGGGGTTTGTCCATGACGATCAGGTTGGTCGGTTGCAGGTCTTCTGCCAAGTCATTGCCCAGGAGAAGTTGCACTCCAGGCATGGGAAAAGGCTTTTCCCTGATGGCGACGAGGACTTCTCCGGTCACGAAGGGACAATCCAGGTGGACTCTGGCGAGAGGATAAGGAGTAGTAGCAGTGAGGTCAGTGATGAAGACAGTTTCTCCGGTGTAGGCGATATTGGGCACAGCTGATTTCAAAATAATCGATTGAAGAGCCGCTGTGTCCCTCAAGATCTTCAGTTTGAAACGTCCCTCCGGATTTGAGCCGTTGGTAGAGATAGTTCCAGTATACAGGTGTTTACTGAAAAGAGAAAGATCATTACCATGAACACCAACATTCATCACAGGCTTACCGGACTTAGGAGGAGTCTGTTTGGGTTTAGGTGATTCGGTATTTCCTTTGTGTTGAGACTTACCACATTTATCTATGGTATGTCCATAGTCGGACCGCCAAGAAAGACAAGCCGAAAACAAAGACCAAAGATCAGAGCTTGCTCCCACCATCACGAAAGAAGTAAACCAATGAAGTAATCAACCTTCAATTACCATCAACTGCCAGCTGGCTGCGTTCCTGGCCTCTGTGTGGACTGCAAATGACGCCCTACTCAATTCTACTTCCATCTACTCAAGTTCTAATCCGCGGTGGTTGGGCCACCGATCTTTTATCTCCCCTCTTCACCTCATCTCCAGATCCTTGCTCAAGATTTCTGCAACCTCGCCCCGTTCTTCCATCCCCTGCTTGCCAACTCTATGGACATTTTAATTTCATTTCATGTCCATAGAGTCTACAATACTTACAGTACAATTGCGAGCCAGCTTGATCGGTACTCACTTTCTCGTAACTGTACCACGACTTCTTACTGGAAGATGGTTCTGGTGTCAGCCGGTGGATGAGGCTGTAAGTGTCAGCCGACTTAGCACACTTTAGGTAGTCGGTTTCTTCTTTATCTGCTAAATATAGACGGACAGGAGGCGGCACACGCCTCAAGAATTCTTCAACTAGCATGAGGTTGACGAGTTCTGCAAAGGTAGAGACATGTGCTGCTTCCAGTAATTTCATAAAATATCTCCTTTTGGTATTAGCAAATTCGAGAAAGGTAGTGGTACTTGCCTTCAGGTGGTCACGGAATTTCCTTCGATAACTTTCGGTGGAGAGAAGGTAGGCGTCCAACACTGCTTGTTTCAGAGTCTGGTAGTCATTCTCAGACGCCAAAGTACTGAGTGTAACTGCAGCTCTACCTGTAAGATGTACTCTGAGAAGGGTTGCCCATTGGTCAGCAGGCCAACTAAGTTGATTAGCAAGGGTTTCAAAGGTGGTAAAAAACACATCAACTTCTGTCTCTACGAATGGTGGCATTAACTTGCATGTGATATATTGAAACTGACGGGAAGATTGGCAGTAGCTCGCTGGCGTTGAGCGAGGTGTGTAGTTTCCAACGCGAATTCTCGTTGACGACATTCCATAGCCAGAGCTGTTTGTTGTTTGTCATGCTCGCGTTGCATCTCCAATTCGCGTTGTTTTGTTTCAAGCTGTACTCGTTCCCGCTCACGGAGTATTGCAATCTCAAGTTCTTGATCTTCTTTCCTCAAGGCAGCTTCTCGTTCCTTTTGTTCCTTTCGTATGGCAGCTGCTTCCCTTTGCTGTTCACGTTCGATCTTGGCCAGCTCTAGTTTGAGTTTCATCGTTGCCAAATCAGTTTTATCTGCAATAAAGTAAGTTTCGTGAGTTTCAGAGTCTATCTTACCTTCCTCTAAGAGATGATCCAGTAACAGGTTATTATTTCATTTTTGTTGGCTTGGTAGAGAACTTGTAGTTGATACTCATGTGCAAGAGTTTGTAATTCAGTCCTCTTGGCACGACTTAAAGTCCCTATTTCACCTGCTGGATCTGTACGGAAAGCTTGGAGACGAAACATGGTGAAATTAGCAAATAAATGCACAACGAATATACTGTTGTGATATGGTGAATGTCAGAAACAGGACAACGTGGCAACTGATACCTATCCTGTGGAATCGTTAACAATTAATGTTAATTTCAAGATGGTAAATGATTAATAAATCAAGGTCGCAGGAAATCTTGTACCTGGTACTCATGTAAGAGAATAAGAGCAAGAAAATCCTACTAAACGAACGAAACTGAGTTTCTAAAACAAATGAAACAGTTAATTGCCTCAAAAGTGAAATAGGTAGTACAAGAATGTAGGCATACCTTGCCGAGTCTCTATAGGACATAAGCAAGTTTTTCCCACTGAAATTAATATGATACTTACAGAATTAGCGAACTTTTGTGCTCTGAAAAAGAAGGCTAATTCCCTATCAATGTAAATATCATCATCTCTGACCGACGTGTAGGGGTGCGAGGTGTCAACTGGTGACGAGAACTGCTGCTGAGGTCCCAATTCAGCAATTAAAGTTCGTGCGAGAGGAACTATGGCCCTCTTTATCCTCCTACTGTCAGATTGCAGAAGATTAGGTGCACTTGACCCGGGGACAGACCACAGTACCAGGGTACCAATATGATGATCTGCCGAAAATATGAGAAATATCCTAGGGACAAAAGATGGTAAACACGAGTAATGCTTGTTCGCATTTGTGTTCCTCACGTGTGCCCCAAAGAATGAGGTGATTTGGTGAAATGCTATGCCCAAGATTACCATCCGAGTTGCCGGCGGGAAAGTGGTTCAAATAGCTTCGGTTATCACTTCCTTTTGTCCGGCCGTGATGGTCAAGCGGATTAAGGCGCCCTGTAGTTACCAGTTGCGTTGCTCCTGGGAGTATGGGTTCGAGTCACTTCTGGGGTGTGAGTTTTCAGTCATATATATATATATATATATATATATATATATATATACAGAATAACCACATGTGAAAAAGAGAAAATGCTTAACGCATTAAGCATGAGGATAATGGGTTATCCTCGTAGCACTTAACGAATCTTCATTATACTTTGCTCAGATGAAGGCGAATTTGCCGAAAACGCGTTAAGCATTTTCTATTTTTCACATGTGGTTATTCTGCGTACTTGGATCAGTGTTTTTGTGATCATTGTTGCATATATATATATATATGCAACAATGATCACAAAAACACTGATCCAAGTACGCAGAATAACCACATGTGAAAAATAGAATATATATATATATATATATATATATATATATATATATATATATATATATATATATACAGTATATATATATATATATATATATATATATATATATATATATATATATATATATATATATACAGTATATATATATATATATATATATATATATATATATATATATATATATATATATATATATATATATATATATATATATATATATATCATTTTGTCCGGTCGTGATGGTCAAGTGGATTAAGGCGTCTTGTACATACCAGTTGCGTTGCTTCTGGGAGTATGGGTTCGAGTCACTTCTGGGGTGTGAGTTTTCAGTTGCATATTGTCCTGGGGACCATTCAGGCTTGTTCGCATTTGTGTTCCTCACGTGTGCCCCAAAGAATGAGGTGATTTGGTAAAATGCTATGCCCAAGATTACTATCCGAGTGCCGGCGGTAGGGTGGTTCAAATAGCCTCGGCTATCACCTCATTTTGTCCGGTCGTGATGGTCAAGTGGATTAAGGCGTCTTGTACATACCAGTTGCGTTGCTTCTGGGAGTATGGGTTCGAGTCACTTCTGGGGTGTGAGTTTTCAGTTGCATATTGTCCTGGGGACCATTCAGGCTTGTTCGCATTTGTGTTCCTCACGTGTGCCCCAAAGAATGAGGTGATTTGGTAAAATGCTATGCCCAAGATTACTATCCGAGTGCCGGCGGTGGGGTGGTTCAAATAGCCTCGGCTATCACCTCATTTTGTCCGGTCGTGATGGTCAAGTGGATTAAGGCGTCTTGTACATACCAGTTGCGTTGCTTCTGGGAGTATGGGTTCGAGTCACTTCTGGGGTGTGAGTTTTCAGTTGCATATTGTCCTGGGGACCATTCAGGCTTGTTCGCATTTGTGTTCCTCACGTGTGCCCCAAAGAATGAGGTGATTTGGTAAAATGCTATGCCCAAGATTACTATCCGAGTGCCGGCGGTGGGGTGGTTCAAATAGCCTCGGCTATCACCTCATTTTGTCCGGTCGTGATGGTCAAGTGGATTAAGGCGTCTTGTACATACCAGTTGCGTTGCTTCTGGGAGTATGGGTTCGAGTCACTTCTGGGGTGTGAGTTTTCAGTTGCATATTGTCCTTGGGACCATTCAGGCTTGTTCGCATTTGTGTTCCTCACGTGTGCCCCAAAGAATGAGGTGATTTGGTAAAATGCTATGCCCAAGATTACTATCCGAGTGCCGGCGGTGGGGTGGTTCAAATAGCCTCGGCTGTCACCTCATTTTGTCCGGTCGTGATGGTCAAGTGGATTAAGGCGTCTTGTACATACCAGTTGCGTTGCTTCTGGGAGTATGGGTTCGAGTCACTTCTGGGGTGAGTTTTCAGTTGCATATTGTCCTGGGGACCATTCAGGCTTGTTCGCATTTGTGTTCCTCACGTGTGCCCCAAAGAATGAGGTGATTTGGTAAAATGCTATGCCCAAGATTACTATCCGAGTGCCGGCGGCGGGGTGGTTCAAATAGCCTCGGCTATCACCTCATTTTGTCCGGTCGTGATGGTCAAGTGGATTAAGGCGTCTTGTACATACCAGTTGCGTTGCTTCTGGGAGTATGGGTTCGAGTCACTTCTGGGGTGTGAGTTTTCAGTTGCATATTGTCCTGGGGACCATTCAGGCTTGTTCGCATTTGTGTTCCTCACGTGTGCCCCAAAGAATGAGGTGATTTGGTAAAATGCTATGCCCAAGATTACTATCCGAGTGCCGGCGGTGGGGTGGTTCAAATAGCCTCGGCTATCACCTCATTTTGTCCGGTCGTGATGGTCAAGTGGATTAAGGCGTCTTGTACATACCAGTTGCGTTGCTTCTGGGAGTATGGGTTCGAGTCACTTCTGGGGTGTGAGTTTTCAGTTGCATATTGTCCTGGGGACCATTCAGGCTTGTTCGCATTTGTGTTCCTCACGTGTGCCCCAAAGAATGAGGTGATTTGGTAAAATGCTATGCCCAAGATTACTATCCGAGTGCCGGCGGTGGGGTGGTTCAAATAGCCTCGGCTATCACCTCATTTTGTCCGGTCGTGATGGTCAAGTGGATTAAGGCGTCTTGTACATACCAGTTGCGTTGCTTCTGGGAGTATGGGTTCGAGTCACTTCTGGGGTGTGAGTTTTCAGTTGCATATTGTCCTGGGGACCATTCAGGCTTGTTCGCATTTGTGTTCCTCACGTGTGCCCCAAAGAATGAGGTGATTTGGTAAAATGCTATGCCCAAGATTACTATCCGAGTGCCGGCGGTGGGGTGGTTCAAATAGCCTCGGCTATCACCTCATTTTGTCCGGTCGTGATGGTCAAGTGGATTAAGGCGTCTTGTACATACCAGTTGCGTTGCTTCTGGGAGTATGGGTTCGAGTCACTTCTGGGGTGTGAGTTTTCAGTTGCATATTGTCCTGGGGACCATTCAGGCTTGTTCGCATATATATATATATATATATATATATATATATATATATATATATATATATATATATATATATATATATATATATATATATATATATTAATTAACCAAAAACAGGTATACCTGTTTTTGGTTAATTCCACCTGACCAACCCTAGGGATGGGTTGGTCAGGTGTCGGCCTATATATTTTCCACCTTCTCCCTTCTCCTTAGTCAGTCTGGTGTTGACAAAGGCTTTAACAAAGCCGAAACGTTCACCTCATTTCATATTTCTCTGTGGGTTTTCCGCATATATATATATATATATATATATATATATATATATATATATATATATATATATATATATATATATATATATATATATATATATATATATATATATATATATGTCGTACCTAGTAGCCAGAATGCACTTCTCGGCCTACTATGCAAGGCCCGATTTGCCTAATAAGCCAAGTTTTCCTGAATTAATATATTTTCTCAAATTTTTTTCTCATGAAATGATGAAGCTACCCATTTCATTATGTATATTATTAATTTTTTTTATTGGAGTTAAAATTAACGTAGATATATGACCGAATCTAACCAACCCTACCTAACCTAACCTAACCTATCTTTGTAGGTGAGGTTAGGTTAGGTAGCCGAAAAAGTTAGGTTAGGTAGGTTAGGTAGTCGAAAAACAATTAATTCATGAAAACTTCGCCTATTAGGCAAATTGGGCCTTGCATATTAGGCTGAGAAGTGCGTTCTGGCTACTAGGTACGACATATATATATATGAGTATATATATATATATATATATATATATATGTCGTACCTAGTAGCCAGAACTCACTTCTCAGCCTACTATGCAAGGCCCGATTTGCCTAATAAGCCTAGTTTTCATGAATTAATGTTTTTTCGACAACCTAACCTACCTAACCTAACCTAACCTAACGTTTTCGGCTACCTAACCTAACCTAACCTATAAAGATAGGTTAGGTTAGGTTAGGTAGGGTTGGTTAGGTTCGGTCATATATCTACGTTAATTTTAACTCCAATAAAAAAAAATTGACCTCATACATAATGAAATGGGTAGCTTTATCATTTCATAAGAAAAAAATTAGAGAAAATATATTAATTCAGTAAAACTTGGCTTATTAGGCAAATCGGGCCTCGCATAGTAGGCTGAGAAGTGAGTTCTGGCTACTAGGTACGACATATATATATATATATATATATATATATATATATATATATATATATATATATATATATATATATATATATATATATATGTCGTACCTAGTAGCCAGAACGCACTTCTCAGCCTACTATGCAAGGCCCGATTTGCCTAATAAACCAAGATTTCATGAATTAATTGTTTTTCGACGACCTAACCTACCTAACCTAACCTAACCTAACTTTTTCGGCTACCTAACCTAACCTAACCTATAAAGATAGGTTAGGTTAGGTTAGGTAGGGTTGGTTAGGTTCGGTCATATATCTACGTTAATTTTAACTAAAATAAAAAAAATTGACCTCATATATAATGAAATGGGTAGCTTTATCATTTCATAAGAAAAAAATTAGAAAAAATATATTAATTCAGGAAAACTTGGCTTATTAGGCAAATCGGGCCTTGCATAGTAGGCCAAAAAGTGAGTTCTGGCTCATAGGTACGACATATATATATATATATATATATATATATATATATATATATATATATATATATATATATATATATATATATATATATATATATATGTCGTACCTAGTAGCCAGAACGCACTTCTCGGCCTACTATGCAAGGCCCGATTTGCCTAATAAGCCAAGTTTTCCTGAATTATTATATTTTCTCAATTTTTTTTCTTATGAGATGATAAAGCTACCCATTTCATTATGTATGAGGTCAACATTTTTTTATTGGAGTTAAAATTAACGTAGATATATGACCAAACCTAACCAACCCTACCTAACCTAACCTAACCTATCTTTTTAGGTTAGGTTAGGTTAGGTAGCCGAAAAAGTTAGGTTAGGTTTAGTTAGGTAGGTTAGGTAGTCGAAAAACAATTAATTCATGAAAACTTGGCTTATTAGGCAAATCGGGCCTTGCATAGTAGGCAGAGAAGTGCGTTCTGGCTATTAGGTACGACATATATATATATATATATATATATATATATATATATATATATATATATATATATATATGTCGTACCTAGTAGCCAGAACGCATCTCTCAGCCTATTATGCAAGGCCCGATTTGCCTAATAAGCCAAATATTACTGAATTAATATATTTTCTCTAATTTTTTTCTTATAAAATGATAAAGCTACCCATTTCATTATGTATGAGGTGAATTTTGTTTTATTGGAGTTAAAATTAACGTAGATATATGACCAAACCTAACCAACCCTACCTAACCTAACCTAACATATCTTTATAGGTTAGGTTAGGTAGCCAAAAAAGTTAGCTTAGGTTAGGTTAGGTAGGTTAGGTAGTCGAAAAACAATTAATTCAATAAAACTTAGCTTATTAGGCAAATTGGGCCTTGTATAGTAGGCTGAGAAGTGCGTTCTGGCTACTAGGTACGACATATATATATATATATATATATATATATATATATATATATATATATATATATATATATATATATATATATATATATATATATATATATATATTAGTATATTTTGGTAGCAGTCTTTCCTGTAGACATATATTATTAAATATGACCGAAAAAGTAAGATTAATAATTCTAACACGAATTTTCTCAATCTTTCGTACATTATGCTTCACTGTTGGAGGTAAATAAAAAATCACTTCTCCAAAATTCATTTTTATTTCTAGTCTGACGCGACACGGGCGCGTTTCGTAAAACTTATTACATTTTCAAAGACTTCACAAATACACAACTGATTAGAACTTGCGTTTCCCTGATTTTATATCTACATTTGAGTGAGGTGGGAAGGGTGATGTGGCATTACATTTGAGTGAGGTGGGAAGGATGATGTGGCATTAACACAAGACAGAACACTAGAGGATATTAATAGGGTATTAAAAGTATCAACACAAGACAGAACAGAAACAATGGGTATTGAATAGAAGTGTTTGTAGAAAGCCTATTGGTCCATATTTCTTGATGCTTCTATATTGGAGCGGAGTCTTGAGGTGGGTAGAATATAGTTGTGCAATAATTGGCTGTTGATTGCTGGTGTTGACTTCTTGATGTGTAGTGCCTCGCAAACGTCAAGCCGCCTGCTATCGCTGTATCTATCGATGATTTCTGTGTTGTTTACTAGGATTTCTAGAAATTTACTAGGATTTCTAGAAATCCTAGTAAACAACACAGAAATCATCGATAGATACAGCGATAGCAGGCGGCTTGACATTTGCGAGGCACTACACATCAAGAAGTCAACACCAGCAATCAACAGCCAATTATTGCACAACTATATTCTACCCACCTCAAGACTCCGCTCCAATATAGAAGCATCAAGAAATATGGACCAATAGGCTTTCTACAAACACTTCTATTCAATACCCATTGTTTCTGTTCTGTCTTGTGTTGATACTTTTAATACCCTATTAATATCCTCTAGTGTTCTGTCTTGTGTTAATGCCACATCATCCTTCCCACCTCACTCAAATGTAATGCCACATCACCCTTCCCACCTCACTCAAATGTAGATATAAAATCAGGGAAACGCAAGTTCTAATCAGTTGTGTATTTGTGAAGTCTTTGAAAATGTAATAAGTTTTACGAAACGCGCCCGTGTCGCGTCAGACTAGAAATAAAAATGAATTTTGGAGAAGTGATTTTTGATTTACCTCCAACAGTGAAGCATAATGTACGAAAGATTGAGAAAATTCGTGTTAGAATTATTAATCTTACTTTTTCGGTCATATTTAATAATATATATATATATATATATATATATATATATATATATATATATATATATATATATATATATATATATATATATATATATATATATATATATATATATTATATATATATATATATATATATATATATATATATATATATATATATATATATATATATATATATATATATATATATATATATATATATAATGCTTTGCTGACCTCGTATTATGATTAACGTAATAACCCCAAGGGAACAACTATTGATTGAAGAGGTATTGATGTGCAAGACAGTTTGAGTTATCGTAGATATGTTTTGGTTTAATTATCTTTCAAGGGTCAGTTGATTGGTCAGTTAAGAGACTGGGGCAATCAGATACTTGAGGCGGAGTCAGACAGTGGTGTAAGAATTCCGTTAGGTAGGTAGGGCTGAAGGCTTGCATTAAGTAACTGTCTGTTGCAAATTATCTATCATTTGGACAGGTAATTACAGTTTCACGGAAGTCAAGATAATTAACTCCGATCAGGGTTTGATTGACTCACACGAAGGCATCATTTGCATTAATGTAACGTCTGTTAGTAAGTATCTGTCAGTTGCACACGTAATTTCATTGACTCTCGGGAGAGTGGAGTCATTGTTAAGTAACATAGATGTAAGTAGTTATCGGTCCAAAGGATAGTTAGCTAGTCACCTGAGTTAATGTGAGTAGGTAGTGCCCAAGAGAGAATTCACTTAGTTAATGTTGTAACTATTGAGCCAGTGTTGAGAGTAACATATACGCATATAATTAATTATCGATCTATGAATTAGTAATTAATTGCTCAGGGGTAGTTAATGGTAATTTGCTATCCTCATAGCACTTTGGACATTGAATTGTAGTAAACTATCAAGTGGGCGATAGTATCTAATAATGTAACTCGTGCTAGGATTAATTAGCTATCCGTAGTACAGTAATTAAGGGACTTACTCACTGAATGCTTGACGGGTCTGTATAATTCAGAGTTACGAGTGACAGCTGTGACAGTAGTGACTTGTCTGTAGAAGACAAGATTAAGTTAACGTACATAGTTGTTGCTGACTGCTGTTGACAGTAAATTAACGTAACTGTCACTATCAGTATTAATGTAATCAATTAGTTAATGATTGTTGATCGTCCAAGAGATGAAGTGTTAACGTAAGAGTTTAATGAGGAAGGTTGATGGAATTGCCAGTAACCCCACTGGTCATTGTGATATCACTGAAGGGTACTAGTTTGATTGCAACGGATTTGCTGTGGGGGGGGGGCGCAAAGAGCGTAAGGTAACTAATACGAGGTTACCAGAGACGTGTCTCCTAACCAACGTTATTGTTGTTGCAATTTGTGATTACAGACTTAGTATCTTATTGCTTGATTGCATTCTCTGTGAACAATCACTACTGTTCAAGTTAGTTCATTTATCCAGCACAACGACTTACCGGTAACTGGCCAGAGGGTGCGGACGTCAGGCTCGAGCAGCCAGTCGTCGTTTGCCGTTGCTGCGTGGTGGTTGACTGTTGGAGGTGTGGAGCACCTGCTAGCCGGGGATCCGGCTGGCGGTATGGAGGTTGCCGGTGGTAGCCGCGTTCGACGGGTAGATACTGTACGGCTGGATTTTTCTGGTGCAGTGGACTGGCCCATTGTGGAGATTGCTCTTCTGGACGTGCTCCGTGTCAACGTCTCAGATCTCCTGGAGCTAGAAAAGATCTCGCCTACCCGTATGGCGGTGTCATTTGCAATGTTGCTGCTTTACCAGGAGTTTGTGGCACGCTGGGATGCATGCTCGCTTCCTCTTCGTGCTTCGGCTGTGACTGTGGAGATCTCGGATCCCTGGGAGCCATTGACTTTTGTGAGTGTTCACGGTGTGCCGGTGACCTTCCCCGAGGCGGAGCTTATGTCGGTGTTTATGCGGTTTGGTGTGGTGGTGAAGCACCGGTTCACCACTTTGAGTGTGGGCCGGCTAAAAGGGGTCTGTCTGGGCGCTTGTATGCTCGTCATGCGGGTCTCGAGCCCTATTCCTTCCAGGGTTTCGTTTCACGGGCTCTCTCTACGGATATTTTATCAGGGGCAAACACGCACCTGTTTCAGGTGTGGTGCTGAGGGCCACGTGGCAGCCAGCTGCAACGCTCCTCGTTATGAGGCCCCTTCAGTTTTCCTGGAGGATTATTTAACCCCGCTTGTCTGTGCGAGGTGGATTCCCCAGCGGATCCTCGCTTTGTACAGGTGCCTGGTGTGGTTCCTGCCACGGTTCCAGCAAGCGCTCCGTCTGGCCCTGATCTCTCTGCCCCACCGATGAGCTCTGAGGACTTAGGGGCACCTGCTTCGGACCTTCGACGTTCGGTGGTTGCGGAGGTGCATCCGCATCCGGTTGCTTCCGTGGTGGCATTAGATGGTGCTGTAGGGGTTGTGCCTGCATCTCCTGCAGCGGGACATGTGCTTCCTGGGGCTGATGGGGTGGTGGTGTGTGTATCTCCGCCCCCGCCCTCTGCCTCGTCGCCTCTGGTACTTTCCTCGTTGCCACGTGCCTCTTCTCCTCTGCCAGTTCCGTCATCCTCGATGGATACCTCACGTGTGCTGGAGTGTACCCTTCTGCCTGCTGTGTATCTTCCTTCCCCAACTCCGGGCTCCTTGGTTGGTGGTGGCTTGCTGCCCCGCGTCATTGAGGCTGCCGTTCTGCGTGGTCGTGCTACCCCGGCTTTGGGGCCGCCTGCTGATGGCTCTTCTGGGGCACCGCTTGCAGGGGGTAACAGTTCCGACGATCAACGGCCTATTTCTAAGCGCCGTCGTTCGGCTCGGAGTGCGTCACCTCGCCGGACGTGGGCAGAGGAGCGTGACGCTATGGATGATGATGCTGTGGGCGACGTTGTGCTGCCTCCTTTGGTGCCTTCTGTGTTGGACGCTGTGCCCCCTGCTGGTGGCTCTCCTCATTGGGCGGTTGCCCCTGGTGACCGCGACCTCGTAGTGGTGTTGTCGAAGGATGTGTGACGGAGGCACTCTGCACCTGTTCCGATTGCTGGGGGCGCTGGGACGCCTGCGGAGTCACCCTCCGAGAGGCTCGGTGCGATGCCCGGCGTAAAACGATGTGTGCGCCCTAGTGGGCGGGCCGGTGTGCAGCCTGATGTGCTTCCGAGTGTGCGGCGTTGTGACTGGCTTCTTAGGGGGAACCCATCCCTTTCGTCCTCCCGTCCAGCGAGGTGATCGATAGATCTAAGACATCTCTGTATTTTACGTTTGATGACCTGGTGCGTCCTGTTCCCTGGTGCCCATCTACCATCTGGGTTCCGCGGGCGCAGTGTTTCGTCTTGGGCGTGCCAAATTCGATGCCTCGGCCTACTGTGACTCCTGGATGTCCGCTTACTGAAGGCGATCTACTTGTTTGGGATGCTTATTGCTTATGGCTCGGGAGTACCCAGAGAAGTGTGAGTGATTGGTGTGGTTGGTTTATGTCTGTGTTGTGAGTGATGTTTCCCCAGTGCCTGCGTGTGGTGTGAGTATTGTTCCTGGACCCTGCGTGGCCTGTTTTTTTGTGTTTGCGATTTGTTTTGTGCTTTGCCTTTGGTACGGGTGTTTTGTGGTTGTGTGCGGTTGTGGGTGTTTGGTGTTCTTTCTTTCCTGTCGTTGCGCGTGCCCCCTGTGTTGGGGTGGCGGGCATATTGGTGTGGGGTGGTGTGGTTGTGTATGCCGCTTGGGTTGTGTGTGCGTGTGATTATTTCCTTGTCCTTGTAATTGCTTTATTCTTTGTAAAAATTTTATGTTATTTATGTTCTAATATGTAGTTTTTAGGTTTCATGTTACTTTGTTGTTGGTGCCCTCATTTGTGTCCGGTTCTGCTCCTTTGTGTGCGGGGTCAGACTGCCCGTGCTTGTGTTTTAATTTACTCCCTTTTTATGTTCTCGGGGGTTATCTTGAGATGATTTCAGGGCTTTTTTTTTTTAAGTGTCCCCGCGGCCCAGTCCTCGACCAGGCCTCCACCCCCAGGAAGCAGCCCGTGACAGCTGACTAACACCCAGGTACCTATTTTACTGCTAGATAACAGGGGCATAGGGTGAAAGAAACTTTGCCCATTGTTTCTCGCCGGAGCCCGAGATCGAGCCCGGGACCACAGGATCACAAGTCCAGCGTGCTGTCCGCTCGGCCGACCGGTCCCCAACCAACCGGCCCGGGTGGTTGGCTTTCTGTACATTTGTTGTAATTTTTGTGTATTTTTTCTTGTACATTTTTGTTATTGTCCTTATGTCATTTATTTGTTGTGTATTATATGCAATTTGTGTCCCATGCTATTTGTGGGTTTCTTTGCTTGTGGCCTGTGTGCTTTCCTGTTACCCCTTTGTATGTATTTTTTGTCTGTTTCATGGTGTTTGTTATAAGCTCGTTTGTTTGTATTTATATGTTGTTTTACACTTGTTTCCTGTTTTTGTACTGTGGTTTTTAATATATCAATAAAAACAAAATTATCCAGCACAACACGATTACAGGTAGTATCCTGTGGTTATTCTCGTGGCTGGTGTCTAGCTGTTTTAAAGGTTTCACAGGAAGGATTTCGAGTAATGTCAGTGATATTTTCGTTGTTGTAGTAGTTAGTACTTGTTAAATAAACTGTTGTTAAAGTTGAAAGCTGTTTTTTGTTATACCCTACACTATTAATGATTTACATATATTCTGCCACACTATCTGAAGTCATTGCTATTAATCTAATACTGCTTCTTGAGCTGAATTCATAGCACCAGACAACAAAACTAAATTGTTGAGAGTTCCCATGACCTACCCGTTAGATTGGCTATCAGCCAATGGCGGAGGTCGACGGCTCAGTGATAAGGAATTTCAACCTTTTGATGTGTCGGCGTTTAGTCGCGCCTTTATAACTTTTCTATGGTCTCTGGAGTGGGTAATGAGCTGCTTACTACACTTAACATGTTAGTTAAGGTCTCCCCTTCCCCAGGAGATCCATCTAGACTTTGTTTAATTCTAGTACATCCGTTAACTTTATTGTTATGAAAAATCTCACACTTTGTGTCACTACCGGGTCATACTCCACGAGGTCTCATATAACCAGGTGTCGAAAGTGTGTAGTATATCACCAATCAACTGCAGCATTCGATAGGAGTTGCTCCTGAGCTGCCATGCGGTGAGGACGTGTCGCCTGACCACTCCGGTACGTTGGGGTGGTTGCCGTTTTCGCCGGCAGGGGGTGTGGGTGTCTCTACCCTCCCTGCTGTTCCTGGTCGTGTGGACGTGGTGCTTTTGCGATGGGCGGCCATCTTCCCCCTGTCGTGAGGGTAAACTCCATAGGTTTGGAGTTTACTAGCCGTGCGGGATACCCTCTCGTGGATTTGGTCATGTGTGACATGCTCAAGGTCCATGTAATGGACGTCTACTGTGTTGAGCTGGTCACTCCTCGCCGTGTGATTATCAAGTTTGTGGGAGAGGCAGAGTACCGTGACTTTCTTAGACGGTACGAGGGGCGTACTTTGCAGCTGCAGGACGGCAACGGGTCTGTGGCCATTTCGGACCGAAGTGGTGCAGTGACGTATGTGAGTATCCATGGAGCCCCCATGGAGTTTCCTGAGACCCTTCTCCAGCGTTTCTTCCAGAGGTATGGCACCGTCGTCAGTGTGCGGATGAACTCGCTGTCTTCAGGGAAATATTCGGGTGTGAAGACCCACATTTGTACCCTCGGGATGCGACTGAGGTCGGACATTCCATCCTCTGTCCGCCTTTTAGGGTACTACGTGCGGGTGTTTTATACCTGGCAACCCAGTACTTGTTCCGGTTTGGCATGTTGGGGCATCAGGCTGCCGGGTGCATTGCAGATCCGGTTGCTCCCGTCAACTTATTCCGTGAAGAGGATTTCCCGCCGCTCCCTCTGGAGGAGAACTCCGGTGGTGAGTAGGTGGACGTCTGGTTAGCTGATGTGGCTCCCCCTGCGTCGCCCGGCTTTCCTCAGATTGTTGCGGACCCTCCTCCGGGGTTTGCACTGCAGTCGGTTGATCTGCCAGATCCTGTCGATGTCCCTGCTGCTCTTGTGGGCCTTCCTGGTGCTCAATGTCAGGCGTCGCCGTCTTCTCCGTCGTCTTCAGCTGAAGCGCCTGGCCTTGTGTCTTTGACTCGGGTCCCAGATGTGCTGGGTGTTGGGGTAGCTGCAGAGCATCCTGCTGTGTGTGGCCCGGTTCCCCCTGTGGTAGAGGCTGCTGCAGTTCTGCGTCGGGCGTCGGTTCGTCCGGCTGGTGGTGCCCGTGTTTCTGGGTCAGCTTCCGTCTCCGACGATATCCGGCCGGAGCCCAAACGTTCCGGGCGTTCGTCGTCTGCCTGGGCCGATGTTGGGGAATTCAGTGACTGTGGGTCTTCGGGTGTTGACGGTGGGGATCCGGATGCGTCGATGGCTTCGCGGTTGGTGGTGGCGGAGGTCCATGTGCCTGCTGGTGGTGGTGTCCGTGTCTCGGGTGTGCCTTCTGTTCCTTCTCCACCAGAAGCCTCTCCGCGGTGGGGAGTAGTGACTTCCGCTGCCAGGGATGGTGGGGATGCTGGTGCTGGGCGTGACCTGGTGGTGACCTTACGGAAGGATGCGCGCCGATCGGGTTCCCGGCAGTCGTCCAGTGGTGTGCCCGTGGCCTCTGGTGCCCCTGTGGTGGTGCCCTCTGTCCGGTTCTCTCCTGTGAAGTAGTGCGTGGGGGACTTGGGGGACGTGTTGCCGTCTGTGATGCCGTTGGATCACTGGTCGGGGATTGCTGTGTTACCGACATACAAGAAGCAGCGGGACTTTTGTGATGAGACGATTCCCTCGGTGTGGTAGTGCGTGCCGATCACTCGCCTCAGGAATGATACCATCTGGGTCCCCTCTTTGCAGGTGTTTGTTGCCAAGGTTCTGGATGACATGGCGTCCCCGGTGGATGGTCCAAGCCCTTGGCAGTGGTTGCTCTGGGAGGTGCTCAATGTATGGTTCCCTCGGGTCATGTTTCCGGGCAAGTATGTCCGCTGATTTCCTATTTCTGTGCTTAATCTTGTACTGTGTGCCCTTCTGGCTGTTTGTTTACCCTCTTGTAGTTTGTGCCTGTGCCTCTCCCTTTGTTTGTGGCGAGGCAGGTTGTTTGGTGTGTGTGTGTTATTATTCATGTATTTGTTCTTTTGTGTTGTTACTTTGCCCTGTGTGTTTTATTCATGCTTTAAGTGTTGTGCTTGTTTGATGTTTGCTGTGCTTTTTTGTTGTATTTCATGTTGTTCATACTGATGTACTTTGTTGGACCTTCAGGCCAGTGATTTTGTTTGTTTTGTTCTATACTGATATAATGTTTTATAATGTTGCTATGTTTTATTGTTTTGCTTGCCTGTTTGTAATTGTTTTTTGCTTTGTGTCTTGATGTGTGTTTCTCATATATCCCTTGTTGCCTTCTCATGTTTTGATAATTGTTGTGCTGGGCTGTCGGTCCTTCTGGCCGGCGGTTTTTTGTTTGTTTTGTTATATTTCACTTGTTTTATTGTATTTATTGTATTTCCCTTGCATGCCTGCGTGTAGAAGTAAAAATAAAAAAAACTGCAGCATTCGATTCTGCATGTATGAGAGGTTGAATTAGAACGCCAGTCTGATGTAAGTACCCAAATATTATCTCTGATTTTTGTGCTTGAATTTCTATTGTTGACTTTACATCAACTTCCGGCTGAACGTTGTCCCATATCATGTCTACAGGTGAGGGAAACGTAGTCGAGGAAACCACATGTATGGAACGACAACAGTACGGTGGTGGAACTACTGTAATTGGGTCCCTGGTTGTGTATATGATACACGTATTTACACTGAGTATTTACACTAATTGTATAATTGTGTTGATGTGTGGTTCGGGTCAATATTATACCGATCTGTTTTAAGATTTTCACGTGAATGCCTTGAATCATTTGAGGAGAAACCAGTGCTTACAGAGAGGTAAGGGGTGATCTGTTGTGATATACTGATTTACTGATTACTGTGTTAATTGATTAATATTCATGTGATTATTAATACGATTGTCTTGTGTTGTCATTTATGTGCTGTGTAGTGGTTTAGCGCTAGAAAGTGTAGCCTAGTGTTTCCATGTTCTGATTGAATGCGCAACTAGGAATTTATGTGATCTTTGATTGTTAACTGAAGATTCAGTGAAGTTAATTAGTTTTGATTAACTGTTCGTTGGACAAGTGTAATTAGCATAATCAAGTGAGGTGACATGTTCTTGAATGGCAAGCTGTCTTGAATGATAGCGATGAGTTAACGTAATTCGTTCTTGAAAAATTAACTGTCCGTGTCACAGTAGTTATTGTAATTACTCACTGAGTGTTTAATTCGTCCTAGTGACAGTAATTACGGTTAGCGAATTATTGTTTTGATTGACTGTGAGACAGGTTATAATTAACATAGTTTACCCTTCTTGTTGACTGTCGGATGACAGTAAATAATGTAATTGATATAAGAGACTAATTATTGTAATTATTAAAACTGTTGTTTTGATTGCTGTCCTTAGAGACGTGTGTTACTGTAATTGAGAGGGTTACCGGAGACTGTCTCAATGACCCATCTTGCTGTGTTTGCATTGTTGTTAATTGTTTTGCTGTAAATGTTTTGATTTTCATCCTGAGTCCCAGGTGAGCACCCGTATTGTTCAGTCTAGTTCATTATACCAGCCAAGAGTGGTACGGATGGGAATCCATACTATACTAAGATGGTAAAGTATAGGAGTCCTTGCTATACTGCTGTTTGGATAGCTGCCATTAGTGTCACTTAAAGACATTAACGTAATGTTAAGATTGTTGTGCCTTGTACTAGATTTAAGTTTTGTGAATAAATGTTATTGTTGTCAAAAGAAACGTCTATGCCAATACCTTCCAATATTATTGACTCGCCAATGCTGCAACATACTGAGCCATTTCTTGCATTTAACGAAGGCCTATTTCTAGATTCGAACCCGATTCATTGCCATTATTACAATAAAAATTCTGTGTGAGAATCCGAAAGTTACCCTTAAGATCGCTATAGGAGACAGTGGAGCTTAACGACCTAGTGGATAAGTGCAAGTATTTGGACTCTGGCGGCTGCTCTTTTTTTGTTTTTTTTGTTTTGTTTTTTAAATATATACAAGAGTTGATACATTCTTGTGCAGCCACTAGTACGCGTAGCGTTTCGGGCAGGTCCCTGGAATACGATCCCCACCGCGAAGAATTGTTTTTACACCCAAGTACCCATTTTACTGTTGAGTTTAAACAGAGGCTACATTTAAGGATTTGCGCCCATTAAATCCTCTCCGGCCAGGATACGAACCCATGACAAAGTGCTTGCGGAACGCCTGGCGAGTGTCTTACCACTACACCACGGAGACTATTCGTTATTTATTTCAGTTTTTAAGTACAATCTCACATCTGACATTTAATGTTCTGGCTTGTGCAGTCCTTTCTGACTGAGGACACTTGTATTAGTGCCATACTCACAATAAATAATCTTACACCCAATATTGTGTGTGAAGTAATCTAAGTTTTATCTACAATCTTCGATAAGAACCATTCTCCAGATCCCCAACCAACAAGCAAACGAGCATCAACATTTGGTGTTACATATAAATGTATTACAATTAAAGATAGAGGATAACGAGAACATTAAAGTGTTAAACAATACAAGTGGAACGAGCAACACGAGAATATTGCACTGTTAAGCAACATGAGAGACACGAGTGTGTTGGATACTGCAATGGTGCAAAGGGGTAATGAGGGGTGCAGATGGAGGAGTGGGTGGGGCCGGGTGGGAGGTAGAGTGGACGAATGTAGTGGAAGGCAGGAGAGGCCGATGGATGTATGTAATGTGGACTCTGAGTGAGGGGAAAGGATTGAGGGTGGTGAGGAGATTAGGAGGGAAAAACAGAGAGGAGGGGCAGAAAGGGTGAGGACGAAAGGTATGCGTGTGGGTGGGGAGTAGCAGGTAATGCACGCAGGTGGGTGGAGCTTGGTGGAGGAGCAGGCTGGATGAGAGGGTGGATGGACTAACTTGATATAGAAGAGACAGATATAAGGATGTCTGTGTTGTGGACTAAATGAAGAGTTTCTAGGTAGAGAAAGGAAGGGAGGGGAGGGAAGAAGGGATGAGAGAAGAAAGGAAGGCAGGAGAGAGGAAGGTGATGATGTCTAAATATTGTTTTGCTTAGCTTTTATAGGATAGTATGACATATTGATAGAGGGTATACTGCTTTGCATTCTGCTTTGTATGTATAAAATGCCTTTAATTTTATAATACTGCCAAATACCTTTGAAAATAAATAAAAATAAACAACAGCTTGTAACTAGAGGCGGAGTTCAAGAGCTAAATATTCTTTATTGTTTAACTCCTAAGTAAGTATACATTAACTTTTGTTTAAAAAATATTCATACTAATAAAAATAACATGAATCACTATAACTGGGGACTGGAGCTGGAGTCCCAGAATATTATTAACGAAAACGCAACAAGAGGCGAGCACAAGAACTAACGCCCGGTATTCCAGACACATGACAGAGCCTTAAATTACTTGGCACCTGAACTACGACTCTGCCCTTTCTTTATTTGGTCCACTTTAGGGGTGACCTCGGGATGAAAAATTTTCCCTCAAGCATAAGATTTATCGTAATTTTGATGACACATCGTAACGAGAAATTTTGTCTCTGGAATACGATTGACCTTAATTTTTATGAGACCGAAACGAGGAATAACCCAAAACTGAAAATTCCTCATTGCTGTGTCATTTCCTGTTCTCATCTGTGTCTCCCTGTTTCCCTGTTGAATTCCCTCTGCTGAGCTAACCTTGTGCTTCCCAAACAAGAGCTTTGAGTCTTTGCTGCAACCAACTGAAATAAGGGAAGAATGCTTGGGAAATGTTGGACTACTGCGAGAATTACTTCCCCTTTGACCCAGCTGAAAGCATTTTTTAACTCAAGTTTTACTACTGCCTTGACTTCAGTGAGAGCTGACTCAGGCTCGTGCTGCGTGGATTGCTGATTCACTGCCTTGTGCGACGACAAACCCAAGCTGATTTTGGCTGCTTCCATTCGGATACTTCTCACAGCTGCTTTTACAACAAGTCAGCAAAGGGTATTACCAATGACAATGGGTTTGATCCCTCCCATTCTTCTTTTTCAATGCGGATAGGGATGCACCAAAGAAAGGAGTTTGATCATGTTATGAATTATACCAGCGAGCCCCTTGGTAATGAACATTGTGATTTAAGTATCTGCAACTAGGCCAAGAATAGAACTTGCCATTTCCTACCCCAAATACCCCTCGTCTTCTCTCTCACCCTCTCCACCTTCCGTCCCTTCTCTCCTTCCCTCTCTCCCCCCTACCCTCCCCTACTCACTCTTTTCCTCTCTCAGAACACACAGATGAGGCAAATACACAACACAATCTCAATGATAGTATTACAAGTGTTACTTTCATGAAACGTTGTGACAAACGTAGTTAAAAATTTTGTGCACGAGTTATGATATTATGAACAGTTGCAAAAAAATAGTAAAATTTTATCAGAAAAAAATTACTTTATAGGACTCACGAATTCAGAATAGGTCCTCTTCCTGGCTGACCTATGACAGTTACATACCACCTATGTGTCATCTTGAAAAGTTGGGTGAAGCTTGATCCAATTTTCTGACCTCTAACCTTTGGCAAAGTAGACATTCTTTTTTTATGGACCGATTAAATTTGTATTATCAGAGAATGGCATTTTCGAGAATGGTTTTGAATACTCGCCCAGTTGTCTTGTGGGGTTGAGCTCTGGCTCTTTGGGCCCATCTCTCAACTGCCAAACAACTGTTCCCCCCTTCCCCAGGAAGCAGCCCGTAGCAGCTGTCTAACTCCCAGGAACTTATTTACTGCTAGGTGAACAGGGCCATTCAGGTGAAAGAAACTCTGCTTCCGCCAGGGATTGAACCTTGACCCTAGGACTACGAATTCCGAGTGCTATCCTCTCAGCAGTCAGGCCCATACACACAGGAGTGTGTATAGTGGAGGTAATACTTGAGCTATTAGGTGTGACTAGCGACATTTATAGTTAAAGAGGTACCGGTTAGGAAAGAATTAATACCCGTTTAGATTCGTGCAATATTTATAACTAGGTAAGCTTTAATATACAGCAAAGTTGTTGAACTCAGTTATAGCAACAGACGCTATTACAAGTCTTACCAGTTAATTATTCCTTCTATGATTCGGAGCATTCCAATTAAGATTTTCCATTCGCTTTTCATATTTACTTTCTCGCCCCTTGAAACAATGTTCCTAGGACATTTTTTCTCTTCGAACTGTGCTCACCAGTATTAAATATTTATGAAAACACCTATAGTTCGCTATTGGGTTCTAGACCACATGTAGTAAGACACCTAAGTAGTTGGCAGCATGACTGTCTTAGCTACATACTCAAAGTAATATGTTTAGTCCAAGACTGATTTGGAATGATACTTGCTTTCAACATGCATGACTGCCGTATCATGGCAATAACAGTAAACATGATGAGTGCAAGTCTGACTTGGTAACAGATTCACGGTCAACTTGTTAAGTGCATAACTTTCTTAGCAAAATAATCAGAGTAAACATGTTGATCGCGTGAGTGCCTTAGCAAGATACTCACAGCCAAGAGGTTGGTGCGGGAGACGGTGTACAGTCCACAGGGCCGGCAGACCAAGGCACGCTCGCTCAGCTTCATTATCTTCTTCATCTGTCAAAAACACAAGAACGTTATTTTGTATTCAAATGTTTTTGTATTCAATCATTTGAATACTTTGTATTCAGGGTTAATCTATGAAGCCTGTTGGCAGAAATATAGACTGATGAAAGGAAGGCAAGGACAGACTTCCATAGAATTTGCCAGATACAAGTCTTAACTGTTTGATAAACTGCAATCCTGCCAAAGTGAATACCTTTCATAACATGCGCAACTTAATGCTAGTGAAAGGTTTCTTTATTAGGACTTCCTACTGACCTGAATGTACACTTAAGTGATAAAGGTATCTTGGATATGCGCATGCTTGCCCGAATTGCTGTCAAGTTTGAATTACACTATAAACCTAGAGCTAGAGGTAGTTTTTGTCGGAAACCCAGTCATTCGCAACTGCCTAGGAATCAATCTTCTAAGTCTTATACCTTCTTTCACAGAGTGCATGACTACTGACAAATGTTCTGCTGGCTGACACACACTCAATGTCAGGGAAGAAATGGATAAGTTTGACAAGAATTACTGGAAAAGAACTTTGCATACTGGCAGAGAAGGGGCAGCGAACATAATTTTAGTTTTACATTCCAAATAAAGCTCAAAATTCCTATGCAAGAACTAAAGGACCTTACCATTTGCGAGATAATGATTTATAGACATTGATAAAGTATGAGTAGAAACGGTGTAAGTAATTATCAAAAGAAGGCACCAAATCGGGAAGGCTATGTAGCACCATCAAATGTGCGGAATAATCAGAGGGCGCTAAATATGACTAAGGATGCCAATACGAGAACAGAAACGCATAAGGCGAACGACATCAAAAGCATCCGATTCACCAAGAATTCTATCGAGGGACAAGCGACCGCGAGGGACGGTCGGAAAGCAAGAAACGCTCGTCCTAGAAGTCAGGACATTCAACGAGGATATGCACGACCGTATGAAGAACAATGCAATTTGGACAATAAGGAGCAGGGCGGCGCTCCAAAAAGTGATTGTGAGTTAAGGGTGTATGGCCAATACGCCAGAGCCATTTCACATCACCGGTTACGGTGGTACGAGGAAGGCCATGTGGACACACACTACTCTTAACAGTACGCAGTTTGTTACCAGTAACAGAAGACCAACAATTCTGCCAACTGGTATGGATGGAGGAATGAATAACTGGGTAAAAGTCGGAATAAGTAATACCTTTACAGGCGATGGGACAAGAGCAGATAGCTTCCCTAGCGGCAGCATCCGCACGCTCATTTAAAAAGACACCAATATGGCTGGGAACCCAGCAAACTCAACTGACTTAAATTTACTGGAAACAAGAAACAGCCAATGCTGAATCTCGATGACCATTGGATGGACCGGATTAAAGGACCCGAGAGCCATGAGGGCACTGGGAGAGTCAACGACAACCACAAAGGAAGATTGACAACGAGAAAGCAGGAGACGATGGCATAGAGAATAGCATAAAGTTCTGCTGTGAAGATGCTAGTCTCTGGAGGTAGGTGACACATATAAGTGCGGTCAGGAAAAACAACACAGTAGCCTACACCGTCCGCAGAATTAGACTCATCGGTGAAGATAGAAATGAAACGGGGTTGCGATGGAAAGTGGTGAAGGAAAAGACGTTTCAGAACCGTAGGAGAGGTAAAATCTTTAGTGATGCGGGTCAAAGATGTACAAAACTTCGGAAGGGGGACTCTCCACAGGGACAAGAAATACGAACTGAAAGAGAATCCTGTAAGCGACATAACCGGACAAAAAGAGGCAGGTGGTGAAGAGGAACAGGAACCACTGGAGGAGTAAAATTTAAACTACGACAGAGGCGAGAGAAAGGATGTTGCAAGGACCACGCAAGATAGTCAAGACAGTAGCGATCACGACGATCCTGGAGAGATAGGCAGCCAGTGTCAACATACAAGATGAGGGCGGAAGTCAAACGAAAGGCACCAGAGTTGAGGCGCAACCCAGTATGGTGCAAAGCATCAAGACAGCGAAGAGTATAAGGAGAAGCAGACGAGTAAGCAGGGAACAATAATCGAGTTTAGACAGGACGAGAGAGGAATGTAAAGCGAGGAGAGTGCGCCTATCCACTCCCCAAAAAGTATGGGACTAAATATTAAGGAGGGTAAGGGCCTTAGAGCATTCAACTGGGAGGTAAGAGATATGGGGCGACCAAGACAAATGAGTGTCAAAGATTAACCCCAATAGGTTTGTGGAATCCTAGTACACAAGAGGATACCATAAAGCGACAAAGAGGGACGAAGAATGACATGCTTCCGAGTAAAAGTCATAGCACATGTCTTAGATGTACAGAACCTGAAACCATGATCAGTGGCCCAAGACGACACGGCATCAATCGTAAGTTGAAGCCGCCGTTGAAAGAGAGGCGAATCATCACCCCGACAGCAAAGGGTAAGATCGTCGACATAGAGAGCGGAGAAGACGCTAGAAGGATGAGAGGAAAGAAGACCATTGAGGACAACCAGAAAAAGAGTAGTGCTCAGAACACTACCCTGGAGCACACCCTCGTATTGCCGAAAAGAGGCAGAGAGTGTGGCACCAAGCCTCATTCGAAAGGAACGACGAGAGAGGAAGCTTTGGAGAAATAGGGAGATTACCACGAAGGCCAAAAGAATGAAGATGGGACAGAATATGATATCACCAGGTGGTGTCGTTAGCCTTTTCCAGATAAAAAAGGACAGCAACAACGGAAGTCTTCACAGCAAAAGCAGTACGAATATAGACCTCCAAGTTTACCAGGACATCTGTTGTGCTGCAGCACTTGCAAAAACCAAATTGAGAAGGGGAGAGGTGGTGATAGTGTTCTAAGAACCACATCAGACGAACGTTAACCAAACGTTCAAAGAATTTGCAGACAAAACATGTGAGGGCAATAGGGCGGAAGCCCTTAGGGGATGTCCCAAGAGACCCTGGTTTCCGAACAAGGCATCGAGGACATCGTTGTTTCAGGACAACGGCATCGAGCCAGTCCTCAGAGACTGACGACAACTCCCAGACCAGATTATACAGACTCGGTAAATACTGAGAGGTGCACGGAGGGAGATGGTGAAGCATCTCATAATGAATGCCATTGGAGCCCGCCGCCGTAGAACTGCAGAGGGCCAGGGCAGACTGAAGTTCAGAGAGAGAAGGGATTGTTATAGGAAAGGCAAAGATGGGCGCAAAAATCTAAAGGACGAGATTCAAGAACAAGTTTACGAAGAAGGAAAGATTGAGGAAGATGAGAACCAGAGCTAACAGAAGAAAAGTGGAAACCCAGTTCGGTCGCGACTTGCAGCGGGTCAGCCACAAGAGTCCAATTGAGGTGAAGGACCGGCGAGACATCGGGAACGAACTTTCCCACTATCTTGCGGATATGCTTCCAGATCTGCGGCCGAGGAATTTCGGACGTAATGGTGAAACATAAGACTTCCAACTGTGACGATAATCTCCTTCAAGAGATTGAGCCTGCTCTTCCCTCCATAATTACGTCTTCACAATTATATAAAGAGACTATGGAAGAAATGTCCAACAACGACAACAACACCAGCAAGGCTTGCCAGGGTGAGCAAAACGTATGCAGCCAGCCACCTGTTCGAACTCCAACCACCAAACTACCTGTTGATCGCTACGGCTCCGCTGATTGGTCGCCGGTCTGGCTGCACCTGCCTCGCCCCCCCCAATACTACCTGATGTCTGGGGTCGCCCCAACATCAGTCCTCAGAATGTTCAGTGCTTTCGTGGCCATCACACCTCCCAGCTAGACTCTAGCGTGTACTGAGAGAGGTGGTGGCTTTAAGCCAATATTCCAGCACCTCCCACTTAACTTTTGTGTTGCACTTCTTGTTATTTTGCCTTAACGTAACTTTTCATTGTGTCATTTAAGTATTCTTATTATTTTGATTGATTGATTTTATTATAAGAATTTGTTTGTGCATTTTATTCATGTTTTGATTTATTTAACGTAATTAAAATTTCATTGTTAAAGTTTACTTGTGTTTTGTGTGTCTTCTCCTTACCTTACCACAGACGAAGTTCCAGTTTTTCTATTTTTTTTTATAACTATGTGACGAGGCCATACCCCTAGCCTTAAACAGCCGAACACCAACGCGTTACCGTCACACAACACTCACGCTTAGCTGTACAGATGGTCCTACGGGCCACTGCACTCGCCTTCCAAAACAAAAGAAAAGAATCAGCCGTCTGCTGGTCATGTATCTTCTAGGCTGCACACTTACAGCAGACACCCCGAGCACAGTCCACATTCCACTAGGGAACGCATTTCCGTGGTCCCCGAGAGGAAGAATGAGGAATAGAGCAGAGGACAGCATCGAAGATGGTGTCATGAAAAAGGAGGGCGCAAGGGAAAGGAAGAATGGAGAAATCACAGAGAGTGAAACTGTGAAATCAGAAGTTAAAGTTCATGGAAATTGGCGTAATATCTACGAATATTCCATTGAAGAATAGGAATCGACAATAAGAGAAAGGACAGCAACAGAGGACAATGAAGAAACAAAGGTGAAAAAGGAAAACAGCACATTAAAGAAGCGCAGGATCAGGATAAGGGTCAGCGAAGTCAGGGTTAGGGGGCATGGGTAAACCTGAGAAAACGCCTCTCTTTCTAGGCGTTTAACGATGCATAAGCAACAGGGCTCCATTAAGGAACATATAATCTCTTCCCACAACCAAACCATCGCCAGAGAAATCCTTGTAAACAACACAGAAATCATCGATAGATACAGTGATAGCAGAAGGCTTGACGTTTGCGAGGCACTACACATTAAAAAGTCAACACCAGCAATCAACAGCCAACTAATGCACAACTATATTCTACCCACCTCAAGACTCCGCTCCAATATAGAAGCATCATGAAATATGGACCAATAGGCTTTCTACAATCACTTCCATTCAATACCCATTGTTTCGTGTTCTGTCTTGTGTTGATGAAATTAATACCCTATTAATACCACCTCACTCAAATGTAGATATAAACAAATCGGAGATGTGTAAGTTCTATTCAGTTGTGTATATGTTAACTAAAGTCTTTGAAAATGTAATAAGTTTTACGAAACGCGCTCAAGTGTCGCGTGAGACTAGAAATAAAAATGAATTTTGGAGAATTGATTTTTGAATTACCACCAACAGTGAAAAGAAATGTACGAAAGATTGAGAAAATTCGTGTTAGAATTATTAATCTTACTTTTTCGGTCATATTTAATAATATATGCCTACAGGAAAGACTGCTACCAAAATATACTAATATATATATATATATATGTCGTACCTAATAGCCAGAACGCACTTCTCAGCCTACTATGCAAGGCCCGATTTGCTTAATAAGCCAAGTTTTCATGAATTAATGTTTTTTCGACTACCTAACCTACCTAACCTAACCTAACCTACCTTTTTCGGCTACCTAACAGAACCTAACCTATAAAGATAGGTTAGGTTAGGTTAGGTAGGGTTGGTTAGGTTCGGTCATATATCTACGTTAATTTTAACTCCAATGAAAAAAAATTGACCTCATACATAATGAAATGGGTAGCTTTATCATTTCATAAGAAAAAAATTAGAGAAAATATATTAATTCAGGAAAACTTGGTTCATTAGGCAAATCGGGCCTTGCAAAGTAGGCTGAGAAGTGCGTTCTGGCTACTAGGTACGACATATATATATTTATATATATATATATATATATATATATATATATATATATATATATATATATATATATATATATATATATATATATATATAACTGAAAACTCACACCCCAGAAGTGACTCGAACCCATACTCCCAGAAGCAACGCAACTGGTATGTACAAGACGCCTTAATCCACTTGACCATCACGACCGGGCATAATGAGGTGATAGCCGAGGCTATTTGAACCACCCCACCGCCGGCACTCGGATAGTAATCTTGGGCATAGCATTTTATGCTATGCCGGCGGTGGGGTGGTTCAAATAGCCTCGGCTATCACCTCATTATGTCCGGTCGTGATGGTCAAGTGGATTAAGGCGTCTTGTACATACCAGTTGCGTTGCTTCTGGGAGTATGGGTTCGAGTCACTTCTGGGGTGTGAGTTTTCAGTTGCATATTGTCCTGGGGACCATTCAGGCTTGTTCGCATATATATATAAATATATATATATATATATATATATATATATATATATATATATATATATATATATATATATATATATATATATTATTAAATATGACCGAAAAAGTAAGATTAATAATTCTAACACGAATTTTCTCTATCTTTCGTACATTTCTTTTCACTGTTGGTGGTAATTCAAAAATCAATTCTCCAAAATTCATTTTTATTTCTAGTCAGTCTGACGCAACACTTGAGCGTGTTTCGTAAAACTTATTACATTTTCAAAGACTTTAGTTTACACATACACAACTGAATAGAACTTACACATCTCCGATTTGTTTATATCTACATTTGAGTGAGGTGGATGGGGTGAGGTGGCATTAATAGGGTATTAATTTCATCAACACAAGACAGAACACGAAACAATGGGTATTGAATGGAAGTGATTGTAGAAAGCCTATTGGTCCATATTTCTTGATGCTTCTATATTGGAGCGGAGTCTTGAGGTGGGTAGAATATAGTTGTGCATTAACTAGCTGTTGATTGCTGGTGTTGACTTTTTAATGTGTAGTGCCTCGCAAACGTCAAGCAGCCTGCTATCGCTGTATCTATCGATGATTTCTGTGTTGTTTACTAGGATTTCTCTGGCGATGGTTTGGTTGTGGGAAGAGATTATATGTTCCTTAATGGAGCCCTGTTGCTTATGCATCGTTAAACGCCTAGAAAGAGATGTTGTTGTCTTGCCTATATACTGGGTTTTTTGGAGCTTACAGTCCCCAAGAGGGCATTTGAAGGCATAGACGACGTTGGTCTCTTTTAAAGCGTTCTGCTTTGTGTCTGGAGAGTTTCTCATGAGTAGGCTGGCCGTTTTTCTGGTTTTATAGTAAATCGTCAGTTGTATCCTCTGATTTTTGTCTGTAGGGATAACGTTTCTATTAACAAAATCTTTCAGGACCCTTTCCTCCGTTTTATGGGCTGTGGAAAAGAAGTTCCTGTAAAATAGTCTAATAGGGGGTATAGGTGTTGTGTTAGTTGTCTCTTCAGAGGTTGCATGGCGTTTCACTTTCCTTCTTATGATGTCTTCGACGAAACCATTGGAGAAGCCGTTGTTGACTAGGACCTGCCTTACCCTACAGAGTTCTTCATCGACTTGCTTCCATTCTGAGCTGTGGCTGAGAGCACGGTCGACATATGCGTTAACAACACTCCTTTTGTACCTGTCTGGGCAGTCGCTGTTGGCATTTAGGCACATTCCTATGTTCGTTTCCTTAGTGTAGACTGCAGTGTGGAAACCTCCGCTCTTTTCCATGACTGTTACATCTAGAAAGGGCAGCTTCCCATCCTTTTCCATCTCGTAAGTGAAACGCAGCACGGAACTCTGCTCAAACGCCTCCTTCAGCTCCTGCAGATGTCTGACATCAGGTACCTGTGTAAAAATGTCGTCAACATACCTGCAGTATATGGCCGGTTTCAAGTTCATGTCGACTAGGACTTTTTGCTCGATGGTACCCATGTAGAAGTTTGCAAACAGGACACCTAGGGGAGAACCCATGGCGACCCCATCTACTTGCTTATACATGTGCCCATCCGGGCTCAAGAAGGGTGCCTCTTTAGTACAAGCTTGGAGTAGTTTCCTTAGACTGTTTTCTGGTATGTCAAGAGGAGTACAGGCTGGATCACGATACACTCTGTCGGCTATCATCCCGATTGTCTCGTCCACAGGTACGTTGGTGAACAGTGATTCTACGTCCAACGAGTCTCTTATCCCTGTGGCCCGTGTGCCCCGCAGTAAGTCAACAAATTCCTTTGGAGACTTCAGGCTGAAGGCGCAAGGGACATAAGGAGCCAGCAGGCCGTTGAGTCACTTCGCCAGTCTGTACGTGGGTGTGGGTATCTGGCTAATGATTGGCCGAAGTGGGTTTCCAGGCTTGTGTGTCTTGACATTTCCATACGCATATCCAGGTTTATATTCCCCAATAATCTTTGGCAGGTGGAGTCCGGATTTCTTGGCGTTCACAGTTTCGATCAGTTTGTTGACCTTTGCTTTTAATTCGGCTGTAGTGTCCTTCGTTACCCTTTGGAATTTAGTTTGGTCAGAGAGTATGAGGTTCATTTTCGCCAGATATTCGTCTTTTTTAAGAATGACGTATATTGGCGACTTGTCGCCTCTCCTGACAACTATCTCCTTGTTCTCACGAATTCTTTTAGCTGCCACTTTGAGCTCGGGGGACAGTATGGTGCTTCTGTAATTGCCTCGATTCTTTCCTCCTTCCGCAATAAGTTCTGCTTGCAAGGTGTCTTTGGTAGTGACCTTCTTTTGTGTCTCGAAATCGAATATGTCGTCCAACAGGATTTCCAACTCCACTTTCCGGGCCATCTCACTCGGTCTGGACATAACGTGACAGTTTATACCCAGATTTAGGAGAATGACTGGGTCCTCAGTGAAGTTGATTCCTGCATGGTTCAGGAAGCCATCTCCTGCTCGTGGAATTGCCATAGGTCCTCCATATAACGTTGTTAGTTTCTTGATTATCCTTGTTTCAGTGCTGAGATGATGTCGGTCTGTGAGGATGTCGAGGTGTTGTTCATTGCGAGTACGGAGACTTTCGTCGATGTTGCTGTTTCTCCATTCGTTTGTAGCCTGAAGTAGTTGCGCTTTGTAGTTGCGCAATCATCAGCCAGATACCCACACCCACGTACAGACTGGCGAAACGACTCAACGGCTTGCTGACTCCTTATGTCCCTTGCGCCTTCAGCCTGAAATCTCCAAAGGAATTTGTTGACTTGCTGCGGGGAACACGGGCCACAGGGATAAGAGCCTCGTTGGACGTAGAATCTCTGTTTACCAACGTACCTGTGGATGAAACAATCGGGATGATAGCCGACAGAGTGTATCGTGATTCGGCCTGTACTCCTCTTGACATACCAGAAAACAGTCTAAGGAAACTACTTCAAGCTTGTACTAAAGAGGCACCCTGCTTGAGCCCAGATGGACACATGTATAAGCAAGTAGATGGGGTCGCCATGGGTTCTCCCCTAGGTGTCCTGTTTGCAAACTTCTACATGGGTACCATCGAGCAAAAAGACTTAGTCGACATGAACTTGAAACCAGCCATATACTGCAGGTATGTTGACGACATTTTTACACAGGTACCTGATGTCAGACATCTGCAGGAGCTGAAGGAGGCATTTGAGCAGAATTCTGTGTTGCGTTTCACTTACGAGATGGAGAAGGATGGGAAGCTGCCCTTTCTAGATGTAACAGTCATGGAAAGGAGCGGAGTTTTCCACACTGCAGTCTACACTAAGGAAACAAACATAGGAATGTGCCTGAATGCCAACAGTGACTGCCCAGACAGGTACAAGAGGAGTATTGTTAACGCTTATGTCGACCGTGCCCTCAGCCACAGCTCAGAATAGAAGCAAGTCGACGAAGAACTCTGTAGGGTAAGGCAGGTCCTAGTCAACAACGGCTTCTCCAATGGTTTCGTGGAAAACATCATAAGAAGGAAAGTGAAACGCCATGCAACCTCTGAAGAGACAACTAACACAACACCTATACCCCCTATTAGACTATTTTACAGGAACTTCTTTTCCACAGCCCATAAAACGGAGGAAAGGGTCCTGAAAGATATTGTCAGTAGAAACGTTATCCCTACAGACAAAAATCAGAAGATACAACTGACGATTTACTATAAAACCAGAAAAACGGCCAGCCTACTCATGAGAAACTCTTCAGACACAAAGCAGAACGCTTTAAAAGAGACCAACGTCGTCTATGCCTTCAAATGCCCTCTTGGGGACTGTAAGCCTAAAAAAAAACAGTATATAGGCAAGACAACAACTTCTCTTTCCAGGCGTTTAACGATGCATAAGCAACAGGGCTCCATTAAGGAACATATAATCTCTTCCCACAAACAAACCATCACCAGAGAAATCTTAGCAAACAACACAGAAATCATCGATAGATACAGCGATAGCAGGCGGCTTGACGTTTGCGAGGCACTACACATCAAGAAGTCAACACCAGCAATCAACAGCCAATTAATGCACACCCACTTCTACCCACTTCAAGACTCCGCTCCAATATAGAAGCATCAAGAAATATGGACCAATAGGCTTTCTACAATTACTTCCATTCAATACCCATTGTTTCATGTTCTGTCTTGTGTTTGAATTTAATACCCATTCAATACCCATTGTTTCGTGTTCTGTCTTGTGTTGGAATTTAATACCTATTGAATACCCATTGTTGAAAGTTCGTTTTTCACCTCATCCACCTCACCCAAATAAATATATATATGCCAAGTTTTGCTGAATTAATAAATTTTCTCTAATTTTTTTTCTTATGAAATGATAAAGCTCCCCATTTCATTATGTATGAGGTCAATTTCTTTTTATTGAAGTTAAAATTAACGTAGATATATGACCGAACCTAACCAACCATACCTAACCTAACCTATCTTTATAGGTTAGGTTAGGTAGCCGAAGAAGTTAGGTTAGGTGAAAGGGAGATGGAACTTTCACCGATGACAACAAAGAAATGAGCGAGTTACTGAGGAAGCAGTACGACTCTGTTTTCAGCGAGCCATTAAATGCACTAAAGATTGATAACCCAAATGAATTTTTCATGGATATGATACCAACATCAAATCATATATCAGACGTCGCCCTATCCCCACTAGATTTTGAAGGAGCCATAAACAGTATGCCTATGCACTCTGCACCAGGCCCGGATTCTTGGAACTCCATATTCATCAAGAACTGTAAGAAACCACTATCGCAGGCCCTTCACATACTGTGGAGACAAAGCCTTGATACTGGCGTTATCCCTGACATACTAAAAACAGCAGAGATAGCACCACTCCATAAAAGAGGAAATAAGGCAGAGGCAAAAAATTACAGACCGATAGCACTAACATCGCACATCATAAAAAATTTTGAGAGAGTGCTAAGAAGTAAGATCACAAAATACATGGAATCACAGCATCTCCATAACCCCGGACAACATGGTTTCAGAACAGGGCGCTCTTGCCTGTCGCAGTTGCTGGACCACTATGATATGGCATTAGATGCTATGGAAGACAAACAAAACGCTGATGTAATTTACACAGATATCGCAAAAGCTTTTGATAAATGTGACCATGGTGTTATTGCACATAAAATGCGTTCAAAAGGAATTACCGGGAAAATAGGCAGATGGATCTACAATTTCCTGACCAACTGAACCCAATGTGTAATAGTCAACAAAATAAAATCCAGCCCATCAACCGTGAAGAGCTCAGTCCCCCAGGGTACTGTGCTTGCTCCAGTACTTTTTCTCATCCTCATATCGGACATAGACCAGAACACAACCTATAGCACTGTATCATCCTTTGCAGATGACACTAGGATTTTCATGAGAGTTGGCAACATAGAGGACACGGCAAACCTCCAATCAGATGTAGATCAGGTCTTTCTATGGGCTACAGAAAATAATATGGTGTTTAACGAGGATAAGTTCCAGCTCATGCGCTACGGAAAAATTGAAAACATAAAAACAGAAACCACGTACAAAACTCAGGCAAATCATAACATAGAACGAAAAGGCAATGTAAAGGATCTGGGTGTACTCATGTCGGAAGACCTTACCTTTAAAGAACACAATAAAGTAGCCGTCACAACTGCAAGAAAAATGACAGGTTGGATAACAAGAACTTTTCACACTAGAGATGCTATACCGATGATGATACTTTTCAAAACGCTTGTGCTCTCTAGAGTGGAGTACTGCTGCACAATGACAGCCCCTTTCAAAGCTGGAGAAATTGCTGACCTAGAGAGCGTGCAGAGATCCTTTACTGCTAGAATCCACTCAGTAAAACATCTAAATTACTGGGACCGACTAAAGAGCCTAAATCTGTACTCCCTTGAGCGCAGGCGGGAGAGATACATAATAATTTACACGTGGAAAATAAGTGAGGGGCTGGTCCCAAACCTGCACACAGAAATAACACCACATGAGACCAGAAGACATGGCAGGATGTGCAGAATATCCCCGTTGAAAAGCAGAGGTGCAACAGGTACTCTGAGAGAGAACTCTATCAACATCAGAGGCCCGAGACTGTTCAACACGCTTCCACTACACATAAGGGGCATAACTGGCAAACCCCTCACAGTGTTCAAGAGAGAACTGGATAAGCACCTCCAAACGATACCTGATCAACCAGGCTGTGACTCATACGTCAGGCTGCGAGCAGCCGCGTCTAACAGCCTGGTTGATCAGTCCAGCAACCAGGAGGCCTGGTCGACGACCGGGCCGCGGGGACACTAAGCCCCGGAAGCACCTCAAGGTAGGTAGGTAGGTTAGGTAGTCGAAAAACAATTAATTCATGAAAACTTTGCTTATTAGGCAAATCGGGCCTTGCATAGTAGGCTGAGAAGTGCGTTCTTGCTACTAGGTACGACATTATATATATATATATATATATATATATATATATATATATATATATATATATATATATATATATATATATATATATATATATATATATATATATATATGTCGTACCTAATAGCCAGAACGCACTTCTCAGCCTACTATTCAAGGCCCGATTTGCCTAATAAGCCAAGTTTTCATGAATTAATGTTTTTTCGTCTACCTAACCTACCTAACCTAACCTAACCTAGCTTTTTTTGGCTACCTAACCTAACCTTACCTATAAATATAGGTTAGGTTAGGTTAGGTAGGGTTGGTTAGGTTCGGTCATATATCTACGTTAATTTTAACTACAATAAAAAAAAATTGACCTCATACATAGAGAAAAGGGTTGCTTTATCATTTCATAAGAAAAAAATTATAGTAAATATATTAATTCAGGAAAACTTGGCTTATTAGGCAAATCGGGCCTTGAATAGTAGGCTGAGAAGTGAGTTCTGGCTACTAGGTACGACATATATATATATATATATATATATATATATATATATATATATATATATATATATATATATATATATATATATATATATATATATATGTCGTACCTAGTAGCCAGAACGCACTTATCAGCCTACTGTGCAAGGCCCAATTTGCCTAATAAGCCAAGTTTTCATAAATTAATATATTTTCTCTAATTTTTTTCTTATGAAATGATAAAGCTACCCATTTCATTATGTATGAGGTCAATTTTTTTTTAATGGAGTTAAAATTAACGTAGATATATGACCGAACCTAACCAACCCTACCTAACCTAACCTAACCTATCTTCATAGGTTAGGTTCGGTTAGGTAGCAGAAAAAGTTAGGTTAGGTTAGGTTAGGTAGGTTAGGTAGTCGAAAAAACATTAATTCATGAAAACTTGGCTTATTAGGCAAATCGGGCCTTGCATAGTAGGCTGATAAGTGCGTTCTGGCTATTAGGTACGACATATATATATATATATATATATATATGTCGTACCTAGTAGCCAGAACTCACTTTTTGGCCTACTATTCAAGGCCCGATTTGCCTAATAAGCCAAGTTTTCATGAATTAATTGTTTTTCGACTACCTAACCTACCTAACCTAACCTAACCTAACTTTTTCGGCTACCTACCCAAACCTAACCTATAAAGATAGGTTAGGTTAGGTTAGGTAGGGTTGGTTAGGTTCGGTCATATATCTACGTTAATTTTAACTCCAATAAAAAAAAATTGACCTCATACATAATGAAATGGGTAGCTTTATCATTTCATAAGAAAAAAATTAGAAAAAATATATTAATTCAGGAAAACTTGGCTTATTAGGCAAATCAGGCCTTGAATAGTAGGCCAAAAAGTGAGTTCTGGCTACTAGGTACGACATATATATATATATATATATATATATATATATATATATATATATATATATATGTCGTACCTAGTAGCCAGAACGCACTTCTCAGCCTACTATGCAAGGCCCGATTTGCCTAATAAGCCAAGTTTTCATGAATTAATTATTTTTCGACTACCTAACCTACCTAACCTAACCTAACCTAACGTTTTCGGCTACCTAACCTAACCTAACCTATAAAGATAGGTTAGGTTAGGTTAGGTAGGGTTGGTTAGGTTCGGTCATATATCTACTTTTAACTCCAATAAAAAAAATTTACTTCATGCATAATGAAATGGGTAGCTTTATCATTTCATAAGAAAAAAAATTAGAGAAAATATATTTATTCAAGAAAACTTGGCTTATTAGGCAAATCGGGCCTTGCATAGTAGGCTGAGAAGTGCATTCTGGCTACTAGGTACGACATATATATATATATATATATATATATATATATATATATATATATTGCGACGGTAAAGCGTTGGTGTTCAGCTGTTTCAAAAGTTGGGGGCAGGGCCTCGTCACATCACAAAAAAAAAGAGAAAGTTTGTCCTTTCGTCTGTGGTAAGGTAATGGGAAGACACACAAAACACAAGTATATAAACAATGAAATTTTAATTACTCTAGAAAACAAGACATGAATAAAGACAATCTCATAAAATTCAACACTGGTCAACAAACAAAATAACATGAATAATAACTGGCAATGAAAAGTTACTCTAAGAACAGAATGCATGTTATAGTGATAGCAATATAAATTAATAAGTGTGGTGCTGGATTACTGGCTTCAAGCTGCCACCTCCCTTAGTACATGAAAGCCAAGGCTTAGTCTACTAGCGAGAGATGTCAACTCCATGGAGCACAGAGATATTCTGACGAGTACGGCGTGCTGCTGCCCAGACGTCAACTCTCGGTGGTGGTGTGAGTGCAGGTGCGGCGAGACACCAGCCAATCAGCAACAGGCAGGCGGAGGAAAAGCAGTTTGCTGCTTACGGCGGCTGTAGCAGGTGTCGGGGTGTGCATGGTACGATTTGCTTCCTGGGCAAAACGTTTGGCGATACTGGTGGACGTATCTTCTATATAGTATCTTGTACTTTAACGACGTAATGATGTAGGGAAGAGCAGGCTCAATCTCTTGAAAGAGATTATCGTCACAACTCTCCCCCGAAGCCTGCGGTTCTGGAAGAAGTTACCTCTTCATGTGGTGGAGTGATAGGTGGAGTTGCTTCTACTTCATAGACTCTGGAGAGGGCGTCGGCTATGATGTTGTCAGAACCCTTAATATAGCGGATCTCCAGGTTGAAATGTTGCAGATATAAAGCCCATCGTAGAAGACGTTGGTAATTGAATTGGGCTTGATGTAAGAAGCATAGAGGATTGTGATCTGAGAAGATGGTGGTAGACCTGGCACCTTGTAGGTATGGAGCAAAGTGCTGGAGATTCAGGACGATGGAGAGTAGCTCCTTCTCAATAGTGCTGTAGTTCCTCTGGTGGGGTTTCAACTTGTAGCTGTAGTAGCTGACAGGTAGAACCTCCTCGCCTCGTTGCTGCATCAGGACACCACCGATGCCGGTACCACTGGCGTCGACATGACGTCGACACGTCAGCCACCAAAACCTTCTTCTTAAATTACATCATTATGGAGTCAGAGGACACTCCCTGCAATACCTCAAATCTTATCTTACTGACAGGCTCCAGTATGTTTCTGTGAATAATACAATTTCTCCCACCCTACCCATCAACATTGGTGTTCCTCAGGGCAGCATACTTGGCCCTCTCCTCTTTCTCATCTACATTAATGACCTTCCAAATGCCTCCCAACACCTCAAACCAATTCTATTTGCTGACAACACAACCTTCATTTACTCCAGTCCTGACCCCCTTGCTCTAAATGCCACAGTAAATACTGAGCTAGAGAAAGTCCATCTTTGGCTAACTGCCAACAAACTCACCCTTAACATTGACAAAACGTTTTATATTCTGTTTGGCAATAAATCTTCTAATCAGATAAATCTCAAAATAAACAATACCCAAATTTGTAACAAATTAGATGGCAAATTCCTTGGCGTTCTCATCGACCACAAGCTGAATTTCCAGGGACACATTCTAAATATATCAAAAAAAGTTCCAAAACTGTTGGCATTCTTTCTAAGATCAGATATTATGTACCCCGCCCTGCCCTGGTTACTCTCTATTACTCCCTCATCTATCCATACCTCAACTATGGTATTTGTGCTTGGGGTTCTACTGCCCAAAATCATTTACGTCCTCTAATTACCCAACACAAAGCTGCTATTAGGACAATATCCAACTCTGGCCCCAGACATCACTCGGTACCCTTACTCAAATCTCTGAATATGTTAGATATTAAGTCACTGCACATTCTCTCTTGTGTATTATACATATATAAAACGCTGAACTGTAATGCCAATCCTGACCTCAAAAGCTTCATTGAAGGTTGTAACAGAACCCATGAGCACCACACCAGAAATAAATACAGTTTTGATATTCCTAGAGTACGACGTAATCAAACTAGAAATGCTCTACAAATCAAGGGACCCAGAATGTGGAATGACCTTCCCAACCATGTTAAAGACTGTACCTCTCTCAACCAGTTTAAGATAAAAACTAAACACTACCTAATAAATTTCCTGTAACCTACCTCACTCCTCTATTGTCAACCCATGTCTGTTATTTTTTTTAATCAACACTGTTTGTCAACCTATTGTATTTGTGCTGCTTTTTCAGTCATGTTCCCCCTTTTTTTTATCTTTATTTGTATTTGTTCTCAACACTTTTTATTCTTTATGCTCAATTAGTATTAGGTTCTAGATATTAATGTTTTTCTTGCCCGAAACGCATTGCATAATAGTGGCTTTAGGCATTGTATGTACTAGCTCTATCTATATATCAATCCATTAATGTAACATCACTTGTATGTATGTACCTTACCTGAATAAACATATTTATTTATTTATTTATAAGGACGAAAGGCTTGGTGATATCTGGCGAGGCGAGAATGGGATTAGAACAGAGGAGGAATTTGAGTTGTTCGAAAGCAACGGTTTGCTGCATGGTCCAATTATACCGTTGCTTGGGACTGGTTAAAGTATTTAATGGTGTGGCTACTGTACTAAAATTTCTCACAAACCTACGGTAGTAGGAGGCAAGACCAAGGAATTGCAGGAGCTGCTTCCTGGTGGTAGGCTGTGGATAATGCTGGATGGCTTGAATGTGTGTGTCTAACGGAGCTAGGCTTCCACTAACAATTACATGACCCAGATAACGCACTTTACCTTTGGCAAAGGTGGACTTGCCCAGGTTGATGGTGAGGCCGGCTGTCAGGAGCTTGGCGAACAGTCGTTGCAGCTGGAGCAGATGTTCGCTCCAGGTGTTGGATGCTACGACGATATCATTCAAATAGGCGTAGGTGTTATCCAAGCCCTGGATGACGCGGTTGACAGCTCTTTGAAAAGTGGCCGGGGTATTACATAGTCCGAAAGGAAGGCGTTCATATCTGAAAAGTCCAAAGGGAGTGATAAAGGCAAATATTTCTTTAGCTCGCTCTGTTAGACACACTTGGTAATATCCCTTAAGCAAGTCCACTTGGGACAAGTACTGGGCATTACCAATGGCGTCAAGAATGTCATCTATCCTTGGCAAGGGGTATGCATCCTTGACAGTCTTCTTCTTCTTGAGAATAGGTGCAGTTTGCATGAAGGGGTAACCCTCCCGATGACTGCACCAGGACAGATGTAAGGAGACGCATTGATGGTGAGGAGGAGAAGAAAGTCAAAAGCGGTAGACGTGATGGGCCGTAGAGAGAGGAGTGGCGAGGAAAACAGAGGCGAACGTCAGAGGGAGACTCCCCGCACCGGGGGGTGGGGCGTCATGGGCACGGTGGCAGCTGATCCAGGCACGGCGTAGCGGAGTGCGCAAGACGGGAACTAATATTTCTCCGGAAACTTACGGTACGGAAAGCGCAAGCGGTACGCTTCCCAAACCACCCACAGGTCGGCGGGCAGCTGGCCATCAGGCTGTACCCTCGGCTGAGACATCCTATCCGGCACCCTATAAACAAACTCCTTCTTTGACGACACCCAGATGGTTGACGAGCACCACGGGATCGGAAGCACCCGGGCATCCCGATAAGGGCCCAACTCCGGACCCTCACAGGGCACGACCCCAGCAGACGGGACTAGGCAACCCCCAGACCGGGGCAAGGAAGGAGGGGGAACTGCAGGCGCGGCAGCGACCTCACCACAGGGCACAGGAGCCGAGGCTCCCTGGCGCACATCTTTCCGCAATTTCACGACGAGGTCCCGACCATCAGGGACAACCCCCCACTGCGGGGACCCAACAGCAGGAGACGCAGGAGGGGGAGCACAGGGAGCAACGTCGGAGCCCCTCACAGCACCATCATCCTCGGCGGGGGAAGCCAGCTGAGCACCATACTCCCCCACCTCCTCCCAAGGCACACCACGAAGGGGGGAGACACTCCGAGCCCGCCGCGAACGCTTCGAGACAGGCCGCACCACACCACGCCCAGGAGGCCCCGCCGCAGGCACAGCCTCCACCGTCATATCCACACAGGCCACACCAGCACCGTCCGAAGAGTCCACAGAGGCCACATCACCCACACTGTCAACATCATCCACGGAAACAGCCTCAGAACACCGACGCGCACGCTTCTGCAAAGGAATGGGAAGAGCAGAACTACAGGAGGCAACACACTCAGGCACGGCAGGCACCTCACCACGCCGAAGCACCCCTCCAAAACGGCAGAACCCGCGTCCCCGGGAGTCGGTAACACATCCACAGGCGGGGGCGGGACATGAACCTCCACCGGGACACCTTACACTACACACAGCTCAGGCGACAGCCCGACACCCTCACACACCGGCTGAACAACCCCAGGGGCCACAGCTGGCACTAGACGTGTCGCACAGGCCGGAGAGCTCGCCTCAACAGGCGGAGCAGCAGACAGGCAGTCAGGCGCCTCAGGCACAGCACCCACACCGCCCGAACGCAACAGGGGCGGAAAATCCTCCGCACGAAGAACATGCACACGACCAGTCGCTCCCACGTCGCACGCAGCAGCCAGATGACCCTCGTGACCACACCGATAACAGGTGCGCGGTTGACCCCGGTACTGGCAGCGGAGCGTGTATCCCAACACGGACATCGACGACGGTACACTACCCTTCAGCGACATCGTCAGGGTGCGGGAGCCGTCAAGCATACCAACACAGTGCCCGGCAACGACCTTGTTCCAACGAAAACTCAACACTGTCCCAAACCGTTCGAAACAGGAGGTTAAAAAGTCGTACTGAAATTCGAAGGGGGCACCATGCACCGTCACAGACGTCAAGGTGACACTAAGATTCACTACCTTAACGGAGCCAGCAGTATCAGGGAGAGGGTAAACACGCCCCTCACACCGCACGAGAAACTTGGCGGAACTTGACCACAGCACGGTGGCCCTGAAGCAGCTGGATGCCCACCAGGTCAGACAGCTGCACATGCAGCACGTCCACTAGGGCGACACCAACCAATGGATGGTCCACCGGCACCGTAAACGCCAGACTAGCTGACAGCGTCCTCTGCAATGGAGGGCGAAACGTCCCCATGGCGAAGCAAACGTCACCCCGTCAGTGGCAAACCACTACCAGCAGGGCAAACAAGCGATCACCCAACGTAAACACTAGCCAGTGTGGAGCGACCTCAGGAACGTCCGACCCGGCCGACGGTCACCACGCAACTCTCCTTGACAGTCACATTATTTAATTTACGGTAATCCGTACACAGTCTCACCTTACCTTGGGGTTTTGGCACCAAGATACAGGGTGAGGCCCAGGGGGACTCACAAGGTGTAGCCAGTCCATGATCCAAGAGGTACTGCACCTCAGCACGCATGACTTCCTTCTTGCTAGGGCTGATTCGGTAGAAGGGTTGACGAATCGGCCGGGTGTCAGGGAGCAGTTGGATGTCGTGCTGGGTAACATTACACTCTTGGGGATCATCTCGGAACAACTCCTGATGTTCTTTGAAGATCTTGATGAGAGGTGCACTATGATTGTCCTGAAAATAATTGTGAAGATCAGTTAGGATTTCCGAATTGGAAAGCGCTGATTCCTTGTCAGTGCTTTCGGGAGGAGAAGCAGGGAAGGTCTCACTGTGGATGTATGGCTCTTTAAAGGAAGAGTAAGTTATCATGACAGTGGGAGGAGTACCGTTATATAGCTTCAGGAGGTTGACGTGGCACAATTGGGTCTTCCGCCGCCTATCTGTAGTCTCTAGAACGTAGTTGTGGTTGTTTCTGCACTCCTTGATGCGGTAGGGTCCTGAAAACCTGTTTTGTAAAGGAGAACCTGGGATAGGGAAATAAGCAAGCACGAAGTCTCCCGGTTTAAATTTCCTTACTTTGCTGGTCTGGTCGTAATGAGTCTTCATCCTCTCCTGTGCTTTCAATAGATTATCTTGGGCAAAACTGTGGACCCGCTCTAGAATGTGTTGTAGGTTTTGAAGAAACTGGGGCACATTCTGATGCTCACTGAAGGTGGCATCACGTAGAGAGTCTTTGAAAGCCTTGAGAGGAGTACGGCACTTACGTCCGTAGAGCATCTCATAAGGAGATACTCCTAGAGACTCAATGGGAAGACTTCTAAAGATACACATTATCAGGTCAATTTGCTTATCCCAATCCTTAGAGGTTTCATTACAAAATTTCTTCAGGAGTGCTTTAATAGTCTGATGACTACGCTCAAGAGAACCCTGTGAAACAGGATGATAGGGGCTGGACAATACCTGTTTGATGTTGAACTCTTCCAGTGTCCTCTTGAAGAGATCACTGGTGAAGTTGGTGCCACAGTCGCTCTGAACCTCCCTTGGAAATCCATACTGGGTGAAGATCTTCAATAAGTGTTTCACAACCGTAGCAGCCGTAATGTTCTTTACTGGAACTGCTATGGGGAATCTGGTGGTAGGACACAGGATGGTTAAGATATAGGCGTTACCTGAACTGGTCCGAGGTAAAGGACCAACACAGTCTATAATAAGTCTGTGGAAAGGTTCCGCAGGCACCTGTATGGGAGTCAGTGGTGCTCTGGGGACAGAGATGTTCGGTTTACCTGCCACCTGACATGTATGACACTGTTTGACGTACTGTTTGACGCTATTTACCATACCTGGCCAGTAGTAGTCTTGACGGATTCCATGGTAGGTCTTGTTAAATCCGTAGTGGGAGAGTGCTCCGTGGGTCAGGTGTAGAATAGTGGGCCGCAGGCTGGCAGGAATCACTAGTTGTTCGACGTTGGCCCAATCGTCCTCCTCCTTCAGTTTACTTGGTCTATATCTGCGGTAGAGCAACTCGTTCTCTAGGAAGAACCCAGAAATACTGTCAGGTTGAGTCTCAGCCTGGAAAAATAATGGTGTCAAGGTAAGATCTTCCCTCTGTAACCTACGGAACTCCAACTTGGTCAGATTCGGGGGTAGTTTCTGAGGGTCTTGAGGGACAGTGGTAGCAGTAGAGCAGCTGGCTGTGGTCGTGCAGCTTGTGCACGGGTGGTCACTAAAACCGGAGAAGAAACTTCATCACTCTCTTGAACCTTTGCTGGAACATACTCAAAGATGGGATTATCCATTACAGAGGTACACACCTGGGGTTTGTCCATGACGATCAGGTTGGTCGGTTGCAGGTCTTCTGCCAAGTCGTTGCCCAGGAGAAGTTGCACTCGAGGCATGGGAAAAGGCTTTTCCCTGATGGCGACTTGGACTTCTCCGGTCACGAAGGGACAATCCAGGTGGACTCTGGCGAGAGGATAAGGAGTAGTAGCAGTGAGGTCAGTGATGAAGACAGTTTCTCCGGTGTAGGCGATATTGGGCACAGCTGATTTCAAAATAATCGATTGAAGAGCCGCTGTGTCCCTCAAGATCTTCAGTTTGAAACGTCCCTCCGGATTTGAGCCGTTGGTAGAGACAGTTCCAGTATACAGGTGTTTACTGAAAAGAGAAAGATCATTAACATGAACACCAACATTCATCACAGGCTTACCGGACTTAGGAGGAGTCTGTTTGGGTTTAGGTGATTCGGTATTTCCATTGTATTGAGACTTACCACATTTATCTATGGTATGTCCATAGAGTCTACAATACTTACAGTACAATTGCGAGCCAGCTTGATCGGTACTCACTTTCTCGAAACTGTACCACGACTTCTTACTGGAAGATGGTTCTGGTGTCAGCCGGTGGATGAGGCTGTAAGTGTCAGCCGACTTAGCACACTTTAGGTAGTCGGTTTCTTTATTATCTGCTAAATATAGACGGACAGGAGGCGGCACACGCCTCAAAAATTCTTCAACTAGCATGAGGTTGACGAGTTCTGCAAAGGTAGAGACATGTTCTGCTTCCAGCCATTTCATAAAACAACTCCTTTTGGTATTAGCAAATTCGAGAAAGGTAGTGGTACTTGCCTTCAGGTGGTCACGGAATTTCCTTCGATAACTTTCGGTGGAGAGAAGGTAGGCGTCCAACACTGCTTGTTTCAGAGTTTGGTAGTCATTCTCAGTCGCCAAAGTACTGAGTGTAACTGCAGCTCTACCTGTAAGATGTTCTCTGAGAAGGGTTGCCCATTGGTCGGCAGGCCAACTAAGTTGATTAGCAAGGGTTTCAAAGGTGGTAAAAAACACATCAACTTCTGTCTCTACGAATGGTGGCATTAACTTACTTGCATGTAATATATTGAAACTGACAGGAAGATTGGCTGTATCTTGCTGGCGTTGAGCGAGGTGTGTAGTTTCCAACGCGAATTCTCGTTGACGACATTCCATAGCCAGAGTTGCTTGTTGTTTGTCATGTTCGCGTTGCATCTCCAATTGGCGTTGTTTTGTTTCAAGCTGTATTCGTTCCCGCTCACGGAGTATTGCAATCTCACGTTCTTGTTCTTCCTTTCCTATGGCAGCTGCTTCCCTTTGTTGCTCGAGGGCTTCTCTTTGCATGGCAGCGGCTTCCCTTTGCTGTTCGCGTTCGATCTTGGCCAGCTCTAGTTTGAGTTTCATTGTTGCCAAATCAGTTTTATCTGCAATAAAGTAAGTTTCGTGAGTTTCAGAGTCTATCTTACCTTCCTCTAAGAGATGATCCAGTAACAGGTTATGTATTTCATTTTTGTTGGCTTGGTAGGGAACTTCTAGTTGATACTCATGTGCAAGAGTTTGTAATTTAGTCCTCTTGGCACGACTTAAAGTCCCTATTTCACCTGCTGGATCTGTACGGAAAGCTTGGAGACGAAAAATGGTGAAATTAGCAAATAAATGCACAACGAATATACTGTTGTGATATTATGAATGTCAGAAACAGGACAACGTGGCAACTGGTACCTATCCTGTGGAATCGTTAACAATTAATGTTAATTTCAAGATGATAAATGATTAATAAATCAAGGTCGCAGGAAATCTTGTACCTGGTACTCATGTAAGAGGATAAGGGCAAGAAAATCCTACTAAACAAGCGAAACTGAGTTTCTAAAACAAATGAAACAGTTATTTGCCTCAAAAGTGAAATAGGTAGTCCAAGAATGTAGGCACACCTTGCCGAGTCTCTATAGGACATAAGCAAGTTTTTCCCACTTAAATTTATATGATACTTACAGAATTAGCGAACTTTTGTGGTCTGAAAAAGAAGGCTAATTCCCTACCAATGTAAATATCAACATCTCTGACCGACGTGTAGGGGTGCGAGGTGTCAACTGGTGACGAGAACTTCTGCTGAGGTCCCAATTCAGCAACTAAAGTTCGTGCGCGAGGAACTATGGCCCTCTTTATCCTCCTACTTTCAGATTGCAGAGGATTAGGTGCACTTGACCCGGGGACAGACCACAGTACCAGGGTACCAATATGATGATCTGCCGAAAATATGAGAAATATCCTAGGGATAAAAGATGGTAAACACGAGTAATAACACGGAGGGAGAGATGACCACGTAAGAGAATGACTGAGGCCTACAGTCACCACGTAATCCAAAGTTGTCTCACCTTCACCATATGCTACTCTCGGAATGTTCAATACACACAGCACCATATGAAAATAAAATTGAATATTGAAAATAGTAAAAGCTACTTTACCAAAGCCAAATACGTTTACCACAAATTTACAACTTGGCACCAGTACCTGAGTGAAGCTCAGTGGACAGGCCCCCACGTAATGTGACGGTAAAGCGTTGGTGTTCGGCTGTTTCAAAAGTTGGGGGCAGGGCCTCGTCACATCACAAAAAAAAAGAGAAAGTTTGTCCTTTCGTCTGTGGTAAGGTAATGGGAAGACACACAAAACACAAGTATATAAACAATGAAATTTTAATTACTCTAGAAAACAAGACATGAATAAAGACAATCTCATAAAATTCAACACTGGTCAACAAACAAAATAACATGAATAATAACTGGCAATGAAAAGTTACTCTAAGAACAGAATGCACGTTATAGTGATAGCAATATAAATTAATAAGTGTGGTGCTGGATTACTGGCTTCAAGCTGCCACCTCCCTTAGTACACGAAAGCCAAGGCTTAGTCTACTAGCGAGAGATGTCAACTCCATGGAGCACAGAGATATTCTGACGAGTACGGCGTGCTGCTGCCCAGACGTCAACTCTCGGTGGTGGTGTGAGTGCAGGTGCGGCGAGACACCAGCCAATCAGCAACAGGCAGGCGGAGGAAAAGCAGTTTGCTGCTTACGGCGGCTGTAGCAGGTGTCGGGGTGTGCATGGTACGATTTGCTTCCTGGGCAAAACGTTTGGCGATACTGGTGGACGTATCTTCTATATAGTATCTTGTACTTTAACGACGTAATGATGTAGGGAAGAGCAGGCTCAATCTCTTGAAAGAGATTATCGTCACAACTCTCCCCCGAAGCCTGCGGTTCTGGAAGAAGTTACCTCTTCATGTGGTGGAGTGATAGGTGGAGTTGCTTCTACTTCATAGACTCTGGAGAGGGCGTCGGCTATGATGTTGTCAGAACCCTTAATATAGCGGATCTCCAGGTTGAAATGTTGCAGATATAAAGCCCATCGTAGAAGACGTTGGTAATTGAATTGGGCTTGATGTAAGAAGCAGAGAGCATTGTGATCTGAGAAGATGGTGGTAGACCTGGCACCTTGTAGGTATGGAGCAAAGTGCTGGAGATTCAGGACGATGGAGAGTAGCTCCTTCTCAATAGTGCTGTAGTTCCTCTGGTGGGGTTTCAACTTGTAGCTGTAGTAGCTGACAGGTAGAACCTCCTCGCCTCGTTGCTGCATCAGGACACCACCGATGCCGGTACCACTGGCGTCGACATGACTTCGACACGTCAGCCACCAAAACCTTCTTCTTAAATTACATCATTATGGAGTCAGAGGACACTCCCTGCAATACCTCAAATCTTATCTTATTTTTTCTTATCATTTCATAAGAAAAAAAGTAGAGAAAATATATTCATTCAAGAAAACTTGGCTTATTAGGCAAATCGGGCCCTGCATAGTAGGCTGAGAAGTGCGTTCTGGCTACTAGGTACGACATATATATATATATAATGTCGTACCTAGTAGCAAGAACGCACTTCTCAGCCTACTATGCAAGGCCCGATTTGCCTAATAAGCCAACTTTTCCTGAATTAATATATTTTCTCAATTTTTTTTCTTATGAACTGATAAAGCTACCCATTTCATTATGTATGAGGTCAATTTTATTTTATTGGAGTTAAAATTAACGTAGATATATGACCGAACCTAACCAACCCTACCTAACCTATCTTTATAGGTTAGGTTAGGTAGCCGAAAAAGTTAGGTTAGGTAGTCGAAAATATATTAATTCAGGAAAAGTTGGCTTATTTGGCAAATCGGGCCTTGCATAGTAGTCTGAGAAGTGCATTCTGGCTACTAGGTACGACATATATATATATATATATATATATATATATATATATATATATATATATATATATATATATGTCGTACCTAGTAGCCAGAATGCACTTCTCGGCCTACTATGCAAGACCCGATTTACGTAATATGCCATGTTTTCCTGAATTAATATATTTTCTCTAATTTTTTTCTTATGAAATGATAAAGCTACTCATTTCATTATGTATGAGGTCAACTTTTTTTTTATTGGAGTTCAAATTAACGTAGATATATGACCGAACCTAACCAACCCTTCTTAACCTAACCTAACTTATCTTTATAGGTTAGGTTAGGTTAGGTAGCCGAAAAAGTTAGGTTAGGTTAGGTTGGGTAGGTTAGGTTAGGTAGTCGAAAAACAAATAATTCATGAAACTTGGCTTATTAGGCAAATTGGGCCTTGCATAGTAGGCTGAGAAGTGCGTTCCGGTTACTAGGTATGACATATATATATATATATATATATATATATATATATATATGTATATATATATATATATATATATATATATATATATATATATATATATAAATATATATATATATATATATATATATATATATATATATATATATATATATATAAATATATATATATATAAATATATATATATATATATATAAATATATATATATATATATATAAATATATATATATATATATATATATAAATATATATATATATATATATATATATATATATATAAATATATATATATATATAAATATATATATATATATATATATAAATATATATATATATATATATATATATATAAATATATATATATATGTCGTACCTAGTAGCCAGAACGCACTTCTCAGCCTACTATGCATGGCCTGATTTGCCTAATAAGCCAAGTTTTCATGAATTAATTGTTTTTCGGCAACCTAACCTACCTAACCTAACCTAACCTAACTTTTTCGGCTACCTAACCGAACCTAACCTATAAAGATAGGTTAGGTTAGGTTAGGTAGGGTTGGTTAGGTTCGGTCAAATATCTACGTTAATTTTAACTCTAATAAAAAAAAATGACCTCATTCATAATGAAATGGGTAGCTTTATCATTTTGTAAGAAAAAAAATAGAGAAAATATATTAATTCAGGAAAACTTGGCTTATTAGGCAAATCGGGCCTTGAATAGTAGGCCGAGAAGTGCGTTCTGGCTACTAGGTACGACATATATATATATAAATATATATGTCGTACCTAGTAGCCAGAACGCCCTTCTATACCTACTATGCAAGGCCCGATTTGCCTAATAAGCCAAGTTTTTCTGAATTAATATATTTTCTCTAATTTTTTTCTTATGAAATGATAAAGCTACCCATTTCATTATGTATGAGGTCAATTTGTTTTTATTGGAGTAAAAATTAAAGTTGATATATGACCGAACCTAACCAACCCTACCTAACCTAACCTAACCTATCTTTCTAGGTTAGGTTAGGTTAGGTAGCCGAAAATGTTAGGTTAGGTTAGGTAGGTTAGGTAGTCGAAAAACAATTAATTCATGAAAACTTGGCTTATTAGGCAAATTGGGCCTTGCATAGTAGGCTGAGAAGTGAGTTCTGGCTACTAGGTACGACATATATATATATATATATATATATATATATATATATATATATATATATATATATATATATATATATATATATATGTCGTACCTAGTAGCCAGAACTCACTTCTCAGCCTACTATTCAAGGCCCGATTTGCCTAATAAGCCAAGTTTTCCTGAATTAATATATTTACTATAATGTTTTTCTTATGAAATGATAAAGCAACCCTTTTCTCTATGTATGAGGTCAATTTTTTTTATTGGAGTTAAAATTAACGTAGATATATGACCGAACCTAACGAACCCTACCTAACCTAACCTAACCTATATTTATAGGTAAGGTTAGGTTAGGTAGCCAAGAAAAGCTAGGTTAGGTTAGGTTAGGTAGGTTAGGTAGACGAAAAAACATTAATTCATGAAAACTTGGCTTATTAGGCAAATCGGGCCTTGAATAATAGGCTGAAAAGTGCGTTCTGGCTATTAGGTACGACATATATATATATATATATATATATATATATATATATATATATATATATATATATATATATATATATATATATATATATTATATATATATATATATATATATATATATATATATATATATATATATATATATATATATATATATATATGCGAACAAGCCTGAATGGTCCCCAGGACTATATGCGAATGAAAACTCACACCCCAGAAGTGACTCGAACCCATACTCCCAGAAGCAACGCAACTGGTAACTACAGGGCGCCTTAATCCGCTTGACCATCACGGCCGTCAAAAGGAAGTGATAGCCGAGGCTATTTGAGCCACTTCCCCGACGGCAACTCGGATGGTAATCTTGGGCATAGCATTTCACCAAATCACCTCATTCTTTGGGGCACACGTGAGGAACACAAATGCGAACAAGCCTGAATGGTCCCCAGGACTATATGCGAATGAAAACTCACACCCCAGAAGTGACTCGAACCCATACTCCCAGAAGCAACGCAACTGGTAACTACAGGGCGCCTTAATCCGCTTGACCATCACGGCCGTCAAAAGGAAGTGATAGCCGAGGCTATTTGAGCCACTTCCCCGACGGCAACTCGGATGGTAATCTTGGGCATAGCATTTCACCAAATCACCTCATTCTTTGGGGCACACGTGAGGAACACAAATGCGAACAAGCCTGAATGGTCCCCAGGACTATATGCGAATGAAAACTCACACCCCAGAAGTGACTCGAACCCATACTCCCAGAAGCAACGCAACTGGTAACTACAGGGCGCCTTAATCCGCTTGACCATCACGGCCATCAAAAGGAAGTGATAGCCGAGGCTATTTGAGCCACTTCCCCGACGGCAACTCGGATGGTAATCTTGGGCATAGCATTTCACCAAATCACCTCATTCTTTGGGGCACACGTGAGGAACACAAATGCGAACAAGCCTGAATGGTCCCCAGGACTATATGCGAATGAAAACTCACACCCCAGAAGTGACTCGAACCCATACTCCCAGAAGCAACGCAACTGGTAACTACAGGGCGCCTTAATCCGCTTGACCATCACGGCCGTCAAAAGGAAGTGATAGCCGAGGCTATTTGAGCCACTTCCCCGACGGCAACTCGGATGGTAATCTTGGGCATAGCATTTCACCAAATCACCTCATTCTTTGGGGCACACGTGAGGAACACAAATGCGAACAAGCCTGAATGGTCCCCAGGACTATATGCGAATGAAAACTCACACCCCAGAAGTGACTCGAACCCATACTCCCAGAAGCAACGCAACTGGTAACTACAGGGCGCCTTAATCCGCTTGACCATCACGGCCGTCAAAAGGAAGTGATAGCCGAGGCTATTTGAGCCACTTCCCCGACGGCAACTCGGATGGTAATCTTGGGCATAGCATTTCACCAAATCACCTCATTCTTTGGGGCACACGTGAGGAACACAAATGCGAACAAGCCTGAATGGTCCCCAGGACTATATGCGAATGAAAACTCACACCCCAGAAGTGACTCGAACCCATACTCCCAGAAGCAACGCAACTGGTAACTACAGGGCGCCTTAATCCGCTTGACCATCACGGCCGTCAAAAGGAAGTGATAGCCGAGGCTATTTGAGCCACTTCCCCGACGGCAACTCGGATGGTAATCTTGGGCATAGCATTTCACCAAATCACCTCATTCTTTGGGGCACACGTGAGGAACACAAATGCGAACAAGCCTGAATGGTCCCCAGGACTATATGCGAATGAAAACTCACACCCCAGAAGTGACTCGAACCCATACTCCCAGAAGCAACGCAACTGGTAACTACAGGGCGCCTTAATCCGCTTGACCATCACGGCCGTCAAAAGGAAGTGATAGCCGAGGCTATTTGAGCCACTTCCCCGACGGCAACTCGGATGGTAATCTTGGGCATAGCATTTCACCAAATCACCTCATTCTTTGGGGCACACGTGAGGAACACAAAAATTTGTGTTCCTCACGTGTGCCCCAAAGAATGAGGTGATTTGGTGAAATGCTATGCCCAAGATTACCATCCGAGTTGCCGTCGGGGAAGTGGCTCAAATAGCCTCGGCTATCACTTCCTTTTGACGGCCGTGATGGTCAAGCGGATTAAGGCGCCCTGTAGTTACCAGTTGCGTTGCTTCTGGGAGTATGGGTTCGAGTCACTTCTGGGGTGTGAGTTTTCATTCGCATATAGTCCTGGGGACCATTCAGGCTTGTTCGCATATATATATATATCAAGATGGGGTACCACCTCTGGTGCAAGTATAGGGACCCATAGCTTCAGAAGAAAGTAAAGAGTACTCATGAAAGACCTTGTGGATCCTCACTGAACACTTTGATATTTTCTTCTACCACCCAGAGGGAGCAAAGCATTGGCAAAAAATTATAGACCAGTTGCACTAACATCGCACATCATAAAAGTATTTGAGAGAGTGATTAGGAGTCAGGTCACCAATTTCATGGAGACCAATGACCTTCATAACCCAGGCCAACATGGATTTCGAGCGGGAAGATCGTGCCTCTCACAGCTACTTGAGCACTACGACAAAGTCACTGAGGCATTAGAAGAGAAACAGAATGCTGATGTGATATACACGGACTTCGCAAAGGCCTTCGATAAATGTGACCATGGCGTGATAGCACACAAAATGAAGTCAATGGGAATAACCGGTAAAGTAGGACGCTGGATACTCAGTTTTCTGTCAAACAGGACTCAGCGAGTAACTGTCAACCATATAAAATCTAGTCCAAGTGCAGTGAAAAGCTCTGTACCTCAGGGTACAGTCCTTGCACCACTGCTTTTCCTTATTCTCATATCAGATATAGACAAAAATACAAGTCACAGCTTCGTATCATCCTTTGCAGATGACACAAAAATCAGTATGAAAATTACCTCGGCTGAGGACATTGAAAAACTTCAAGCTGATATTAATAAAGTTTTCGACTGGGCATCAGAAAATAACATGATGTTTAACAGTGATAAATTCCAGGTACTCAGGTACGGTAAAAATGAAGACCTTAAACATAATACAGAGTACAAAACACAATCAAATGTACCCATAGTAGGAAAACAGCATGTAAAGGATTTGGGAATAATAATGTCGGACGACCTAACGTTTAAGGAGCATAACCAAGCAAATATTGCGACAGCCAGAAAAATGATAGGATGGATTACGAGAACTTTCAAATCCAGGGATCCCATCACAATGGTTGTACTCTTCAAGGCACTTGTGTTGTCCCGTCTTGAGTACTGCTCAGTACTCACTTCCCCCTTCAAAGCAGGAGAGATTGCTGAAATAGAGGGAATACAGAGAACATATACGGCACGCATAGACGCAATAAAGCACCTAAATTATTGGGATCGTCTCAAAGCCCTCCAAATGTACTCACTAGAAAGAAGACGAGAGAGATATCAAATAATATACACCTGGAAGATACTGGAGGGTCAAGTACCAAATCTACACAGTAAAATAACAACGTACTGGAGTGAACGACATGGAAGAAAATGTAGAATAGAACCAATGAAGAGCAGAGGTGCCATAGGCACAATCAGAGAACACTGTATAAACATCAGAGGTCCGCGGTTGTTCAACGTCCTCCCAGCAAGCATAAGAAATATTGCCGGAACAACAGTGGACATTTTCAAGAGGAAACTAGATTTATTCCTCCAAGGAGTGCCGGACCAACCGGGCTGTGGTGGGTATGTGGGCCTGCGGGCCGCTCCAAGCAACAGCCTGGTGGACCAAACTCTCACAAGTCGAGCCTGGCCTCGGGCCGGGCTTGGGGAGTAGAAGAACTCCCAGAACCCCATCAACCAGGTATCAACCAGGTAACCCCTATTCTTTTAGTATGTATATATATATATATATATATATATATATATATATATATATATATATATATATATATATATATATATATATATATATACACACACACACACACACACACACACACACACACACACACACACACACTCAGTGTACTTGTTGAATATAACTTGTCCAATATATGAATAATTTTTTAAATATTCGTGTGTTTACTTGATCATTTTACTTACAAGTTTTTATCTGCTAAAAGTATTCTGGTGTATCACATACATGCACAGTGGCCTTACCCTAGATATGATCTTGTGCTGATAGATACACGAGCCTTGCTAGACTAGGTTAGGTAACAGTTAACCCCCCCCCCTCTCTCTTTAGAGCGTGGTTAACGCCCCTCTTCTTCTAGAGTATACAGAAGGGGTTAACCGTGCTTTCATATAAGAGAATAAATAAGTGAATAAAACATTCACTTATATCACATTTGCGAATAAACATTCCCTCATGTAAGACATCGAGTTTGCTTGCCTCGTCACCGCACTCAACTACCCACTATAACAACTCAATTCCACTTTACATATATATTATGGCCACAATAACTATGCAACCATGTGAATTGTTTTGTCACTAAGCTTCAAGCGAAGTGTGAGGCGAGCTCGACTGTATTAGAAAGTCGTGGAGATCAGCAACAGCGACCAGAACACAGCGTAAGTCTCCTCAATGACTGCTGTGGGAGTACTAAGAATGGCGGCTGCTGAGTACTCGACACCATCCCTCTCATATTAGATGATATATTTTTTCAGTAATTACTAGGGTCGTCAAAGGTCTGTCATTTCAGGATAAAAAAGTTTGTATTTTGTTTAACTAATTAAAATCTAATTAGTCTTATTAAATCATGGAATTGATTTAATATGTTTTCAAATTAATGTTGGTGGTTATTTTGACTGTTGTGGTGTGACGTCACGAGCGCCTGTGTTCGTCTCTTGAGAGTGTGTTGCGTGCACATTATATCGTCACTCCTTTGTTTATTTATAAACTCAAATATAATTCTTGTAAAAGATTACTTATATTAATTTAGGTTTAAAGATTACTAATTTCTTAGCATCACAGGAAATAACCCTTCCTCCTCAATAGTAGATGGGTTACCCTTACTTCTACAGACTTCACGGTTAACCCATTCCCCTCTAGAGTGCACTATTAACTTCTTCCTCCTTTTGCGTGCACGGTTTTCACTCTCCTTCTCTAGAGTGCATGGTTAACTAACTCCTACTTCTCTAGCGTGTTCAATTAGCCTGCCTTCTCTTCTAGAGTACACGATTTGCCAGCCTCCGTCGCTAGAGTGCACGATTAGCCCGCTTAGAGGCAAGATTGCCGGGTGAGACAAAACGACCCGGTGAGGCAAAACGACCGGGAGGCAAGACGACCCGGTGAGGCAAGACGACCGGGTGAGGCAAGACGACCGAGTGAGGCAAGACGACCGGGTGAGGCAAGACGACCAGGTGAGGCAAGACGACTCGGTGAGGCAAGACGACCGGGTGAGGCAAGACGACCGGGTGAGGCAAGACTGCCGGGTGAGGCAAGACTGCCGGGTGAGGCAAGACGACCGGGTGAGGCAAGACGACCAGGTGAGGCAAGACGACTCGGTGAGGCAAGACGACCGGGTGAGGCAAGACGACCGGGTGAGGCAAGACTGCCGGGTGAGGCAAGACTGCCGGGTGAGGCAAGACGACCAGGTGAGGCAAGACGACCAGGTGAGGCAAGACGACTCGGTGAGGCAAGACGACCGGGTGAGGCAAGACGACCGGGTGAGGCAAGACTGTCGGGTGAGGCAAGACTGCCGGGTGAGGCAAGACGACCGGGTGAGGCAAGACGACCAGGTGAGGCAAGACGACTCGGTGAGGCAAGACGACCGGGTGAGGCAAGACTGCCGGGTGAGGCAAGACTGCCGGGTGAGGCAAGACGACCGGGTGATTCAAGACGACCGGCTGAGGCAAGACGACCGGGTGAGGCAAGACTGCCGGGTGAGGCAAGACGACCGGGTGAGGCAAGACGACTCGGTGAGGCAAGACGACCGGGTGAGGCAAGACGACCGGGTGAGGCAAGACTGCCGGGTGAGGCAAGACTGCCGGGTGAGGCAAGACGACCGGGTGAGGCAAGACGACCGGGTGAGGCAAGACTGCTGGGTGAGGCAAGACGACCGGGTGAGGCAAGACTGCCGGGTGAAGCAAGACGACCGGGTGAGACAAGACTGCCGGGTGAGGCAAGACGACCCGGTGAGGCAAGACTGCCGGGTGAGGCAAGACGACCGGGTGAGACAAGACTGCCGGGTGAGGCAAGACTGCCGGGTGAGACAAGACTGCCGGGTGAGGCAAGACGACCGGGTGAGGCAAGACTGCCGGGTGAGGCAAGACGACCGGGTGAGGCAAGACTACCGGGTGAGGCAAGACTACCGGGTGAGGCAAGACGACCGGGTGAGGCAAGACTGCCGGGTGAGGCAAGACTGCCGGGTGAGGCAAGACGACCGGGTGAGGCAAGACGACCCGGTGAGGCAAGACTGCCGGGTGAGGCAAGACGACCGGGTGAGGCAAGACGACCAGGTGAGGCAAGACTGCCGGGTGAGGCAAGACTGCCGGGTGAGGCAAGACGACCGGGTGAGGCAAGACGACCGGGTGAGGCAAGACGACCGGGTGAGGCAAGACTGCCGGGTGAGGCAAGACGACCGGGTGAGGCAAGACTGCCGGGTGAGGCAAGACGACCGGGTGAGGCAAGACATTACTGAAAGACGGTAGTTAGACTTGCCTCATTCTCCAGCTCTGACTGAAGACCATCAGCGGGGGTGATCCCGTCCATCTTCACCAATATCCTCACTGGAGACATCGCCTGTTGAGGAGGAAGAGTGAGGTTGTGAGGCAGGATAAGGCTGCATGGTAACATGAGGCTGTGAGGTGTGGTGATGATAATAGGCGGGGTGAGGAAAGGTGAAGTTATAAACTAAGCTTAGCTTGTGAGGTAGACTAAACCACACACCAGAAAATGAAGTTTAGTCTTCATATTTTAACAAATTAATTAAGCCACGTTATTGTGACTCCTTGTCTGCATTGTGAGGTAGGACTGGGTTGTGAGGTTATAGTGTAAGATATGGTTATTAGGTACAGTTAGGTTGTAATGTAAGATTATGTTATGAGGTAGAGTTAAATTGTAATGTAAGATGTTGTTAAGGTTAGGTTGTAAGGTTAGATAAGGTTATGATGTATGGTTAGGAAGTACGGTAAAATATGAAGTTGTGTTACAGCCTCATTTAGCCAGTAACCGGGTTCTTTGCTTATCAAACTGTATATGGGGCCTTAGTGCCTCTTCCTACTCGATCCCACCCCGGGTTATTGGTAAGTTATTAAGAACTGGCAGTAATAATCAATGTCTAGAGGAAAAGGGGTAAATATCACTAAACAGAACCATCACCAAGAGTTCTGAACTATATACACATATGTACAGCGCATAACACAGCTGGTGACACATTCACACAGGACACTATAAAACATCTGCAATCTTCTTTCCCGGCAAGTCCGCTTCTATCTTCTATCGAACGCCACTCAAGTTTCCCTGTCTGAGTCTGTCTGCGATGGTCTTCACGCCGGCGAGTCCACCATTCTCAGTAAATCAGGGGCCAATCCTATTCAGTATCGTCACAGTTCAAAACACTACTTCTTCTCTCAAGCAGCACGCTGGTAGGGGTCTCCAGCAACACGCTGGCAGAGGTCTCCAGCAACACACTGGCAGGTACCTCCAGCAACACGCTGGCAGGGGTCTGCAGTAATTTACTGGCAAAGTCTCCAGCAACACACTGGCAGAGGTATCTAGTAACACACTGGCAGAGGTCTCTAGCAACACACTGGCAGGGGTATCCAGCAACACACTGCAGGGGTCTCCAGCAACACACTGGCAGGGGTCTCCAGCAACACACTGACAGGGGTTCCCTTAGGAACACACTGGCAGGGGTCTCCAGCAACACACTGGCAGGGATCTCCAGCAACACACTGGCAGGGGGCTCCAGCAACACACTGGCAGGGGTCTCCAGCAACACACTGGCAGGGGTCTCCAGCAACACACTGGCAGGGGTCTCCAGCAAAATATTGGCAAGGGGTCTCCAGCAAAATATTGGCAGGGGCCTTCAGCATCAACTAGTAGGGGTCTAAAGAAGCACAACGACAGGCTGCCACACAGGCTTCAATTATAACAAGCCTTAACAGACGGACTGTACTTCTATCTCGTAATTCAACTTGGTCATCCCGGGAAACGTCTGTCCCATCACCAGTCACAGTCTCCACCGATTCGGCCATTTAATACCACTGGAACACGTCTTGAGTTCTGAACTGCTTTGGTGAACTGCTTCAAATCTACCAAGGTACAAACCACATCACTTCTGATGAGTAAAAGATGAATAGTTAGAAGGAAACTACACAGGGGTCAATAAGATCACAGCCTTCCATCAGAGAACAAAAGGTGGGGGTCGGGTGCACTCAACAGATGGCGTCGACATTGTCACAGTTTGTAAGGTTAGGTTGTAATGTAAAATGATGCAATTAGTAGGGTTAGGTTGTAAGGTAAGATAAGGTTATTAAGTAGGACCATATCGGAAGGTAAAATGAGATCTGAGGTAGGGTAAGGTTGTACAGTAAAAGGTGAGGTTGTGAGTAGGGTGTGGTTGTAAGGTAAGATGAGAATATGAGGTGGGATTAGGTTGTAAGGTTACGAGGTAGGGTGGAATTCTAAGGTCAGATTAAGATATGAGGCAGTATTAGGTTGTAAGGCAAGATGAAGATATGGGGTAGGGATAGGTTTTAAGTTAGATAAGGTTGTGAGGTAAGGTTAGGTAGTAAGGTAAGATGAGGTTGTGAATTAGAGGTTAGCTTGAATGATAAGACAGGGTTAGGTTGTAAGGTAAGGTTACAGAGTAGAGGGAGTATGAGCGATAAGATGAGGTTCCGACTGATGATTTCATGACCCGGATTGCTTCACATTTCTTCTGTAATTTTTAAATAAAAAAAAAAATATTTTTAAATAAATTTGTTGGTGCGATCTATCCCAGTGATTTTGCAGTGAGCCAACTGTGAGAACATGACGTAAGAATTAAGGAAACTGAAGAAACCTATTGGCCCATAGGAGTCTGCTCATAGCTTTGGGCATAACAAATGCCTGAACTCTATAATATTTATGTCTAAAATACACTCATAAGAATCCATCGAGACGCCTATATGTTCCATGAATCAACATCTCTGTATTTTCTCTAACAAATATTTGCCCAGGTCTATGATAACTATAAACTTATCAAATTTATAAGAAAAAATAATTTTGTGATGAAATATTTAAAACTTGTTTATTTCCTCCCTTGTTATAACTTATAACTTGTCTTTCTAGGGAATGTAAGAAAAACCTTATAATTTTTTTCATTAGATAGGTTTCTAAATTCCTGTGATTATCATTATCGTCTTTCTATGTATTTGATCAAGTGACTTTATATCGAGTTTATAGTACAGAGATTAGAGCTGACCACAATCTAAATGACGCCAAACCAGGGCAATGTAAAGAGAAAGAATAATATTTGATGTTTTGTTACTAACTCTTCTAGAAATAGTTCCCAGTATTCAAGTTGCCTTATTCCGTAAATTTATGCACTGATTTTTGGCTTAAAATTCCTGCTAATCATACAACCGAGATCTATAGCATTCCGACCTCGGTATCTCAGTATTGTCCAACTCATATTTGGTAACTGTATTATCACTATCTTAGCTCAGAACTTAACATTGATTAATTTTTTATATGGTGAACAACAGAGGTCAGGCGCTACATATATGTATATATACATATATAGTCACCAATAACATTTCTCTACCTTCATTAAGAGACATTTGCTCCATATTAACATTTCAGACTGTCCAGATAAATTTTATTTAAATTTAAGAATTTTATATGATGTATTTATAAATTTGGGAAGGTGTTATATTTGAATTATATATAATTTCTTTTTAAATTATCGCGTTACAGCTGGGAAAATTTCTTGTCGGTTGGTGTGTTTGCATGATGGTATATTTTCTTGGTCACCAGGGACAAATCCCAGCTCCTGGGTCCCCAGTTGTTAGCACACAACCCGTCCTCTTCAACAAAGGACAAATGTTCGTTAATCCAGTCACGAAGAACTCTATTTTTGAATGAAAACGGTTTACACAACTCACAACTGAAGACGTTCGAACATTTCTCAAACAGTATTTTGTTGATGACCTTTGTTTGAATGCAGCCCATCCTCATAAACAAAGGCCAAATTTTATTCCATACACCCACCAAACACCCGGTTTATGAATGAATACATCTTTTCATACGATTTATAACTTATGTTCGAACACTTCTTTAACAGCGCTTCACTGACAACTTTTGTTCTAACCACAGCTCTGTAAATGCTCAGCCCATCCTCACATGTTACGAACCTGTTATCTCATTTATATGAATAACTGATTCATAAGTTTTATTAGATTAGTAATTAATATATATATTTCTATTTAGATGTAATAAAGATAGTAGTGTGCTTTACATTACCTCTTTTTGTAAGAATTAGAGTTCATTCATGTGTCTCGGACAATTAGCGTATATTCATGTTGGATATGTGAGGAAGCGCACGAATGCGAGCGAGGAGTCAAGTTTTTATTTTTATCTTTACATGTACGCATGCAATTAAATACAATAAAACAGTATATAATATAAACATGCAAGCAAAGAATGACAAAAAAAATAGTAACAATCAACAAAACATTGAAGCACCGGCCTGAAGACCTGATAACAAAGCACATCATGAATTAAATACACAGAAAAATACACAATAGCAAAGCACAGAACCACCGGCCTGAAAGGCTGCCAGCAAAACAGGAACATGAAGCACCAGTAACAAGATAATATGGCAAAGAGCAATACAAGACAATACACACAAAAAACACAGAAAATATATACATAAAGGAAACACAGGCTATATACAGAAAAAAACTAGACAGGAACAAGCAAAGAAGCAGCCCAAAGGGCCTCCGCAAAACACAAACAAGCGCACCAATAGCACAAACAAACCGAAACAGGCCCACGCAGGAGCCAAGAGGATGCACCCACACGCACACATACAACGTAACCCTCTGTGCACGCAGGCACCAGGCAAACAGAGCACGGACTACTGATACTTTTCCGGAAACTGAGATGCCGGGAACCGTAAACAATATGACTCCCAAAGCAACTGGGCGTTCTCCGGATCCTGAGGACCGTAAACCACATCCAACCGAGGCCTTAAGCAAGGCACACCCTGGATAAAACACCGTCCTCGCGGAACCCAAACGCAAGTACGATCCCACGGAACCGGAAGCACGGGCTCAAGTGTGTGAAAACTCACAGTGGAAAAAATATGCACATCCCCGGAGGCCAAGATGATAGGAAAGGGATTCACTCCAGGGGGCCTGGTTCAAGACGGCGCACTCAGAGGCACACCGGGGGGCGCACAGGGCTGCACACCAGCGTGGTCACTAGGACCCACCTCGGGCTCCGAACAGGCAGCCACACTACCCACGGGATGATGCGCCCGCTGGGACCCCCCACGGCAGGCATCCTTTCTCAGCACCATGACGATGCCACGGCCAGCACCAGTACCCACCGCATCGACAGCAGGAAGAGCTACCACCTCCCACCGCGCAAACGCAAGTAGGATGCTACCACCTCCTAAACGCTACCACCTCCCACCCAAACGCAAGTAGGATCCCACGGAACCGGGAGCACGGGCTCAAGTGTGTGAAAACGCACAGTGGAAAAAATATGCACATCCCCGGAGGCCAAGATGATAGGAAAGGGATTCACTCCAGGGGGCCTGGTTCAAGACGGCGCACTCAGAGGCACACCGGGGGGCGCACAGGGCTGCGCACCAGCGTGGTCACTAGGACCCACCTCAGGCTCCGCACAGGCTGCCACACTACCCACGGAATGATGCGCCCGCTGGGACCCCCCACTGCGGGAATCCTTTTTCAGCACCATGACGATGCCACGGCCAGCACCAGTACCCACCGCATCGACAGCAGGAGGAGCTACCACCTCCCACCGCGGAGAACCGTCCGCCGGAGGCAAAACCAAAGGCACTGCAAAGAGACGGGTGACTACATCACCAGCAACATCAGGCGCATGGACCTCCACCACCACCAACTGCACAGAGTGCGAGGCACCCTGAACCACCTCCTCGACACTCGAAGCCTCACCATCACTGAAGTCACCCACATCCGCCCAGGCAGAAGACGAATGTCAGGAACGCTTGGGCACCGGTCGTACATCATCAGAGCCGGAAGAGGATCCAGAAGCACGTGCCCCACAAGCCGGGCGGACTGATGCACGACGCAAGCCTGCAGCAGCCTCAACCACAGGGGGAACCGGACTGCACACAGCAGGAGGCGGCGCCGCCACTCCAACTTCCAGCACAGTTGGAACACAAAGCGAGGGCGCAGGAGCAGAAGACGAGGAAGAGAAGAGAGCGCCGACGACGCACAGAGATCGCCTAGAAAGCTTATGGGAGTAGCGAGGACAGCGACAGGATCAGGAAGAACATCTGACGACACGGCAACACCTGGAGGAGGGTCCGCAACAACTGAAGGAAGGACAGGTGCCGCAGGGGAAGCCGCAGCAGCAAACAGGACACTCACTTCCTCACCCTGGAGTCCTCCTCAAGAGGGAGCGGCGGGAAATTCTCCTCCCAGAACAAGTTGACGGGAGCAACCGGAGCCCCAGTGCACCCGGCAGCCTGATGCCCCAACAGTCAACACCGGAAACAGGTACGGGGTTGCCGGGCATAATACACCCGGACGTAGTACCCCATAAGCCAGACAGAAGATGGTATATCTGACTGCAAACACATCCCCAGGGTACGAATATTCGTCCGCAAACCCGCATACTTCCCTGAGGAGAGTGTGTTCACCCGCACACTGACTACAGCTCCAACCCTCTGGAAGTAACGGCGGAGTAGGTCTTCGGGAAACTTCAAGGGCGCCCCATGCACCCTGACATATGTCAGGGCACCACTACAGTCCGTAATGGACACAGACCCGGCACCACCCGGCATCGGCAACGAACGCCCCTCATATCATCGGAGGAAGTCACGGTATTCCTCCTCCCCCACGAACTTAAGAATAACCCAGTGAGCAGTTACAAGCTCCACACTGTAGATGGCAATCACCATAGATGGACACGGAGCATGACACACATAACAGTCTCGACTTCCGGGTATCCAGCACGTCCAGTGAACTCCAGGCCCACAGAGTTCACCCTCACAACAGGGAGAAGATGGCCTCCCATCGCAAGCTCGCGACGTCACCACGTAGCCAGGCAGCAACAGCAGGGAGGGCAGAGACGCCCACACCCCTTGGTGACTAAAGCGGCAAACAACCCCAACGACTGGAGAGAGTAGGTAACACCTCTACACTCCTCGGCTGCCAAGGCGCAACTCAATAGTAGTGTGCTTTGTATTACCTATTCTTTGTAAGAATTAGAGTTTCTTCATGTGTCTTGGATGATTAGCGTATATTCATGTTGGATATGTGAGGGAGCACACGAGTGCGAGCGAAGAGTCAAGTGATACTTTGGAGGTCCAGCTATGCTTGACCGAATGTTTGTGGGATTAAGAATACCAACCTTGTTGTTGAGTGAGGGGTATGAGCATGTTGTTGTCATTTTCTTGACCATAAACTGTGTTTGCGCGAGTGGAAGTCGTCAGTATAAATGTATGGATGATTTGGTGGCTTGCCAAATATGTTTTTGCTTTCTGTGTATTAATTTGTATTAGTGATTTATCAGTTACTGAGGGGAAAGAGTTTGAGTCATCTCCCACATGTTATACATGCGATCAGCTGCCAAGTCTATGCATGTTAGTTATTGTACTTTTGTATAGGTCAGTATTTAAATTATAGGCTTACACTATGGAAGCTGTGTTACTTATACCTTTCACCTTTGAGGGTATATTACGTTAGTAGTCTTGTGTAACAGTCATGCTACACGTGTGGGATAACTGGGGCTTGACTCATATATTCAATTATTTACTTATTTGATTTAATAAATCGAAGGACCACCCACTTTTGAGAAAAGAGGGAAAACTAATAAAAGTGATCATTAGAATAACACTAGAGAACCAGTGTCTATGGATAATTATTAAAAGGATAATCACTTGAAATAATGAATGGACTGTATTATTAATTAATTAAAGTCAGAACCTCAGAGACCTACATTGGGGGGGGGGGGGGGTATTTCTAAAAATTCATATCCATCTAGGAACCAGTGTGGGTTCGCCACCAGTTCATTGTTGAGTAAATGATATAATAAATCTAAACTACTATAGATTCAAATATGAGAACTCAAATTGTGAGATCATGAATTACTGAGCAACAATCAGAGCAAACACATTAATTACCAATCATCATGTCTGGTAATAATCTATTCAATGCAAAGATTCTATAGGAATTATAAGAATCAAAATTCATATTAAATAAATTTGTACGAAAAATGTCTTTCTTTAAGACGATTTCTGCAACATCATTCCGTCATTCATCCTCGTGGTCACAGGATCTCCACAAAGAAAGAACTCGAGGTGAATATCACGAATGATGAGAAATAACTTGATGACTCCTCGCATACACGCTGAAATCAGAGAAATTTAAGTAGCATTTGAATAGGCTACGTTTTATTTTCAATATTCATGAAAACGGAGGAAATTGTCGAACCTTTACTAACGTTGTATATTGGGTATCCTCGCTATATGACGACAAACTACTCACAAATATATAATCTAGGATGATGCATCAAACGAGAAACATATACTTATCGTGAGCATATTGAATACTGAGGTCTGCCGGAACCGCGTCAGCCAGTCCCTGACGTCCACTGCTGTGTACGTGTAATTACGGGTCTTGGCTTCAATTGTTGACGCGTTATTAACTGGCTGGGCACTATAGAACATGTGGATAAGTAATTATTAACTGTTGACCGAGTATCAGCGTAATTCTTGCCGATAAATTCCCCAGTCACTACCACGTGTCTCGCCACTCTTCACGCCAGGGATGCCTTCTCTCGCACAATGGCGTCTCTCCCTCCCTCAACCCGTCTCTCGCATTCACCACAGAAATTATAAATCACGAATAATTCTTTTCCACGCAATTATGGAAGTAACACGTTAATGAGAACTGGGTTGCAATTATAGGGATTTAAATATTATCATATTCTCGTTTTATGGTGTCAAACGAGAAATGGAGAAGATTTTATTTTCTCCATGGCATTCGCACGTAACAGAAAAGACTGCTACTACATAACAATTTTAGTGAATAACTCTCGGTTTGAGATTATTGGGAGTTATATTATCCGTAAGTAATTATTACACGGAATACTGACAATTTTAGAGAACCACATTCAATTCTCTAACCCATTGGCACTAAATTTGTCTAACTGGACATTATCTGACGCAATGTTGCTACTCGATTTCATGAGAATTCTAGCATTAATACGCAGATGAAATGGTTAATTTATGTTTACACTACCGTTAGTGAAATTAGTAACTACTGTAGTTAGTATATAATGATGATGATTTATTATAAGACAATAGTAGTTTATTAGTGTTGGAAATTTCCAACATAACTCCGGGGGGAGAAAACTCGGGTTGCAGTGCAATGTTGAGTACTGACGTACCTATCCCGAAGTTAGTGTTAATGTTAGTATGTTAGTACGTTAGTACACACATAGCGGATGTCCCGTAATTGTCAAGGACATACAAGACTTTAAGTCTTGTAAAGGAACTCATGTTAAATGGAAAACATGGATTAAACATTGAAACATTAAATGATTAAGTTATCTGCAATCAAGAACTCTCTAAAGCTTGCAATAAACTCAACAACTAGGGTCGTAGTGACATGTAATGGTGTATTACGTAGTTGCTGAATTGTAGGCAAACTCAGAAAAAGTTCCCAAGAACTGATAACATTATTGTATAAGTTGTATTCTACATTATTATACAGTAAAGTATTATTGGGTCATTCAAGATCAAGGAGACTCTGACACTACAGTAAGGTCACTGTCTAGGGTCGCTGTGACTTGTAACTATTGAGTTACTAGACAATAACATCATGGAGCATCATGATCACCACAAAATCAATGAGGAAATTTAATTTAATGTGCACTGCCGTGCAGTAGTCATTCTGACTGATGGTATAACTAAGTTGCTAACTAAAATAGTGTAATATTAGATAACTGAAAAGGTTTGTTCATTAAATCAAGAAAGATTCTGAGTCGACAGTGAGATTAATAGCCTAGTCATTCACTCATGAGCTAATTGAATTGCGAGCTCATAGGCTTGACACTGTAAACTTATTAATACGAAATCAACCTTTAAATGAAAATTGAGTTTATTAAATCAGTCTCTATAAGTATAGTCAACTGTAATTAATTGTGAATACAGACTAGGTTAGTACTCAGTTGACACTAACTAAAGTCCCTAAACCTACCTAAATAAATGGTACAGATTTCTAACCTACCTAAGTAGAGGACTAAGCTAATTGTGATAACTCACTAATTCTTAGTGGAGTTACTTTAGCTAATTTGTGAGCAGTCATGTACTCAAATTAACATTGTGAGCTGTATTGAGCTCGTTAACAGGGTGAGCTAGATTGAGCTCGTTAATATTGTGAGCTATATTGAGCTCGTTAACACTTAACAGAGTGAGCTATATTGAGCTCGTTAACAGTTAACAGAGTGAGCTATGCTGAGCTCGTTAACAGTTAACAGGGTGAGCTATATTGAGCTCGAACTAATGGGGTGAGCTATATTGAGCTCGTTAACAGAGTGAGCTATATTGAGCTCGTTAACAGTTAACAGGGTGAGCTATATTGAGCTCGAACTAACGAGGTGGAGTATTGTAGCGTTCAATTATCATGGCGAGCAATATTGAGCTCGAATACGCATGGGGAACAATAAGGCACTCAATTATTACGTTAATTCACAGGTGAGTTGTAAGATCAGCTCGGGTTATTAGTGCAAGATCCTTGTTGAAGAATAGCTAAGCACGGAATCTAGGCAGATTCTCTGGTGAGCAGTGATCGAATTAGCGTGGGGAGCATTGTAGTGTTCAATTATCATGGCGAGCAGTGCTCGTATTAGCATTGAGGAACATTAAAGGGCTCAATTGTTACGCTAACTCAGGGTGAGTTATATTGAACTCGAATTAACGAGGTGGAGCATTGTAGCATTCAATTGTCATGGCGAGCAGTGCTCGTTTTAGCATGGGGAACATTAAATTGCTCAAATATTACGTTAACTCAAAGGTGAGCTATATTGAGCTCATTAAGCATGTTAAGTAACAATGCTGATGATTTAATGATAATGCATTAAACAAAGGGAAACCTAAGGTTGCTGGAAATTTAATTACTGCCACTATTAATCCTATTCAAAGATAATTTGTAACATTTTCCCAACCTAAACGTTTCACGGGTTATTATCTCTGTAGATTCACTTACATATTGGTAAGTTTGCAAGTTTGTTCGTGCTGCGCTCCTACAATAATTAAGCAGAAACGAAAGAAAAACAACTCAAACAAAAATTGATGCAAGTATTTTTCACTAACTCTTAGTGCAGAAAACATTGAATTAATAAGGTTTTCTTGGCAAACCTTAAGCGCAGGTATTTTGGACCTTGGTCCCAGTGAATTTATAATTATAGAAGCTGCTTGATGACTTCATAGTATTGCTAAATTCAGGAAATGCTAGATGCATTGAGTGCTAGATTCTCTAGCCTAATATTATTGATTACCTAGGAAGTGCTAGATTCTCTAGCCTAATATTATCAATTACCTAGGGAGACTGAGTGTGGTCAATTATTACTTGTCGAGAATAATTCTAGGTCTGCAGTGGATTCAATGGCTTGGTCGCTGTGACTTGTACTTGTTAAGGTACGGACCACTGGTTTTCCACTGAAAGCTATGATACATCTCGGCGAATACTAATTGTACTACATTCAATCTGAGTTTATTACTGAGCTGTGTTTCTCATTTTAGCTGGCTGCTGGAGAATTGATTTACTGCTGACTAATTTATTATTGTTGGCAGGCCTAGGCTTGTTCACATTCAGAACTTTACCGGTAAGTAGCCACCTGCAGATTGGAGCATATTCATTCCCAATCGTTTAACATGTCCAGTTATGAACTGGTAGTAGTAGTCTGCTCCTACTAGTACATTTACATTGTTAAGGCAGTCAGACGTTAACTTGTCAGCCAAATTAATTTCACGTTCCTGCAGGAAGTGGGCTGTGTACCCCAGACCCTTAATATTTAGGTCAAAAGGTATTTGATCTACAACAGTGGCTTGGATAGCCTTGACATGACTACCTAGTCGTACAAGCGGTTGAACTACTGAGTATTCATGGGTTCCTCGATTTATCATGAACCCTGACAGGTTTAATTTTACCTGTCTGATTGATTGTAAATTGAGTGCCTCTGCCGCTTTCTGAGTAATGAAAGTTCTCTGGAATCCTTGATCAAATAGTCCATGAGTGGTGATCTTGGCTCCTTTGTTCTTTACGTGAAGTTGGGCAGTAGGCAAAGTTGCATCCACTTGAGATGTGGTGAAATTACGCTGTACACATCTCACACCTTGCAGCACTGTACTGGTGTAGATTCTCTACCTCCTATTCTAGGATTGACATAATTTGTCCTAACTAATTTGCACAGTGCAGCATGATGTTTGCCCCTTCTACACCTATTGCAGGTGTTCAGTGGGGTGTCACAGCTATTAACATTATGTGATTTGAGACACCTAGTACATTTGTGTAACTGTTTGAGTCGTCTGACTCTTGTGTCTCTATTAGGGTAATTAGTACATTTGTACAGAGAATGTTTTTGATTGCAAAACAAGCACATTCCCCATACTACAGCTCGTTTGGGGTTACCGGTTTAGGTAAAACAGTAACTGCAGGTTGTGATGGTTTTGTTGTTTGCATTTGCTTGTTATTTATTCTCTTGTGAGTACTTGGTGTACTCTGGGGAGCAATTACTGGGCTCTTGGGAGTGCTCTTTGGACTATTTGGTCTCTTAGGAGCACCTGTGGGGCTCTTGGACCTTACTGATGAATCAGTGTTTGACTTATTGTTATTACATCGATTATTAGTACCCTTATTACTTAGTGACAGTGTCACTTTAGGAGTTCCAGGTAAGGAAACTGATGTGGGTACAGTTTCGGTGTATTCAGAAGAGGCATTAAATGCCTGGTTTGCTGAATGATTGCTTATATTGCGCAAACCTGCAAATATATCCTGCATTGACAGGACATTACCATTCTGGTATACATATAATTTATTGAGTGTGTCACCAGACAATTTTCTCTGGATGATAATTTTAGTCATCCACTCAGCAGTTGGGTGATCTACCTCTTTACTGAAGGAATTTAACAGTGACTCAAGCTGAAAACTAAAGGCTTGTAAAGAGTCAACTGATTGTTCTGGTGGAGATAAATCTAGTAATTGGTGTGCAAGGTTTATAACAGTCTTCTCATTGTTAGCACTTGCTTTAGAAGGCTGGTGTGAGTAATTATGACCATTACTTGTGTTGCTTAAGGCTTCTTGCTTAGCCTCAGCTTTAATTACAGCTTCGGCTGCTGCTGTAGCTTTAGCTTTATCATTTTCTGGTTCAGATTCACTGATTATTGCAGCTTTACTAAGAGTTTCATCTACAGCTTCACTTGTTTCTCTGGGTTCCTGTGAGGAGCTAGTTAATTCAGTAGCCTCATGTATTGAATTTATAGAATCCAGGGAACATTGAGAAGAGCTGTCTGAAAATTGATCAGACTCTGTAAGTAAATTATTACTTGAAGTTGTATTAGATGAGATGGTAGAAAATGAAGGTTGAACTTCAGTTGTTAATCCTGTGTAGTGATCAGTATTGATTAGAGGATTCTCCTCATTTTGAGGTAGCTCATGTATTTCATCTGAGCTTGGTGCTTGCTCGGTTGTAGGTCTACTAAAAAAATGTTCTATCCACTCAGGAACATTTTGTGTCGCAAGCACTTTGTTATAGTGGTCTAACTTGTCTTGAATGATATCTTCATAGTCGGCAAGATCAGATTCTATCAGACGCAATTCGTCTGGGTCAGTATTACTGACAAGGAGTATGTTCCTATAAGACTCGATTATAACCTTTACAAAGTCATTTTTTTGGCTAGCCACCTTTGTGGAACTTATTAGCCTGAAGACGTCAACTGAGTTAGTTCCTAAACAGTTGTCACATATGACAAATAGTCTTGACAGGTGATCTTGAAGACCTCTCAAGATTCTTCCAGTTTTTTCTGGAGTAGCCATTCTGGCTGTAAGTTTGAGCCTTATATAGCTACTTGGACAGCTATGGTACTTGCTCCTTTATGTAGAGCAGGTATAATTATTGACAGCATGATATTTTCTTGAGGCTGATTGTAATTTACCTCATTTAGAGGTTAGCTACCTACCTAATAATAAGCAACTAAGATTTGAGTGGTGCCTTGGTATCACTACAGGTGTTCCTTAGCTTAGCTCTTCAAAATCAGCCTTGGATGGGTAGTGAACTTACAGTAACACTCAAAGATGTACATAGAAATATGTAATAAAATATAATTACACAATAAATGGATAATCCCACCCATTAGGGTCAGCACTACATAAATTAATAATGCACCAGCACTGTCTAACAGTACTAGTTAGGTAATAATCCTACCTATTAATGCAGCTAATGGTGTAGACTGAATTTGTGCAAATCTTAATACTGTGTCAGTCTGAAATATCCTACCTCTGTTGGGTTGGCATATTAACTACAATAAATGTGGTGCAGTAATATGAAAATAGTGCTATGTTTTTGGATTTTGTAATTTTATATAATATATACACTGGTAGAAATTATGTGTATAAAAAATTAAATGAACACAAGAGAATTAATTGTGTTTGACGAGTATTCTACTGCCGTAAATAATATTTAACACCTGAATGTACTTCCTAATTGTGGAACATAATGTTATCAGGGTTAGTAATGATTAATTAGTATGGGATCAGTAATTTGTATTAGTATATTGGATCCTAAAATGTTAATGAATTCACTGACTTAAGTGAATCAGTAATTATGGATTGAATTTAGGCTATAATGGACAGTCTGCTGACAGCTGTAAATTGAAATATTTGTATAGCCCAATAATGGTTAACACATAATTGGTGTTAGTGATTAATTAATATTAATTGGATTGCATCCGTTTCGATAAGGACCATATTGTGGGATATCTGGGGCTTGACTCATATATTCAATTATTTACTTATTTGATTTAATAAATCGAAGGACCACCCACTTTTGAGAAAAGAGGGAAAACTAATAAAAGTGATCATTAGAATAACACTAGAGAACCAGTGTCTATGGATAATTATAAAAAGGATAATCACTTGAAATAATGAATGGACTGTATTATTAATTAATTAAAGTCAGAACCTCAGAGACCTACATTGGGGGGGGGGGGTATTTCTAGAAATTCATATCCATCTAGGAACCAGTGTGGGTTCGCCACCAGTTCATTGTTGAGTAAATGATATAATAAATCTAAACTACTATAGATTCAAATATGAGAACTCAAATTGGGAATATTAAAAATCATGAATTACTGAGCAACAGTCAGAGCAAATACATTAATTACCAATCATCATTTCTGGTAATAATCTATTCAATGCAAAGATTCTACATGAATTATAAGATTCAAAATTCATATTAAATAAATTTGTACGAAAAATGTCTTAGCTTTAAGACGATTTCGGTAACATCATTTCGTCATTCATCCTCGTGGTCATAGGATCTCCACAAAGAAAGAACTCGAGGTGAATATCACGAATGATGAGAAATAACTTGATGACTCCTCGCATACACGCTGAAATCAGAGAAATTTAAGTAGCATTTGAATAGGCTACGTTTTATTTTCAATATTCATGAAAACGGAGGAAATTGTCGAACCTTTACTAACGTTGTATATTGGGTATCCTCGCTATATGACGACAAACTACTCACAAATACATAATCTAGGATGATGCATCAAACGAGAAACATATACTTATCGTGAGCGTATTGAATACTGAGGTCTGCCGGAACCGCGGCAGCCAGTCCCTGACGTCCACTGCTGTGAACATGTAATTACGGGTCTTGGCTTCAATTGTTGATGCGTTATTAACTGGCTGGGCACTATAGAACACGTGGATAAGTAATTATTAACTGTTGACCGAGTATCAGCGTAATTCTTGCCGATAAATTCCCCAGGTACTACCACGTGTCTCGCCAGTCTTCACGCCCGGGATGCCTTCTCTCGCACAATGGCGTCTCTCCCTCCCTCAACCTGTCTCTTGTATTCACCACAGAAATTATTAATCACGAATAATTCTTTTCCGCACAATTATGGAAGTAACACGTTAACGAGAACTGGGTTGCAATTATAGGGATTTAAATATTATCATATTCTTGTTTTATGGTGTCAAACGAGAAATGGAGAAGATTTTATTTTCTCCATGGCATTCGCACTTAACAGAAAAGACTGCTACTACATAACAATTTTAGTGAATAACTCTCGGTTTGAGATTATTGGGAGTTATATTATCCGTAAGTAATTATTACACGGAATGCTGACAATTTTAGAGAACCACATTCAATTCTCTAACCCATTGGCAATAAATGTGTCTAACTGGACATTATCTGACGCAATGTTGCTACTCGATTTCATGAGAATTCTAGCATTAATACGCAGATGAAATGGTTAATTTATGTTTACACTACCGTTAGTGAAATTAGTAACTACTGTAGTTAGTATATAATGATGATGATTTATTATAATACAATAGTAGTTTATTAGTGTTGGAAATTTCCAACAACACGTATATGAGTGTGTTTAAGCTTGTTATTATATTTGTTACCTGGAGGAATTATACTGCAGAAATATAGTCACGACTTTATTTCTACCCTCGTTTCCGTGCCAAGTATAGAGCTGGGGGATTTTTTTTCATTTGAGAAACTATTCTCGAACCTTAATCAAACCACGTCATAACAACATACAAAGATCAAAGCTCGTTAATCCAGCCGCCAAATCCCATGTTTATGAATGAAAAGCTGTTCACACACGACTCACAACTGAGGACCTCTGAACACTTTCAGAACAAGTTCTTCACCCATGTCCTCGGTTTGAACCACAATTTAATAAATAATTCACCCACGCATTTCGTATACAAATAATCCCCAACAGAATCTGAACACCTAACCTAACTTAACCTACACTTAACTATACATAGAATTTTTATGTATTATAAAATTAATTTATTTATGAGAACAAACCAATTTTTCATACATAGTATGTTAAAATCGATGAATGCATCTGGCGCGGATGGCAGCTGCTGTAAACAGCATAGTGTGAGGACGAGTTATTGAGTGACAACTCTGTGTACACTTCATCAACGTAATACATATACAAATAATCAACAAAAGTACCTGAACACCTAGCCTAACCAATGCCTACTTATTCAAAGAACTTTAATATTTATTAATAGTAATTTATATATGAGAACAAACCTATTTTGGTATACACTACACTAAAATTTATTACTGCATCTTTAAGGGGAGGCACAGTGGTACAGTTGCTGCTCAAGCCCAGTAGTGTAAAAGGAGACACATGGTTAATAAAATTTTCAGAAACGGTTGGACACTTCTATGCCGATTCGACCCCGGCGGGCGGATTCGTGACAAAACTTTTCAAGTGGTCGGGTCAGGACGCTCTCGGCGCGCACCTGGCTTGCTGGCGGGGTGAGGTGGTGGTCCGTTCCCCCCAGGGCCCACCACCCAGGGTGTACCTGAGCAACTCGTGCCCTATCCTAACCTGTTTTTTTTTAACTTTTTGTCTCGTGCTTTTAAGGGGGCATATCGGTGTAAAATTAAAAGTGGTTCAATTTGCTTATAAATTTTATTATGAAATGGTTATAGAAAGGGCTGCAGCTGGTCCAAGTTTCATCACACCCTAAACAGAAAAGGAGAAAAAAAATAAACAACGAATTATGCAACGAATTTTCAAATAGTTTCAGGGAACACATGTGTCAACTAAAATCATTTCTATAACACTCAGATATTAAATTAAGCACATAATAAAGGATTCTAGTGATCAGTTTTATCAAAAAAGTGTTTAGTGCAATAATATAAATTTTACCCTACTAAAAAAATATGCAATATATGATATTTATAAATTTTTATAAAATCAACAAATAGACTTTGGACTAAAATGTCTACTAGAGTCTGTAGAAGGACAAACGCTACATATAAGGTGTAATTTGCATGTAAATTGATTAATAAATGAAAGCTCTGAAGTAATTTGAAGGTGTAAATTACTTTCCAGAGTAAATTAAAGATCCAAGTTCGGCCACCTGTAGCTGAGCTTGACTTCGACAGATTTCGTTCATAATTGGCACCCTTGCAGATAGGCATCCATTGAGCAAAGTGTGCAAGTTTCATGCAAATCCCTTGATAACAAACGAGAAAAAAAATTGGCCAAAAAAAAAAAAAAAAAATAGAAAAAAAAAAAAATTAAATATAAATATATTGAACATACATATTACAATTATTACAAGAGTTTGTGCTTCTACAGCACATAGTAGACATTTTAGTTGACACATGTGTTCCCTGAGATTATTTGAGAATGTTGAACATTCGTTGCATAATACGTTGTGTATTTTTTTTCTCCTTTTCTGTTTAGGGTGTGATGGTGAAACTTGGACCAGTTGCAGCCCTTTCTATAACCATTTCATAAAAAAATTTATAAGCAAATTGAACAATTTTAATTTATAACGATATTTATCGATATGCCCCCTTAAGATGAGTCTTAGGCATCAAGAAGGGGGTCCCTACTTATGAAAGGTACAGAGGATGAATGTTCAATAGATTCAAACCAAAAAATACACTGGTGAAAGGCATATAAACGTTTTTGGAGTATTTAATAGCATGAGCAAAAATTCACGATTTGGCCCGGGGTGTAACCAGAGTACTACGGTATCAATTTGGGGGTCCCTACTTATGAATGGATCAGAGGGTGAATGTTCAATAGATTAAAACAAAAAAACACAGTTGAAAGCAAATATAGAAGTTTTTGGAGTACTTTAATGATGCTATGACTGAATAGTATAGGGAGCCCTTGGCACAGCTCCATTTTTTGTAATAGTCAGAGGTGAGGGGAGAGAACGGGGCGCGATTTTTTGACCAATCAGGAGCCGAGTAGAAAAATTCTCTTTCCGTCCCGGGTCATGGGCCAATCAGGTGAAATTTTCCTTATTTGTCGTGGGGGGGTGTCACGTGACATGACGTTGGCAAAAGGGACCCCCTACCAATGATTACCCCAGTGGGGTCAAGCATACAAGGGGGGGGGTCAAGATTCCTTTCAAAGACCAAGTTGGATATTTAGGTGTAGTAAGCCTTATCTTGAATTTGCATGATACTGTGGGGTACATTGACATGAAGGGCGAATCATAGAACAGGATCTGCATGTGAGAGGGGTCATATTAAGGTTTTAAAGAAGTTAAGATAGCTTTAAAGAGTCCTGCGTGCTTGATGGTGGGTAAATGTTCAGTCAATAATTTTCGTGTTTTTAATCTGAATGAGAGGTCCTAGTTTGCATTCAAGTCGTAAAGTGAGTTCCTTAGTATATTTGCTATGGAAAATGAGCTTTCAGTACTCTATATAATTTGAAATGAGGTCAAGAAAGACATGTTTATATGCGAGAAGAGTCAGGTTGGAAACTGTTTATTCCAGTCATCCCCTCTCGGCTTTGCTCCGTTTTCTGTAGCCAAAGTAAAGATTCCATTTTCTGTGGCATTCAGTTGATTACTGGTGAAAAAGGCATGCTTGCATTTGTAAGGTTCTAACCTGTTTATAGATTTTATAGATATAGTTCTCTGGCCTCAAATTAGATTTTAATATGAAAAATAGCATCAAATGTAGGTCTATCTTTTGTTATAAACGTTACAAACATTAACATTACTGTGATATTTAATTGAATACAAAAAAATACTAAATAGTGGAGCCTCAGCCATATTGTGTTGGGTTCGGCGCACCGCGCTGCATTTTTAACTTTGTAAATATACTATAAAGGAAAATAGTTTAGTGTTTTAGGCAATTTAATATAAATTGGGAATCTGTTCATGTTCTGTATTAAATTGCATTTATTTAACACCATAATAGCTCATAGCTATTCTGGTGGTGGCCCCAATAACTCATGTAATGCGACTACTGTTGCTATGCAATACTTTTTGATAACATGTGTAAAAATTTAAAAGTCGAATCCATCAGTTGCCTTTTATGTCAGTGGTGGTATATCAAGCGCAAAGGTTTTCAGAAAATGTTAGACCTCCACCTTTTGAAAAGTGTGAAGATGAATTCATGCTAGTAAGAAGGGCTAGCAAGAGATAGTAAGAAGGCGGCTAGAATGAGTTAGTAAGCAGGGGCATGATTTAGTAACAAGGGCTAGCATGAGTTAGTAAGCCGGGCTAGCATGAGTTAGTAAGCAGGGCTAGCGTGAGTTAGTAAGCAGGGCTAGCATTAGTTAGTAAGCAGGGCTAGCATGAGTTAGTAAGCAGGGCTAGCATGAGTTAGTAAGCAGGGCTAGCATGAGTTAGTAAGCAGAGCTAGCATGAGTTAGTAAGCAGGGCTAGTATGAGTTAGTAAGCAGGGCTAGCATGAGTTAGTAAGAAGGGCTAGCATGAGTTAGTAAGCCGGGCTAACATGAGTTAGTAAGCAGGGCTAGCATGAGTTAGTAAGCAGGGCTAGCATGAGTTAGTAAGCAGGGCTGGCATGAGTTAGTAAGCAGGGCTAGCATGAGTTAGTAAGCAGGGCTAGCATGAGTTAGTAAGCAGGGCTAGCATGAGTTAGTAAGCAGGGCTAGCATGAGTTAGTAAGCAGGGCTAGCATGAGTTAGTAAGCAGGGCTGGCATGAGTTAGTAAGCAGGGCTGGCATGAGTTAGTAAGCAGGGCTAGCATGAGTTAGTAAGCAGGGCTAGCATGAGTTAGTAAGCAGGGATAGCATGAGGGCTGGCATGAGTTAGTAAGAAGGGCTAGCATGAGTTAGTAAGCCGGGCTAGCATGAGTTAGTAAGCCGGGATAGCATGAGTTAGTAAGCAGGGCTAGCATGAGTTAGTAATCCGGATTAGCATGAGTTAGTAAGCAGGGCTAGCATGAGGGCTGGCATGAGTTAGTAAGCAGGGCTAAAAAGAATTAGTAAGAAGGGCTAGCATGAGGGCTGGCATGAGTTAGTAAGCAGGGCTAAAAAGAATTAGTAAGAAGGGCTAGCAAGAGTTAGTAAGAGTTAGTAAGAAGGGCTAGCAAGAGTTAGTAAGAAGGGCTAGCAAGAGTTAGTAAGAAGGGCTAGCAAGAGTTAGTAAGCAGGGCTAACCACTCTAATTAAAAACTTGCTTCAAGTTCATCTAATATTCCCATCAAACTGTTTTTTTTAAAATGCAGCTTGGAAAAAATCATCATCAGGGCTAATCTCTGGGGCCCCCAAAACTCTGCATATTCTTGCCCTCCAACAAATCCCCCAAAGTCTTCCAGAAGCCCACCCAGTCACTCACCCGGGAATAGACATGTTTTCGCCAACTGTATTTATTTAAAATAATATGTCAGATAGAAATTGTTTTGCTCTGGTATTATATTTACTTTATAAATTCCTCTTAAAAATGAAATGCTATTGCGCATTATGATCGATTTATATTGAATATTGCATAAATACTTATGAGATTTCATAAAAAAAAAATTTAATGAGCCAGGTTTGAAAGACTTTGTTTTTTTTAAATTATCATTTACCTTTTTTAATACTAATAAAATTATTAACATTGACAAAGATTTATTCCTGAAAAATATTGTCTGTTAAGACTTTTATGTGCTATAAAGTTGTTGAGATTTTCAGTAGTTAGAGTACCAATCGTTACAGTTTTCTTTTTCCATCACAAAGAAAATCTTTCTTTCTCCCACATGTTTCATCATTTGCACTGGATGCAGAGCATCCTTCGTGCAAGTCCTGGCTCAGTTCCCCAACGTCCAAACTATTTGACATTGCAAATTTCACTAAATGATGCCGTATCTTAGTTGCCCCCCCCCCTCTAATTATAGAGATTTTAATCTCTAAACATTTGAGTGCCAAGAACGACTCTCCTGCAGGCCCTCGTTCAGTTCCCGACGTTCAAGCTTTTTGGCTATAGTAAATTTCTCTAAAAGCCCTGACCAACTGTTTTTGCCCTGTTTTTTCGTATCTCGCCCTGACCAACTGTTTTTGGCTCAATTGTAACCCATCCAGCCGAGTATGCTGGATAGAAGGGCAGTGGGCCTGATAAAAATAAAAACATATAAATTGTTAGATCAGCCTCTAAATGAAGCCAAATCTCGCCCTGACCAACTGTTTTTGGCTCAATTGTAACCCATCCAGCTGCAGTCCACTGGATAGAGTGGCAGTGGGCCTGATAAAAAAAAAAAAAAAATTGTTAGACTAGCTCTTTACATATGCTAGTTGTTTAATTTAGAAACTGCTACTAATGCGATGATGCAAGAGGAGCCAGTACACATCTATGGATCAACCAATAAAAGCAGCAGACTTCTAGATGTTACTACTGCTCAGCTTAGGCCCGACACTGGATGGGCGGCGGTGCGCAGGAAAAACATAAATTATGACACTAGCTCTCCACATATCCCAGTCTTGGTTTTAATTTAGAAACTGATCTTGCGGTCTTTCTCATGCCCCATTGTTGATGTGTGACAATGACCATTGGATTTTTCAAATCTAGCTCATTAAGATTGCGAAAACTTGCTTTAGCTAAATAAATTGTGTAGGTTCTGACTCTGAGGCCCATTATGCATCGCTGCAGCCCTTTCCGCTATTGCCCGCAAGATGGGATTAGGGGCTGCATTAATAAATGAATTAAAACTAACATTCAATTATATATTCTCAAACTTATGCAAAAAAAACCTTACAATCACATTTGCAAACTTGCACAAATTAATTTTGGCAATTCGTTTACCCATTTTTTTGTTTGTTTTCTTGCTTGAGCCAAAATGAATTGTTGGGCTCATTGCCAGATTCCATTACCCGCCTTGGTAACCCTTCCCACTACCCGCCCCACAAGATGGGATTCATAATAAATGAACTAAACTAGCATTCAATTACATTCTCAACAAACTTATGCAAACCCCATACAATTACATTAGCGAGCTAACACAAATTCATTGAGCAAGTTTAACTATCCGCATACTTTGCGTCATTATATAATGGAATACGAAAAGATAATTCACAGAATTCAGAGATAACACCATCAATGGAGTCCAAGAAATACCCAAGTACTTCATTCATAATGATGCGCTGAAAGGAATCTAAGCAAAGTAACCAAAACATTTGCTTACTGTAGGTGAAGGATGCACATGACTCTCCGGTTAGGCGGTTGTGGAGTGAGACCTGCAACTGCGGACTGGCCATAGATGTAAAAGTGCCTTGCATAGAGACCGTTGCAAGCCTCTTGTTGAATCACTTAGGGTGCATATATGTGTGTGTGTGTATGTAGCAGTGACAATTGCGTAACGAGCTTTGAAGAGATTTTCACTTGCATAGCTAAACAATATGTAGGGTTCAGTTTCCAAACCAATTATGCGGCTCTCGAACCCTTTTCCCCCGCTACATGCAGGAGATCCCTTTTATACAACATCCCCAAAACCATTTCATAAGAGTTAGTGCTGCACCCCTCCAGGTAATTTCATCAAATTAAAGAAAATTTCTACCAATTTTACCTAAATTTTGTTGTGTATGGCACAACCAAAAGCTCAATTTCCCAAAGCTTAAAAAAAACAGGCCAAGCTAAATTTATTTAAATTTACTCCAGTTTAAAGACAAGTCCACCAAAAGCTATCTCCAATTATAAACAAAAAACTAAAACTAAATTTAAATGTAACTAATCAGGGGCTACACATAAGGGGCATAACTGGCAATCCCCTCACAGTGTTCAAGAGAGAACTGGATAAGCACCTTCAAAGGATACCTGATGAACCAGGCTGTGACTCATACGTCAGGTTGCGAGCAGCCGCCTCCAACAGCCTGGTTTATCAGTCCGGCAACCAGGAGGCCTGGTCGACGACCGGGCCGCAGGGACGCTAAGCCCCGGAAGCACCTCAAGGTAACCTCAAGGTAATCATATAAGAACCAAAGGTAAATTTCACTGTCCCTTCTCCCCCCCCCCCCCCCCCCCAACCAAACCCCTACCCCACCCCAGGAATAGGCCTGATTTGTTCAAGCCAGAGCCCAATTCACCCGAGTTTTCTCTATTTTATCTAAAAATAACGTTCATTTCCAATGCCCAGTATCCAGCCACCACATATTCCCCATTCCCAAGACCATTTCATAGTGTTAGTGCTGTGGCCATCTACCTAATTTCATCCCAATTAATGCCAATTCCCTATTAAATATAGGGAAAAATACGTCAAATCATATCACAGCCAAAGCCCAATTCACCCAAGTTTCACCTATCCCATCCAAATTTAATGTGCATTTTCAATATCCAGTTGTCCCATGTCACGCCCTATTCCCAAGACTATTTTATAGTAATAGCGCAGTGTTCATCCAGCCATTTCCTTGTTCCAGATGTGTGTTTATATATCATCAAACCTACCAAAAGCAGACCTAACCCAATACAGCTAAGGCCAAATTTAACCAAATTTTTCCCAATTTAAGATAATTTCCACCTAATTTGCCACAATTTTATCCAATTTCCACCAAATTTTACCATAGTTCACCTTATCATAGGTCAGCCAAAGCCCCAGTTTGTCCAAATTTCGCCCATTCCATATAACTTTTATGTGTATTTCCAGTATATATATAAGTAGAATTTGCTTATCCAGTTCTCTCTTGAACACTGTGAGGGGATTGCCAGTTATGCCCCTTATGTGTAGCCCCTGATTAGTTACATTTAAATTTAGTTTTAGTTTTTTATTTATAATTGGAGATAGCTTTTGGTGGACTTGTCTTTAAACTGGAGTAAATTTAAATAAATTTAGCTTGGGCTGTTTTTTTTAAGCTTTGGGAAATTGGGCTTTTGGTTGTGCCATACACAACAAAATTTAGGTAAAATTGGTAGAAATTTTCTTTAATTTGATGAAATTACCTGGAGGGGGTGCAGCACTAACTCTTATGAAATGGTTTTGGGGATGTTGTACAAAAAGGATCTCCGGCATATAGCGGGGGAAAAGGGTTCGAGAGCCGCATAATTGGTTTGGAAACTGAACCCTACATATTGTTTAGCTATGCAAGTGACAATCTCTTCAAAGCTCGTTACGCGATTGTCACTGCTACATACACACACACATATATGCACCCTAAGTGATTCAACAAGAGGCTTGCAACGGTCTCTATGCAAGGCACTTTTACATCTATGGCCAGTCCGCAGTTGCAGGTCTCACTCCACAACCGCCTAACCGGAGAGTCATGTGCATCCTTCACCTACAGTAAGCAAATGTTTTGGTTACTTTGCTTAGATTCCTTTCAGCGCATCATTATGAATGAAGTACTTGGGTATTTCTTGGACTCCATTGATGGTGTTATCTCTGAATTCTGTGAATTATCTTTTCGTAGTCCATTATATAATGACGCAAAGTATGTGAATAGTTAAACTTGCTCAATGAATTTGTGTTAGCTCGCTAATGTAATTGTATGGGGTTTGCATAAGTTTGTTGAGAATGTAATTGAATGCTAGTTTAGTTCATTTATTATGAATCCCATCTTGTGGGGCGGGTAGTGGGAAGGGTTACCAAGGCGGGTAATGGAATCTGGCAATGAGCCCAACAATTCATTTTGGCTCAAGCAAGAAAACAAACAAAAAAATGGGCTAACAAATTGCCAAAATTAATTTGTGCAAGTTTGCAAATGTGATTGTAAGTTTTTGTTTTTTTTTTGCATAAGTTTGAGAATATATAATTGAATGTTAGTTTTAATTCATTTATTAATGCAGCCCCTATTCCCATCTTGCGGGCAATAGCGGAAAGGGCTGCAGCGATGCATAATGGGCCTCAGAGTCAGAACCTACACAATTTATTTAACTAAAGCAAGTTTTCGCAATCTTAATGAGCTAGTTTTGAAAAATCCAATGGTCATTGTCACACATCAACAATGGGGCACGAGAAAGACCGCAAGTGCAGTTTCTAAATTAAAACCAAGACTGGGATATGTGGAGAGCTAGTGTCATATTTTATGTTTTTCCTGCGCACCGCCGCCCATCCAGTGGGGGCCCTAAGCTGAGCTGTAGTAACATCTAGAAGTCTGCTGTTTTTATTGGTTGATCCATAGATGTGTACTGGCTCCTCCTGCATCATCGCATTAGTAGCAGTTTCAAAATTAAACAACTAGCATATGTAAAGAGCTAGTCTAACAATTTATATGTTTTTTTTTTATCAGGCCCACTGCCCCTCTATCCAGCGGACTGCGGCTGGATGGGTTACAATTGAGCCAAAAACAGTTGGTCAGGGCGAGATTTGGCTTCATTTAGAGGCTGATCTAACAATTTATGTTTTTATTTTTATCAGGCCCCTTGTCCTTCTATCCAGCATACTCGGCTGGATGGGTTACAATTGAGCCAAAAACAGTTGGTCAGGGCGAGATACGAAAAAACAGGGTGAAAACAGTTGGTCAGGGCATTTAGAGAAATTTACTATAGCCAAAAAGCCTGAACGTCGGGAACTGAACGAGGGCCTGCTGGAAAATCGTTTTTGGCACTCAAATGTTTAGAGTTTAAAATCTTTATAATTAGAGGGGGGGGGGCAACTAAGATACGGCATCATTTAGTGAAATTTACAATGTCCAATAGTTTGGACGTTGGGGAACTGAGCCAGGACTTGCACGAAGGTTGCTCTGCATCCAGTGCAAATGATGAAACATGTGGGAAAAAGAAAGATTTTCTTTGTGATGGAAAAAGAAAGCTTTAACGATTGGTACTCTAACTACTGAAAATCTCAACAACTTTATAGCACATAAAAGTCTTAAAACACAATATTTCTCAGGAGTAAATCTTTGTCAATGTTAATAATTTTATTATTATTAAAAAAAAAGTAAATAATAGTTTTAAAACTGTAGCGAGTAGATTATCCCAATAATATACTCGCTCCAAATGCATTGATAATATTCCTGTCAACCTTTGGAGATGAATGAGGTGAGGCGTTGCCCGGGCAACATGGTGAGGTGTTGCCCGAGCATATAAGCAGCAGAATAGCAAATATAAACTAGTCTACTTTCAAGTGTGGTCTAGAGCAGGCCCTTGCGAGATACTGTACCGACGCTCAGTGCTGCGCTGAACTCACACCTAAGTATCACCTGTGTACTTCTGTATATTGGACCAAATATATATATAGTATCTTAGTGTCTGTGTTTATTGTCACCATACTTTATGTAACAATAGAACCGTTACATTGGTGACCCCAGAGAGTTTCGACGATACCCAGCCACGATGGACTACAACATGGACTCTCACTGGACCTCTACTGCTACTGTTTGCTGTGATGGAACACAGCCAACACCCACGCCACAGCTATGATTTTCATCGCGTCCATCTCTGCATTTTCATCTACTATGGCTTGCTGCTCCACGATCGTTACTCACTCATCTGACAGCCTCATCAATGATTACATCATGTTGGATCTACAGCTTGTCCTGCCGACTCTCCGTCGCTGCCAGGACACTGCTTGTCCTACGCCCACGACAGGTGCTCTGTCATCAGATTCATCTACACGTTCATTGCATTTTGATACTCGGCCGACCCAAGCCCTTACAGTACTTACAGCGCAGTACAGGACTTACAGCTTGCGTTTCCGACACTTCGTCGCCTTCAGGACAATTCAGCTCTAGATGTGATTACCTTATTGTCCTAACTACGTGCCTACATTACCTCCTAATGTCCTGGTGCCCAAGCCCATCCGCCCCGGATCTAAATGCTCCACCAGCGACCCAAGGACGCAACAATTATGCACATTCTTCTCTCCTGCTACACCGAGCTTGTCCACACACTTCCTACATCTTTTGGTACCAGGCTACAATTTCCACAGTCAACAATGTAGTACTCGGCGTGTACAGTCCTAATCAACCCAAGACGCTACAGCTTCGACACAGAGCAGACAGCAGACTACGACTGCATCGAGCCGCCACGCTCTCGCTCCCCGAGTTCAGGCACTCACAATTCTCAATCGAGCCGCCACGCTCTCCCACATAGAGCTCCACGACTCCATCCTCACTCAGCTCTCTGCTCTGCTCCAGGCTTCGTCTCAACGTCTGCGACACTGCTAAATCCAGAGACACATCCGCCGACTACGCAGTTCACTTTTCGACCAGTTACCAGCCGCACCACAACCTGATCCTACGACGATGGACGACCCTGTGCGACCTCCCACCCTACGACCCCAGTTAGATGACATCAGCGAAGAGGAGGAAGTTAACTTTGAAGGTTATGTAACGCGAGCAGGGCGTACAATTCACCGACCAGCTAAGTTCCTTGATCAAGTATTTTTCCTTTCATCCCCTGGGAGGGAGAGTTCTGTAGCGAGTAGATTATCCCAATAATATACTCGCTCCAAATGCATTGTTAATATTCCTGTCAACCTTTGGAGATGAATGAGGTGAGGCGTTGCCCGAGCACATAAGCAGCAGAATAGCAAACATTAACTAGTCTACTTTCAAGTGTGGTCTAGAGCAGACACTTGCAAGATACTATACCGACGCTCAGTGCGCTCAACTCACACCAAAGTATCACCTGTGTACTTCTGTATATTCAACCAAATATATATATAGTATCTTAATGTCTGTGTTTATTGTCACCATACTTTACGTATTAGAACCACTACAAAGCTAAAGCCTTCCGAACTTGGCTCATTAAATTATTTTTTTATGAAATTTCATAAGTATTTATGCAATATTCAATATAAATCGATCATAATGCGCAATGGCATTTCATTTTTATAGAGGAAATTTATAAAGTAAATATAAAACCAATGCGAAACAATTTCTATGTGACGTATTATTTTAAATAAATACAGTTGGCGAAAACATGTCTATTCCCGGGTGAGTGACTGGGTAGGCTTCTGGAAGACTTTGGGGGATTTGTTGGAGGGCAAGAATGTGCAGAGTTTTGGGGGCCCCAGAGATTAGCCCTGCTGATGATTTTTTCCAAGCTGCATTTAAAAAAAACAACAGTTTGTTGGGAATATTAGATAAACTTAAAGCAAGTTTTTAATTAGAGTGGTTAGCCCTGCTTACTAACTCTTGCTAGCCCTGCTTACTAACTCTTGCTAGCCCTTCTTACTAATTCTTGCTAGCCCTGCTTACTAACTCTTGCTAGCCCTGCTTACTAACTCTTGCTAGCCCTTCTTACTAATTCTTGCTAGCCCTGCTTACTAACTCAGGCTAGCCCGGCTTACTAACTCATGCTAGCCCTGCTTACTAACTCATGCTATCCCAGGTTACTAACTCATGCTAGCCCTTCTTACTAACTCAAGCCAGCCCTCATGCTAGCCTTGTTTACTAATTCATGCTAGCCCTGCTTAATAACTCATGCCAGCCCTGCTTACTAACTCATGCTAGCCCTGCTTACTAACTCATGCTAGCCCTGCTTACTAACTCATGCCAGCCCTCATGCTAGCCCTGCTTACAAACTCATGCTAGCCCTGCTTACCAACTCATGCTAGCCCTGCTTACTAGCTCATGCTAGCCCTGCTTACTAACTCATGCTAGCCCTGCTTACTAACTCATGCTAGCCCTGCTTACTAACTCATGCTAGCCCTGCTTACTAACTCATTCCAGCCCTCATGCTAGCCCTGCTTACAAACTCATGCTAGCCCTGCTTACTAACTCATGCTAGCCCTGCTTACTAACTCATGCTAGCCCTGCTTACTAACTCATGCTAGCCCTGCTTACTAACTCATGCTAGCCCTGCTTACTAACTCATGCCAGCCCTGCTTACTAACTCATGCTAGCCCTGCTTATTAACGCATGCTAGCCCTGCTTACTAACTCATGCTAGCCCTGCTTACTAACTCATGCCAGCCCTGCTTACTAACTCATGCCAGCCCTGCTTACTAACTCATGCTAGCCCTGCTTACTAACGCATGCTAGCCCGGCTTACTAACTCATGCTAGCCCTTCTTACTAACTCATGCCAGCCCTCATGCTAGCCCTGCTTACTAACTCATGCTAGCCCTGCTTACTAACTCATGCTAGCTCTGCTTACTAACTCATGCTAGCCCTGCTTACTAACTCATGCTAGCCCTGCTTACTAACTCATGCTAGCCCGGCTTACTAACTCATGCTAGCCCTTGTTACTAACTCATGCCTCTGCTTACTAACTCATTCTAGCCGCCTTCTTACTAACTCTTGCTAGCCCGTTTTACTAGCATGAATTCATCTTCACACTTTTCAAAAGGTGGAGGTCCAACATTTTCTGAAAACCTTTGCGCTTGATATACTACCACTGACATATAAGGCAACTGATGGATTCGACTTTTAAATTTTTACACATGATATCAAAAAGTATTGCATAGCAACAGTAGTTGCGTTACATGAGTTATTGGGGCCCCCACCATAATAGCTATGAGGTATTATAGTGTTAAATAAATGCAATTTAATGCAGAACATGAACAGATTCCCGATTTATATTAAATTGCTTAAAACACTAAACTACTTTCCTTCATAGTACATTTACAAATGTTAAAAATGCAGTGTGGGGCATGAAACCCAACACAATATGGCTGAGGCCCAACTATTTAGTATTTTTTTTTGTATTCTATTAAATATCACAGTTAATGTAAATGTTTGTAACGTTTAATACAAAAGATAGACATACATTTGATGCTATTTTTCATATTAAAATCTAATTTGAGGCCCGACAACTATATCTATAAAATCTATAAACAGGTTAGAACCATACAAATGGAAGCATGCCTTTTTCGCCAGTAATCAACTGAATGCCACAGAAAATGGAATCTTTACTTTGGCTACAGAAAACGTAGCAAAGCCGAGGGGGGATGACTGGAATAAACAGTTTCCAACCTGACTCTTCTCGCATATATACATGTCTTTCTTGACCTCATTTCAAATTATATAGAGTACTGAAAGCTCATTTTCCATAGTAAATTTACTAAGGAACTCATTTTACGACTAGAATGCAAACTAGGACCCCTCATTCAGATTAAAAACACGAGAATTATTGACTGAACATTTACCCACCATCAAGCACACAGAACTCTTTAAAGCTATCTTAACTTCTTTAAAACCCTAATATGACCCCTCTCACATGCAGATCCTGTTTTATGATTCGCCCTTCATGTCAATGTACCCCACAGAATCATGCAAATTCAAGATAAGGCTTACTACACCTAAATATCCAACTTGGTCTTTGTAAGGAATCTTGACTTGATTTTTCTACTCGGCTCCTTATTGGTAAAAAAATCGCGCCCTGTTCTCTCCGCTCACCTCTGAGCATTACAAAAAATGGAGCTGTGCCAAGGGCTCTCTATACTATTCAGTCATAGCATCATTAAAGTACTCCAAAAACTTCTATATTTGCTTTCAACTGTGTTTTTTTGTTTTGTCTATTGAACATTCACCCTCCGATCCATTCATAAGTAGGGACCCCCAAATTGATACCGTAGTACTCTGGTTACACCCCGGGCCAAATCGTGAATTTTTGCTCATGCTATTAAATACTCCAAAAACGTTTATATGCCTTTCACCAGTGTATTTTTTGGTTTGAATCTATTGAACATTCATCCTCTGTACCTTTCATAAGTAGGGACCCCCTTCTTGATGCCTCAGACTCATCTTAAAAGCACGAGACAAAAAGTGAAAAAAAATACGTTAGGATAGGGCACGAGTTGCTCAGGTACACCTGGGTGGTGGGCCCTGGGGACTCCTGGGGGGAACGGACCACCACCTCACCCCGCCAGCAAGCCAGGTGCGCGCCAAGAGCGTCCTGACCCGACCACTTGAAAAGTTTTTTCACGAATCCGCCCGCCGGGGTCGCGTCGGCATGGAAGTGCCCAACCGTTTCTGAAAATTTTATTCCCCATTTGTCTCCTTTTACACTACTAAGCCCAGCCTGAGGACAGGTTGCTTCAACAAACACTAAATGTTTGTTAATCCAGCTGCCTACCCCAGTGTTTATGAATGAAAAATACCTGCACATGATTCTAAACTAATCAACCTGCCCTCTTACAAATTACATCTGAATTTGGTCGTTTGCCCATATGGACAAAAAGCCTGGAAACACAAACCGAAATTGTCTCTATTTTCCGCTTGTTACAACTTGTAATAAAGTTGTTACATCTTGGCTTAACGTGTTTTTGACGTATTACAATGTTGTTACAACTTTCTATATTGGTTGTTATAACTGGGAAGGTGTTAAAACTTGTTCGATTGTTGAACCAACGACGTAGTTTCGGTGTGTGTTTGGCAAGAATAGACGTAATTAGAAAATGAACAAAAAAAATTAAATAAATTTGAGATTTTTTTTCAAAATAGCTAAGAACTAAGGACCCTATTTTCCTAATAGCCTAAGGACCCTAAGGACCTTAGCTATTTTCCAAAATAGCTAAGGACCCTTAACTTTTTCCAGAAGTTAAGGGTCTTCTTCTAGGTTAGGAGGGCAGGAAATTCTCCTAAAGTTTCAAAACGTCATAAAAAACGTTAATTGAAAGTTTCCTCTCCAAACCTAACTGAAGGGGTAATTGACCTGTGTCATTTATATTTATTGAATTTATATGGAATTTATTTTTTATGTTAAGATATATATTTCGATAGCAAATTATATGATGAAGCAGACTGTATTTCTAAAAACTTCTCACAAATCAACTCTTTTTACACATTATGGGGGGGGGGGGAAGGAATTGAATATATATGCGGTCAATCAAATTTATTGATTAGCAAACATTCGCTACAGTATTAAACTACATATATTAGTAATTAAAATTGGGAGGCCTTGTCTTATATGACTGATTTTTTCCCAGACAACCAGTAGGAACATGAATGAACAAGCCAGCCTATACAACTTGTGGGTGTGGGTGGCTCCCAACTCATGTACTGGAGAACTAGATTTCTAGAGTTCTTCTTCCTCTTCAATTTTTTCTGTCAAAGGGCACTTGCAATAAGAGCAGTAATCCTATTTATATGACAACTATATCAGAGGAAATATTGATTATTGATTATAAAGAGATGAGAACCAAGGAATAATTACCTGGGAAATGTTTCTGCCTCGAGTCCTAACCGGAAAATAATCCTGTTTACCTAACATCACTGGCCAGGAATGACTAGATAAGATTTCGGAATGGGACACTTCCCTTGTTTAGATGATGACTACGTGTTGATAATGGAAGCACTAATTTACTATCTATGACACTTCGTCCAAGGTAGTTTATGGGAGCTTTTCTACTCCAGTGACTTTGTTTACTCAATGGCTGACCACTGGCCTCCTCCACTGACGCCCTGGCTCTCTTGTCCAGATGTGATGGAGTGGTATAAAGGTCACATTTACTCTATTTTGGTACTATCAATTAAGTTAACTCAAGTGAGTTAGTGTTATGATGTTTAAAGTCCAAAGACTGCTGTATTAAGAATGCTCCCAACAGAATTAGCTGGTGAAATTAATAGCGACATTAGGCAATACTATTTCATTTTCTATTGACGGAAAATGCCACTGCCGTCTTCTATGAGTGAATTTATTTATTACAATTCAGCAGCAATATTATCTTCCTATTGTATTGAATATTAGTAAATGGCGTCGGTTTTCCGACATAATTCCCTCGGGGTCGAAGTCCAATACTTAGAACAAACGAGCACTGATACTCCTTCAAATTATTAGATTAATTTGATGTTAGTAGCTAGTAATCACACATTTGTGCATCAGTTCGTACAAGACGGATGTCCCATACTAGAGTTGCAGAGGGGTTGCAAGTCTTAATCGATTTCATTTCCCTTTTAACTTTTGGGAGCCTAAATTTCTAGTCTAATTACATATTATTTAACCCAAAGGACTGAAAGTGTGCAAGTACTACATTCAAGTATGTTTCTGGGACTGCAGTGAGAACAGTGTCATCAGTTATATTAACCTGAAGCTTATTCAGATAACTGGTCTCTGATATATAAACACTGAAACCCATGGAATATATCTCAATTAAATAATAAATGTACCAAAATCAGTCGTCGGATTTAAAGTCAGTAATGTTCCCTTGTGCTTATTTGCTGGAGTTTATTTGGGTGAAAAATTTAATTTAATTTGGTTAACTGATTCAGAGGATTGAATAGTCAATCATTAAAGTCAAGTATGGTTCTGAGACTGCAGTGGGCTCATTGACATTGGTCACAGTGACTTGTAGCTGTTCAGGCTACTGTTCACTGATTTGCCACTGAGGCCTCACGAACTCATCTCCAGCTCTAAATTATGATATTAAGATCAACCTCTGTTGTTATAGTCAGCTGTAATCTCCTTAGTATAATTCCACTGAAGTTATATAATCAGCCTACAAATTTAGATTTTTACTGGTATTGTTTATCTGCAGGCGTAGGTGTCCTAAGGCTTAATACTGGTCCTGTGAGTAATTTGCCTCCTGTAGAATTTCACATGGTTATGCCCTTATATTTAGTAGGACTACCGATAAATTCGTGGTAGTAGGTAGATAGACTTGGGATCCCGTATCTGCTAAGAACCCTGAAATATTGAATCTCGACTGGGTTAAAGCCCTTAATTGTAGTTCATCTGCCAACGTTTTAGTGACAAATGTTCTCTGGGACCCCTTGGTTAAACAACCCACGCGTATGGACCTTGGCCCTCTTGTTCTGGAAAGCAATTTGGTCAGTAGGCAAAGTCGTATTACTTTTGGACTCTGCCGCTTGGACACTGTTGTACCTTGCAATATTGTACTGTGGTGCGAATGTTATCCTCAACCTTGGGGATTGGAGACTTTATTTTGGTGTCTCCGCCCAATGCTGCATGATGCTGACCCCTTGTTACACCTATTACAGGTGTGTAATTGGGTCTCACAGTCGAGGACGTTGTGTTTCCTGAGGCACCTCGTGCAATGTTGCAACTCTTTGAGTCACTCAACCCGGGTGTCACGATCAAGAAAATTCGGGCAGTGGGACATTGAATGTTTCTCTTGACAGAATAAACATGTTCCTACAGTACCTAGCCTACAGTACCTTTTGGTGTTACAGTAATTATAGGCTTGTAGGGTCCCACTGCATATGTGCCCACTCTGCCATTGTTCAACTTTGGTGTTGAATTATATGGTCTAGATTGAGTTGTACCTTTGGTGCTCAGTGGTTTCTATTATTATTATATGAAGGTTTATTTGGTGGTTTTAATTTGTCATGTGTTCGTAGTTAATGAATTACTGAACTTAAACTCTTAGATATTTCACTTTAGGATAAAATACTTTTATTGTAATGAGCACACATTTGTCTTAATATGTCCTTAGGTTTTTTCATCTGGACAATTATTTTCAAGACCCACTCATCCCGTTTGTATTGGCTGTCAGGCATCGGGCCTTGATCTTGGATTCTACATCCAGCTTAAATACTTGGAGTGAATCAGCTGAAGCCTCTGGTGAGGGTAAATGCAACAGCTCATGAACTAAGTGGGATGTTCTTACTTCTGGATCTGCAAAATTATCCTTGAGGAGTTGTACAGCAAAGTCATAGCCGTCGTTAGTTAACCTCAGATGGGATACTACTAATTTAGCTTCACCTGATAATTGACCTTGTAGATAAGAGAATTTACTACTCTTAGGTAAAGATTGTTTTGAATCCACAATGTCTATGAATTTGTTCCAAAATTCGTCCCAATTTTCCTCGTCTTTTCCTGAGATAGTGGGTAAATTAATTGGAGGGAGTCGAGCTTCAGCTTGACTCGATGATACTGCTGATGTTGCCTTGTTCTGGGCAATTATTTTGATGAAAGGCTGTAACATGGCCTGAGTTTGATCTTTATTAATAGCTAGATCAACCATAATAGAGTCTATTTCTGTTTTTGATAAATTGGTGTTGGCAAGATCAGCCACATATGTTGCTATTTGGTGCTTGATTTGCTCAAATTTACCTGCAGCTGCTCAATAATAACATTCCAGGTCTGCATAATCAACTGGATATTGTTGTGACCAATCCTCACATTTCTTGATCTGTCTTGTTAAGTGGCCGTTAAGACTTGCAAGGGTTCCTTTCATTCTTCCTTCAGTATCAATACTGGCTTGCTGGTTAAGACTTGTGGGGTTTGTACTTGGCTGGCTCATAATGTTGAACAAGTACTGATGTTAGTAGCCTACGGTAAAATTCTGCAGTCCTTGACTATAATCCTACCTCTTCTAGAGGTTTGCACTTAAAAGTTAATATATATTATAAACATAAACATATAATCATACACACACACAAATTATTTGAGTGATAATTCAGTGTCAATAGAAGTATGTTTAGGTTAGCTCCTCAATTATCACCCTAGGATGGTGTACACACTAATTAATCACTGAAAGGTGCAGTAATTATAGGTTATTATATATTCACAACTCATCTCGAGCTAGTATTAATTACACCCAAAATAGGGTCTGCACCATTTATTAATGGTGCTAGATTGTTCAATGTAGTACAACTAGACTATGATAATAAGTGGGACTGGGATGAACAACAATTAGTTCAACTAGTCACGGTAATATGGGACTAGGTTATCAATAAACACTAGTCATTGTAAATATCCTACCCTGTAGTGGATTGGCAATTAGTAAATATTGTATTGATGTCTAGTGCAATATATTTTAAATAATTCTCTATTCAAGTGATATTATATACACAATTGTTGATGATAGCCTCTAATATTTTCTAGAAGAAATAAATCTTATTAGTGACCTCACGAAATTAACACCAAAAATTTTGTAGATAAACCTGTGAAGGCGGAGCCGTATTTGGCTACATTTATTATAAGCGCTGCCACTCCATGAATACCACTCTACGAAATTGGTGGGTGTCCTTGAAGCCACTTTGAGGCATGGCTGGGGCCTTGTGAGCAGATAGTAGGTCAGAGCCGCTGCTCTTCGACTGATGATGTATTGTTCCCTAATTTAATTCACTAATTTATTCAATTTGATTGACCAATGAAGTATTTCTGGTTCGTTTTGGATCATTATTCATAATCTGGTTCGAAGGACCAAACGATGTGGGTAATTGACCTGTGAGATTTATATTTATTGAATTTATATGAATTTATATTTTATGTTAATTTATATATTTTGATATCAAACTGAATGATGAAGTGGACTGTATTTCTAAAAATTCTCATAAATCAACTACTTTAACACAGTATAGGGGGGCTTTATGGTTTATATATGCAGTCAATAAAAATTATTGATTAGCAGACATTCACTACAGTATTAAACTACATATGTTAGTAAACAAAATTGAGATGCCTTTTCTTATATGGTTGATTTTGTCCTAGAAACCAATAGGAACATGGATTAGCAAGTCGGTCTATACAGCTTGTGGGTGTGGCTGGCCCCCAACTCATGAACTGGAGTACAAGGTTATTAGATTTCTTCCTCTTCAATTGTTCCTGTCAAAGGGCACTTGCAATAATAACAGTAATCCTATATATATATATATATATATATGACAGCTATATCAGAGGAAATATTGGTTATTGATTATAAAGAGATGAGAACCAAGTAATAATTACCTGGGTTATGTCACTGCCTCGTGTCCTAACCGGAAAATAATCTTATCTACCTAACATTACTGGCCAAGAATAACTAGATAAGATTTTGGAATTGGACACTTTCCTTGTTTAGATGATGGTTGTGTGTTGATAATGGAAGCACTAGTTTACTCTCAATAACACTTCGTCCAAGGGAGTTTATAGGAGCTGTTCTGCTCCAGTGACTTTGTTTACTAAATTTTTGATCACTGGAACACCACAAAACAGAGAGAGAGATACCAGAGAACCAGAAATGAGTATGTTAGTGTGAGAAGGGAAGCGAAGAAAAACTATGAAAATGATATAGCAAGCAAATACGAGACCAAACCAAAGCTACTCCACAGTCACATCAGAAGGAAAACAACAGTGAATGAACAGGTAATGAAACTTAGAACAGGCGAGGACAGGTGTGCTGAGAATGATAAAGAGGTGTTGACCAGACCACACACTAGAAATTGAAGGGACGACGACGTTTCGGTCCGTCCTGGACCATTCTCAAGTCGATTGTGATGGGGAGGTAGGGACAGGCATTAAATAGGCAAGAGAGAGCTGAGGAGGAAAGTCAGGTGTAGGGGATAGTAGTAATGAGAACTGCAGCAGGCCTATTGGCCCACACGAGGCAGCTCCTATTATAACCACCGAAGGAGATAGTAATAGGAAAAAGAAGAGGATAGCAAGGGAGCGTAGGAGAAGACAATGAACAGAAAAAGGGAGAAGAGAGAAAGAAAGGGAAAGAGAAAGAAAGAAATAAATGGAAGGGGGGAAAGCTTATAAGTCACGTTTGTTAGAAAGATTAGAGCATTTGAGTATATACTGTGAAAGGGAAGAGTCCACAGCAACAAAGCCAGGACTCAAGTTCATGTTGGGTACATTGTTAATAAGAGCCGATTCTACAAGACGGCGTCTGTGTAGAGTAGAGGCAGGAAAGATTATTTTGGAGGAAGACCAATCAATGGGATGATTAGAATCCCTCACATGGCAGAAGAGAGCATTGTTAGTGTCTGCAGACATAACACTTCTCTTGTGTTCTTTAAGTCTGTCATTCAGTGTACGGCCAGTTTCGCCAAAGTATTGGAGAGGACAAGATGAACAGGAAATAGCGTAGACACCAGCAGCATTAGAAGCAGGAGGAGCAGTGTGAACTAGATTGCTACGAAATGTGTTAGTTTGTCGAAAGGCGAGTTTAATGTCAAGAGGACGAAAGGTATTGGTAAAAGTTTTGAGTTCAGATATGAAGGGAAGACATAGTACAGTGCTACTAGTGTTGGAAGCAGGTTTAGGATGAAAGAAATTTCGTTTAGCTTGAGAGTGGGCACAGTTGATGAAATGCAAAGGATAACCAAGGCGAGAGAATGATTTGTAGATAAAGGCAATTTCAGAATCAAGAAACTGAGGGTCGCTGATGCGTAGAGCGCGGAGGAAGAGAGAGACGAGAACACTTTTCTTAACAGAAAGAGGATGGTAGGAAAAGAAGTGAATGTACATGCCACTATGCATGGGTTTACGGTAGACAGAGAAAGAGAACTCAGACACAGAGCTGTGAACATGAACATCAAGAAAAGGAAGGAGGGAATTAGATTCCCACTCAACTTTGAAATGGATAGAAGGAGCCAGATTGTTAAGAGAGGCGAGGAAAGGCTGGAAAAGATTAAGGTCATGAGGCCATAAAGCAAAAATGTCATCAACATAGCGAAGCCAGAGAGAGGGACGAGTATCAATAGAAGGAAGAAGAACAGTTTCGAAGTATTCCATGTAGAAATTAGCAAGAACAGGGGAGAGAGGGGAACCCATAGCGACACCGAAAGTTTGAGTGTAATATTTACCGTTGAAAGAGAAAGAGTTAGATTCAACATAGAGTCTAATGAGATCGAGGAAAACGTCAGTGGGAAGTGGGAGAGGAAGGAGACCCTCTGACGCCTTCTGTCTGAGGAAAGAGAGAACGTCATCGAGCGGAACATTAGTGAACAGAGAGTCGACATCAAGACTAAGCATTTTACAAGAGGGTTGCAGGCGCAGTCTTTCTATGAAGTCCTGAGAGTGACGAAGGTGGGCAGGGGAAAAAGTGCCAAGGTAAGGTGTCAGAGACCTCAGATAAAGAGGTGTGTGAAGAACTCAACAAGAGGATCCAGGAGGTCTTCACAATAGAACAAGGTGAGATCACTGTACTAGGAGAGGGGGCAGAAAACCAGGCGGCCTTAGAAGGGTTTGAAATTACGAGAGATGAGGTCAAGAGACACCTGTTGGATCTGGATGTGAGAAAGGCTGTTGGTCCAGACGGGATCTCACCATGGGTATTGAAAGAGTGTGCAGAGGCACTCTGCTTGCCACTCTCCATAGTATATAGTAGATCACTGGAAATGGAGACATACCAGAAATATTGAAGACGGCTAATGTGGTCCCAATATAAAAAAAGGGTGACAGACAAGAGGCACTGTACTGAGGCAAGTGTCCTTAACTTGTATACCATGCAAGGTGATGTAGAAGATCGTGAGAAAAATTCTAGCAACACATCTGTGGTGAGGGTTTTTGTGACAAATCGCCAACATGTACTCAGTGAGGGTAAATCTTGCCTTACTGGCTTAATAGAGCTCTACGACCAGGTAACAAAGATTAAGCAAGAAAGAGAAGGCTGGGTTGACTGCATTTTTTTGGACTGTCGGAAAGCCTTTGACACAGTCCCCCATAAAAAGCTGGTACATAAGCTGGAGAGACTGGCAGGAGTAACTGGTAAAGTGCTTCAGTGGATAAAGATTGCTTCAGATTGGCGTGACGAAACTAGTGGAGTCCCACAGGGCTCTGTACTCGGTCCTATCCTGCTTCTGATATACGTAAACGAGCTCCCAGAGGGTATAGACTCATTCCTCTCAATGTTTGCTGACGATGTCAAAATTATGAGAAGGATTAAGACAGAGGAGGACTGCTTGAGGCTTCAAGAAGACCTAGACAAACTGAAGGAATAGTTGTTAGAGTTTAACCCAAGCAAATGTAATGTAATGAAGATAGGTGTAGGGAGCAGGAGGCCAGTTACAAGGTATCATTTGAGAGATGAAATTCTTCATGAGTCAGAGAGAGAGAAAGACCTGGGGGTTGATATCACACCAGACCTGTCCCCTGAAGCCTCTATCAAGAGGATAACATCTGCAGCATATGCCAGGTTGGCTAACATAAGAATGGCATTTAGACACTTGTGTAAGGAATCATTCAGAACTTTGTATACCACCTATGTCAGACCAATTCTGGAGTATGTAGCCCCAGCATGGAGTCCATATCTAGTCAAGCATAAGACTAAACTGGAAAAGGTTCAAAGACTTGCCACCAGACTAGTATCCGTGCTGAGAGGTATGACCTGGTTGATACCTGGTTGGTTGATACCTGGTTGATGGGGTTCTGGGAGTTCGTCTACTCCCCAAGCCCGGCCCGAGGCCAGGCTCGACTTGTGAGAGTTTGGTCCACCAGGCTGTTGCTTGGAGCGGCCCGCAGGCCCACATACCCACCACAGCCCGGTTGGTCCGGCACTCCTTGGAGGAATAAATCTAGTTTCCTCTTGAAAATGTCCACGGTTGTTCCGGCAATATTTCTTATGCTTGCTGGGAGGACGTTGAACAACCGCGGACCTCTGATGTTTATACAGTTTTCTCTGATTGTGCCTATGGCACCTCTGCTCTTCATTGGTTCTATTCTACATTTTCTTCCATGTCGTTCACTCCAGTACGTTGTTATTTTACTGTGTAGATTTGGTACTTGGCCCTCCAGTATCTTCCAGGTGTATATTATTTGATATCTCTCTCGTCTTCTTTCTAGTGAGTACATTTGGAGGGCTTTGAGACGATCCCAATAATTTAGGTGCTTTATTGCGTCTATGCGTGCCGTATATGTTCTCTGTATTCCCTCTATTTCAGCAATCTCTCCTGCTTTGAAGGGGGAAGTGAGTACTGAGCAGTACTCAAGACGGGACAACACAAGTGCCTTGAAGAGTACAACCATTGTGATGGGATCCCTGGATTTGAAAGTTCTCGTAATCCATCCTATCATTTTTCTGGCTGTCGCAATATTTGCTTGGTTATGCTCCTTAAACGTTAGGTCGTCAGACATTATTATTCCCAAATCCTTTACATGCTGTTTTCCTACTATGGGTACATTTGATTGTGTTTTGTACTCTGTATTATGTTTAAGGTCCTCATTTTTACCGTACCTGAGTACCTGGAATTTATCACTGTTAAACATCATGTTATTTTCTGATACCTAATAGGAGATACTACGGGAATTAATTAATTAAGCCTCACGTCGCTGGAAAACAAAATAGTTATGGGGGGGACATGATCACCACGTACAAGATTCTCAGAGGAATTGAGAGGGGTAGATAAAGACAGACTATTTAACACAAAGGGCACATGCACTAGGGGACACAGGTAGAAATTGAGTGCCCAAATGAGCCACAGAGATATTAGAAGGACTTTTTTAGTGTCAGAGTGATTGACATATGGAATGCATTAGGCAATGGAGGCTGACTCCATACACAGTTTCAAGTGTAGATATGATAGAACCCAATAGGTTCAAGAACCTGTACACCAGTTGATTGACAGTTGAGAGGCGGGACAAAAGAGCCAGAGCTCAACCCCCGCAAGCACAAATAAGTGAGTACAAATAGGTGAGTACTGGCTTCCTCCACTAACGCTATGGCTCTCTTGTCAAGATGTGAAGGAGTGGTAGAAAGGTCCCATTAACTTTACTTTGGTACTAATAATTCAGTTAATTCAAGTGAGTTGGTTTTATGATATTTAAAATCCAAAGACTGCTCTATTAGGAATGTTCCAAACAGAATTAGCTGGTGAAATTAATAGCGACATTTGGCAATAATATTCCATTTGCTACTGATGGAAAATTCCACTGCTGTCTCTATGAGTGAATTTATTTATTACAATCCAGCAGCAATATTATCTGCCTATTTTATGAATATTAGTAAATGGTGTCGGGATTTCCGACAAACCGAGTAGGCCGGGGGACTCAAACAGAAAACGGGACAGTACATCACTTTCGTGAGCCAATTTCATTTAAAATTACGTCCATTTTGGGCCATAGCGAACTTACGAGTGAAAAGCGACGTTATTTTTAAGAGGACGGGTCGGATGATGTATGTATTTTTCTCTATAAGTGTTTCAATCACGTCTTCTGCTAAAATCTAATCACTATAAATACTTCATTCACGTACTGTATATTCAAATAATTTCCAGCAGAACCTAACCTAATTTATCCTAATTATTCAACACATTCTAATATATAAATGCATTACCGTATATTTAATAAAATAAGTACTTAGAACACACAGTATTTTAATTGATGAATGTTTTTTTAGGGATGGTTGCCCCTTTAACGAGTCTAGCCTGAGGACAGGTTGCAAAAACTGCTTCACCTACGTGCTTCAAATACAAATAATCACCAACAAAACCTAAATACCTTGATTAACCCAACCGAAGCTGGGCGTTACTGTGCACTGAATTTTTAATGTATAATGATAGTAATTGATATATGAGAACAACCCTACTTTGAATACACAATGCGTTAAAATTGATGAATGCATAGTGAGGTGATGGCCGGAGCTTTAACAAGCCTGGCATGAGGACAGTATGGTCATATTAGCTTGTTTTTATTAGGAGTATGAGTGTTATTTTAAATTGGATTAGGAAGTGGTTATAATAAAGAAATTCGAGTGTTAGCGTAAATGGAGTTAAGCACAAATTGGAAACTTTTGTAATTGGAGTGAGTCAGAGCCATGTCCTTGGACCTCTGTTGTTTACCGTATGTGTAAATGGTATTGATTCAGTATTAAAAAATTATAATCATACAATAACGCGGAATATATATTCAGATGAAGACACAAAAGAGCTACAAGAAAATGTAGACAAGCTTTAAAATGCACAATAGAATAGCAGATGCAGTTTAATGTAGACAAAATATATAGTTCTGAGCATAGGTTCAGAACTTCTGAACTAATATAGTCCGAGACATCTGGCAGAAAATGCTGAAACTGCAGAACCTGAATGCGAGAGAGATTTGAGAGTTATACTTAGTAGGGATCTAAAGCTATAATATTAATCAATACATAAATGTATGGAATAAATAAAATAGTAAAGGGAAATTTATTTATAAATTCGTTAGGAACAAGAAAATCTATTAAAGGTTATGCACACAGTGAGGTGCACCTCACCTCTTGGTGTTAATTCACTGAGCATTTGCTCTAGTTCTGCATTTTGTTAAGGATTAAAATGCAGTTTAATGCTGGTCAGCAAACAATTATGACAGACTATAAGATTGACACCCGACAAATCATCAGATATGTTTCTTTATATTTTTCTTGCTCCTGCAAAGCCCTATATTGATTATAAAGTTAACCTTTGGCCTCCATACTAGTGAATTGATATAAATTAACTTCAAATTATGCAATATAAGATGACCTACCTCCTCTGCCCGCCTCTTCAGTTCATCCTCGAATTGCTGGGGTCCCTTCTGCACTTTGCATCTCCAGGCAGATCTGTCGGCAGCTGCTGCCTCCCTAGTGTTGATGTCGATGTTGATCTGCTTGAGGTCGCGTTTGCAGGCATCTTTGAAACGCAGCTGAGGTCTTCCAGTGGATATCTTTCCTGATGCCAGTTCTCCATACATGAGGTCCTTAGGTATGCGGCCATCTTCCATGTATGTGACATGTCCCAGCCATTGCATGCGTCTCTGCTTCAGGAGAGTGAACATTGAAGTGACTCCTGTTCTCTCGAGTATTATGTTGTTGGTGACGTGGTCTTTCCACGTGATGTCAAGGATGTGTCTCAGGTTCCGCACGTGTAAGGTATTGAGCCGTTTCTCCTGGTGAGAGGACAGGGTCCAGGATTCTGAGCAGTAGAAAAGTGTACTCACCACACATGCCATGTAGGCATGCCTTGGTGTGCACTGTTAGTTTGACATTTTCCCAAACGCGCTTTGTGAGCCTGGCCAGTGTTGTTGCGGCCTTCCCAATACGCATGTCGAGCTGTGTCCAGGGAAAGTGTTTCTGAGATTGTGGAGCCCAGGTATACAAACTTGTGGACCGCCTCCAGCACATAGTCTGAGATGTTTATGCAGGGTAGCTTATTGACGTCTTGTCCCATCACCTGTATCTTCTTCAGGCTGATCATCAGGCCGAATGCGAAACAGGCTGCGGCAAAACCTGTTGAGTAGCTGCTGCAGACCTTCTGCTGTGTGTGTGGTGATCGCTGCGTCGTCAGCGAAGAGGAACTCCCTGAGGATTCGCATCTGTACTTTCGTCTTTGCTCGGAGTCTGAACAGATTACAGAGCTTCCCATCAGATTTTGTACGGAGATAGATGCCCACTGTGGTTGTTTAAAAGGCATGCTTGACGAGGTTCGCGAAGAAGATGCCGAACAGGGTTGGAGCAAGAACGCTCCACTGTTTAACACCACTGTTGATATTGAATGGTTCAGAAGTTTAGCCGTCGTACACGACTGTTCCCTTCATGTCCTTGTGGAACGATTGTATCATGTTGAATAGGGTGGGTGGGCAGCCAATTTTGGCCAAGATCTTGAAGAGTCCGTCCCTGCTCACTAGGTCGAAGGCCTTTGTAAGGTCAATGAAGGCGATGTACATGACTTTCCTCTGCTCCCTGCACTTTTCTTGTAGCTGACTCAAGGAGAACACCATGTCAGTGGTCGACCTCTCTGCTCGGCAACCGCACTGTGACTCAGGGTACACTCTTTCAGCAAGAATCTGATGCCTGACTAAGACGACCCTGGCGAAGAGTTTGCCGACGACGCTGAGGAGGGAGATGCCGCGATAGTTGTTTACATCGCTTCTGTCACCTTTATTTTTGTAGAGAGTGATGGTGTTTGCATCACTCATGTCTTTTGGTACTGAGCTCTCCCTCCAGCACTGACACAAAAGTTCATGAAACTCAGTTTTAAGTGTTCCACGACCGCACTTGAGACCTTAAGGCGGAATCCCGTCGTCTCTTGTGGCCTTCCTTGAAGAAAATGAATCCAGTGCTTTCTCAACTTCTTCCACGGTCGGTTCAAGGTCAAGTTCTTTCATGATGGGCAGGCACTCGATGCAATCTACGACCAAGTTCTCTGTGGAGTAGAGTTCGGAGTAATGTTCCACCCATCAATTCATCTGTTGATCACGGTCTTAATTGATCTCTCCAGTGGCTGACTTCAGAGGAGCCGTCCTGTTTTGTGTAGGGCCTGTTGCCTGTTTAATCCCTTCGTACATGTCTCTTATGATGCCGGCAGTGGGCTCAGTCTAGATGCTAGAACAGAGTCGGAGCCATTAATCGTTAGCATAGCGCCTCGCGGTTTGTTCAACTCTACGGCGGGCAGTACAGAGGGTCTGTAGGCTCTTTTCTCAGGGCAGGTTCTTGTAGGATGAGAGAGCTCGTCTCTTTTCCTCTACGAGGAATAACAGTTCTTCTGCACTGGCCTCGAACTAATCTCCTGCCTTGTTCTGCCTCTTACCGAAGGTGAACATGGCAGTGTTGAAAATATTGCCCCTGAGATGTGACCACCTCTCACTTGCGCTATCGCAAGGTGGTACTGGAAGGGCATTTACCAGCGCAGCAGTGAATTCCTCCACCTTGTCAAGGGCACGGGTCTTATTTCAGTTCAGTTTCAGTTATACACACACACACACACACACACACACACACACACACAGACACACACACACACACACACACACACACACACACACACACACACACACACACACACACACACACATATATATATATATATATATATATATATATATATATATATATATATATATATATATATATATATATATATATATATATATATATATATATATATATATATATATATATATATATATATAAGCCAAATACTTGCATAAACCACAAGTGAAGATAAACAATCTTTGGACAACACCCACCAGTGGTTTATGCAAGTATTGGCTTATAAGCTGGACACGAGTTCTCTCACATTGACAGTGGCTTGACGAAAAATGCAGACTGACCCCTCACTCATCTGGTGCCTTCGGGAGGTAGAGATGTTTGAGATATATATATATCTCGAACTATCTACTTCTTATTGTAAGGTCTGATGGCGTAGTGGGTTAAAGCATACTAGTTATGCCAGCTACTGGAAGGTAGTTGTGCTTTCTGGGTTCGAGTCCCACTGGTGGGTGTTGTCCAAAGATTATATATATTCTAACACGAATTTTCTCAATCTTTCGTACATTTCTTTTCACTGTTGGAGGTAAATCAAAAATCAATTCTTCAAAATTCATTTTTATTTCTAGTCTGACGCGACACGAGCGCGTTTCGTAAAACTTATTACATTTTCAAAGACTTTAGTTTACAAATACACAACTGAATAGAACTGATTGATTGATTGATAAAGATTAAGCCACCCAAGAGGTGGCACGGGCATGAATAGCCCGTAAGTGGTACAATTTTTTTTTTCTCAGTGTTCTGAGGTTGCATTTAACCATCAAGCTGTTATCGTGGGGGAGGATACTGCTTCACAGTCTTTATGAGGGTGTCCAGCTGCTGGACACCTTTGTTGACCAGGAGAGTGGCTGTGTTGAAGGCTTCAGGGTGGCCACTGCATGATTCAGGAACTCTTAAAGCTCTTCTAAGGTCATTGGTTGCTTCACATTCCAGAAGATAGTGAAGTAATGGCTTTTCTGTGACAGTTTGGCAGAAGATGCACTCTCTCTGTCGGGGTTCACCAATCTCTCAGTTGCATCTGTAACCTAGACGTAGTCTATATAGCCTAACTGCTATTTCCCTGTGGATTCCTTTTGGGATATTTAACCTTTCTAATTTGGTTGCCTGAAGATACCATGTTGCAGATGGCGAACCTTCAGCTATTCTCTGGTGCAGGTAGGCTTTGTTGAGATGTGAGAGTTTTTTAGTGATATTGTTTTTTATGTTCTCTAGGCTGGGTTGAATTGTTTTATGTATCACTGGATGACGAGTTGCCAATTTAGCAATTTCATCAGCTTTTTCATTTAATGGGATTCCAATATGGGATGGGATCCAGTTTAAAGTTATGTTGAGGCTTTTGCCTTTAGCGACTGCTCCTTGATACAAAATGGTGGTAATTATTTCCACATTATCTTTCCACTGTTTTTGTCCTAGTATTTGAAGTGCAGCTTTTGAGTCTGTGTGAATGATTGCATTTTGAGTGTTTTGTGCAATCACATATGCGAATGCCTGTTGTATGGCAAACAGCTCAGTTTGGGTTGATGATACTAGTCCTCCCAGTCTCCAATATGCCTGAACGCTGGTCGTGCAAAGAGCAGCGCCAGCACTCTCATTTTCTGTGTCCACCGATCCGTCTGTGAAGATGTGGGTGGCTCCTGCTACTGCTATGCTATACATTTGCTCTTCTATTATGCGCCTTAGGATTGTCGGATCATAGGCAGCCTTTTTCATTGGGAGACTTTCTATTACTATTTTGAAAGTAGGCTCTTCCCACGGCGCGGAAGGAGTGTAATTTGGGTGTGGATGATCACCCTCTCTATCAAGAATCATGTTTTTTAAATGTAGTCTGTTTAGGACTTTTCCTGCTCTTGCAACCCAAGAGTTTCCATTGTTTTGGCCTAGTCCAACCACCAAGGCCTGCCGTACTGAGATTGGATCAGAAGAAATAATTATCTTACTGATAATTGTAGCTGTCCTTTGTGATATTCTTTCTTGTAGAGAGGGCAAACCCGTCTCCAGTCTAAGAGTTTCAAGCCTGGTCCACATGGGGGCTCCCAGTGCAGCTCTCATAGCATTGTTTTGGGCAACTTCAAGCTTTTTCCACTGTTGGTGAGATAGATTTGTAAGTGCAGGTGCGGCATAATCGATCACTGATCTGACTGCCTGTACATAGTATGTGCGAAGGACTTGCAGATTGGCTCCTCCAGAAAGGGAGGTTAGCGACCTGAGGATTGCCGTCCGGGCCGCAGTTCGCTCTCTCAAGTATGTGACCTCAGCATTAAAATTCATGTGTGTGTCCAGGATGATTCCTATATACTGATAGGTGTCGACCCATTCTATTGGTTGACCCTGTACTGTGAGTTGGATGTTGGGCTTCGCTATTTTTATGGGCATGGCCTTTGACTTTGAGGGGTTGAGTTTGATCCCAATCTGTTTTGCCTCTTTACTAATGCAGTCTAATCATTTGGGTGCAAGGCGCGCCGCATCCCTTCCTTTTATGATGATGACAAAGTCGTCCGCATAGTTTAGCAGCCTGCAGTGATGTGGGAGTTTCAACCTCATTATTCTTTCCATTAAACAGTTGAAGAGAAGAGGGCTAAGAATACCTCCTTGCGGTGTACCATTGTCATGTCTTTTGTACTCAGAGACTGTGCCATGAAGTTTTACTCTTGCTTCTCTGTTTATGAGACAGTTTTTGGTCCAGGAGAGCAGGTTGCCTCTGACCTCTTTGTCAATGAGGCAGCAGAGAATAGCTGGGGCGCTAGCCAGTTCAAAGGCTTTTTCGAGGTCCAGGAATATCAGCATTCCTGGTCTGTCATTCAAGTGGGCTAACAGAGTTGTAATACATTCCACTGTGCCAACCCCTCTTCTATAGGCATACATATCATGGTGCAGTTTAGGCATTTTCCACTCCAGTCTGTTGAGTGCCATTCTGTCAGCCGTCTTGGCTGCACAGCTTTGGAGAGAGATGGGCCTGGGATTAGCTGGATCTTTGGGTTTTGGGATCGGCACTATGTCTGCTCTATTCCAAGCAGAAGGTCTAGTTTGAGAAGTCCAGGCTAAATTAATTAACCTTAGGTATGCAGCGTCTCCCTCTGGGCCGAGGTTTCTAATCATTTTATAGGTTATTTTGTCGGCTCCAGGGGATGTATCCTTGGAGTTTTTCTTAGCCCGATTGAGCTCATCCAGTGTGAAGGGGGCATTAGTGTCAGAGACTTCTTCACATGCTGTAAGGATTCTGTGCCACCTTTCTTCCTCTAGTCCGGTCTGTACTGCTAATACATCTGGTGGAAGTTGATTGCTGGCTGCTCTCTCTGCAAACCTGGTTGCCAGTACTTCGGCTTCCTGTTGAGGATCCTTGGGGTGTGGAGCTTTAGGTGTTTTATTCCCTTTGGCCCGGTGAATTTGCTGCCACATCTCTCCGAGAGAGGTGTGTTCATTCAGGTGTGAACACCATTCCAGCCACTTTTGTTCTTTTATTTGCCTGGTCTCTCGATGTACATGTTCCTTGACCTCACAAAGTAAGATCTTGTTGCGGTCACTTGGCTGCTTTTTGTATAGCTTTCTTGTTCTATTGAGTCTATGGTTGAGTTCTTTGACACGTTCGCAATAGTACCAATGATCTTTATGGTGTCCGGTGGACTGTTTTTTCAGTGGGATTGAGTGGTTGGCTGCACTTTGAATCGCTTTGACAAATTCTTGTTCTGCCTGATTAATGTCTTCGGGAAGATCATAGTTTCTTTGCCACTCTGAAATGAGGTTTTGAAATAGGTCCCAGTTTGCTAAAGCAAAGTTCCAGGCTTCAGATGGAGGCGGAGGTGGGGTGGGTAGGTCAAACTGAAGATCAATTTGGACCCCATAGTGGTCGCTTGTGAGTGTGGGCTCAACTGACCATGTTGCTGCATCTCTTAGGGAGGCTGAAACGAAGGTTAGGTCTAATCTGCCTCCTTGGATGTGGGTAGGTTCATTCTTGTTTAGGATTTGTATTTCTGGAAGCTGGTCCAGTAGATGTGTAATGTGTATGCCGGCTTCATTTGTTTTGTTCGAGCCCAGTGCCAATCGATGATGGGCATTAAAATCTCCACAAATGATTGTGTTTGTTGTTGTCGCGTGTCCAAATAACACAGAGAGATCCATTTCGGCTTGTGGAGACCTGTACACATTGACCACTTCAAGTTTGTCGTGTCTTAGCTCAATGGTTACTCCCATTACCTCTGTCCCTGCTCCACAATTGGGCGGGCTGGTTATGGATTTGGAGATCAGGTCACATTTTACATAGATTGCACATCCCCTGGATTGCCCATTGATCCATGGAAGGAAGAAGCCTCGATAGCCTGAGATTTTAGGTTCTAATCCGACTCGAAGCAAGCTCTCCTGTAGTATCAGGATGTCTATGCCTTTGGTTGCTGCTATGCATTGCAAGTGTTGCAATTTAGTGCGCAGTCCTTGCGCATTCCATTGCAGGATCTTTAGAATTCTAGGTTCTTGGAATGTGCTGATAATTCCGTGGTATCCATGGAGTCTGATGAACACGCCATGGAAGTTGCAATTGGGGTATAGGTTCTTAGTGGACCTGAAATTGCCTCATCAATGTCGCTTTCCGACGAGCTGGACTTTATCTGCTTTTTATGGGGGTGCCTCCTGCCCTGCTGTCTTGACGGTGTGGGTATTACATCTTCGAATTTTTTGAGCTTGTGCTCAATTGTCTTCCGAGTCTCTGTGGTTTGCTTGATTCCATGTGAAGACAGCAGACTTTCGATCAACTCAGTGACTAAAGTTTTGAGCATTGGCCAGAGAGCGTTCAGTTCACTGGGAACACTATTTAATGTTGTGCAGGTTGAGGGCCTAGTGGCTTTTAGACCCTTCTCGGTGGTAACTTTGGCACTGGAATTGCTACTCCTATTGGCCCCAGTGTGCTTGCTGGATGAAATGGGAGGCCGACTGCTTTGAACATGATTCTTGTGTCCTCCATCTTTCTTTTTGTCCTGTACTGTCTTCTCACCCTTCACCATGGCCGATGGTGAAGGGCCGTGTGCCCCCTCTTCCTGAATGGGTAGACCCCATGCGGTTTTAGTGGGCAGGGGAGCTGGTATTCGTTTTGGTGGGGGTTTCGGCTCCGCTGTGGGCGTGGTGGGGTTCGTTTGAAGCCTTTCGAGCCTTTCAGGGCATTTCAAGTTCCAGGCATGATGTGCCTTGGAACAATTTGGGCATTTTGCCTGAACAGGGTGGTTTGCCTTGAATTTATCAATACATGTTTTTGTATCATGGGGCTGGCTGCAGACTCCGCACCTCACTGGGCGTTGGCAGCCATCTTTGTGATGCCCAAATCTCTGACATCTAAAGCATCTTAGGGGTTCTGGGGTGTAAGGCCTGTGTTGGAACACCCCCCAGATTCCAAGGTCAAGTTTCTCCGGGATCCGTCCTCTTACTGTGAGAAGGACTTGTCGAGTTTCCTGTTTTGTGGTTCGTACTTGGCATCTCTCTGCTGACACCACATAGTTCAGCTTTTCGAGATGGCCAAGGGCCATATGCAAGGGATAGTGGAGGACAATGACTTTACTTATTTTATCCTCTGGTTTCAGTTCCTCACATTTTGCGTAATTTTTTAGAATCGTAGCGGCCGACTCGTCTTTAGGCCTCAGAATGTATTCTCCTTTGAGATTAGGTTTTGACCTGACCTGGAGCTGGGGGTACTCTTTTTCCAGGTCCACTACAGTAGCGTAGGAAGACTTACCTTCCGTGTGCTGCACTTTGAAGACCGGAAACGTAGATCTAGTCTGAGGCGGTGGGAGAGCTGGAGAAGCTGGAGAGATTAATGGGCAATGGGTCGTCATGGAGTGGCTTGTCCTGTTAGCCTTATTCACGTGATGCCACTCGCCGTCACATTCGGAACTGGTATCCATTATCGATGGTCTTTTCCTACTCTGAGCAGCATTGCTGGATCGATTATAAGTCAATTGGAATTCCATGATGAAATTTCAAATGATCACTTGTGGAGTGGTCTGGTGAGTGAAGGACGTGACACGACAATTGAACTGTGTCTGTGTGAATAGAACTTACGCATCTCCGATTTTATATCTACATTTTAGTGAGGTGGATGGGGTGAGGTGGCATTAATAGGGTATTAATTTCATCAACACAAGACAGAACAAGAGGTGGCATTAATAGGGTATTAATTTCATCAACACAAGACAGAACACGAAACAATGGGTATTGAATAGAAGTGTTTGTAGAAAGCCTATTGGTCCATATTTCTTGATGCTTCTATATTGGAGCGGAGTCTTGAGGTGGGTAGAATATAGTTGTGCATTAATTGGCTGTTGATTGCTGGTGTTGACTTCTTGATGTGTAGTGCCTCGCAAACGTCAAGCCGCCTGCTATCGCTGTATCTATCGAGAATCTATAGATACTTGGCTTGAAGGCTTGAAGGAATCAAGCCTTCACGATAAAATATATATAGATATATATATATATTGGTAGCAGTCTTTCCTGTAAACATATTATTAAATATGAGAGAAAAAGTAAGATTAATAATTCTAACACGAATTTTCTCTATCTTTCTTATGTTTCTTTTCACTGTTGATGGTAATTCAAAGATCAATTCTCCAAAATTCATTTTTATTTCTAGACTGACGCGACACTTGAGCGCGTTTCGTAAAACTTATTACATTTTCAAAGACTTTAGTTTACAAACACACAACTGAAACTGAATAGAGCTTACACATCTTCGAGGTTTATATCTACATTTGGGTGAGGTGGATGAGGTGAAAAACGAACTTTCAATCAGTGGGTATTCAATGGGTATTAAATTCCAACACAAGACAGAACACGAAACAATGGGTATTGAATGGGTAATAAATTCAAACACAAGACAGAACACGAAACAATGGGTATTGAATGGAAGTAACTGTATAAAGCCTATTGGTCCATATTTCTTAATGCTTCTATATTGGGGCGGAGTCTTGAAGTGGGTAGAATATAGTTGTGCACTAATTGGCTGATGATTGCTGGGTCCCTTTAATTAAATCAGTGGTGGTACCCCTATATATATATATATATATATATATATATATATATATATATATATATATATATATATATATATATATATATATATATATATATATATATATATATATATATATATATATATGTCGTACCTAGTAGCCAGAACGCACTTCTCAGCCTACTATGCAAGGCCCGATTTGCCTAATAAGCCAAGTTTTCATGAATTAATTGTTTTTCGACTACCTAACCTACCTAACCTAACCTAACCTAACTTTTTCGGCTACCTAACCTAACCTAACCTATAAAGATAGGTTAGGTTAGGTTAGGTAGGGTTGGTTAGGTTCGGTCATATATCTACGTTAATTTTAACTCCAATAAAAAAAAATTGACCTCATACATAATGAAATGGGTAGCTTTATCATTTCATAAGAAAAAAATTAGAGAAAATATATTAATTCATGAAAACTTGGCTTATTAGGCAAATCGGGCCTTGCATAGTAGGCCAAAAAGTGAGTTCTGGCTACTAGGTACGACATATATATATATATATATATATATATATATATATATATATATATATATATATATATATATATATATATATATATATATATATATATATATATATATATATATATGTCGTACCTAGTAGCCAGAACTCACTTCTCAGCCTACTATTCAAGGCCCGATTTGCCTAATAAGCCAAGTTTTCCTGAATTAATATATTTACTATAATTTTTTTCTTATGAAATGATAAAGCAACCCTTTTCTCTATGTATGAGGTCAATTTTTTTTTATTGGAGTTAAAATTAACGTAGATATATGACCGAACCTAACCAACCCTACATAACCTAACCTAACCTATATTTATAGGTAAGGTTAGGTTAGGTAGCCAAAAAAAGCTAGGTTAGGTTAGGTTAGGTAGACGAAAAAACATTAATTCATGAAAACTTGGCTTATTAGGCAAATCGGGCCTTGAATAGTAGGCTGAGAAGTGCGTTCTGGCTATTAGGTACGACATATATATATATATATATATGTCGTACCTAATAGCCAGAACGCGTTTCTCAGCCTACTATGCAAGGCCCGATTTGCCTAATAAGCCAAGTTTTGATGAATTAATTGTTTTTCGACTACCTAACCTACCTAACCTAACCTAACCTAACTTTTTCAGCTACCTAACCAAACCTAACCTATAAAGATAGGTTAGGTTAGGTTAGGTAGGGTTGGTTAGGTTCGGTCATATATCTACGTTAATTTTAACTCCAATAATAAAAAATTGACCTCATACATAATGAAATGGGCAGCTTTATCATTTCATGAGAAAAAAATTTGAGGAAATATATTAAATCAGGAAAACTTGGCTTATTAGGCAAATCGGGCCTTGCATAGTTGGCTGAGAAGTGCGTTCTGGCTACTAGGTACGACATATATATATATATATATATATATATATATATATATATATATATATGTCGTACCTAGTAGCCAGAACTCACTTTTTGGCCTACTATTCAAGGCCCGATTTGCCTAATAAGCCAAGTTTTCATGAATTAATTGTTTTTCGACTACCTAACCTACTTAACCTAACCTAACCTAACTTTTTCGGCTACCTAACCAAACCTAACCTATAAAGATAGGTTAGGTTAGGTTAGGTAGGGTTGGTTAGGTTCGGTCATATATCTACGTTAATTTTAACTCCAATAAAAAAAAATTGACCTCATACATAATGAAATGGGTAGCTTTATCATTTCATAAGAAAAAAATTAGAAAAAAATTATTAATTCAGGAAGACTTGGCTTATTAGGCAAATCGGGCCTTGAATAGTAGGCCAAAAAGTGAGTTCTGGCTACCAGGTACGACATATATATATATATATATATATATGTCGTACCTAGTAGCCAGAACTCACTTCTCAGCCTACTATTCAAGGCCCGATTTGCCTAATAAGCCAAGTTTTCCTGAATTAATATATTTACTATAATTTTTTTCTTATGAAATGATAAAGCAACCCTTTTCTCTATGTATGAGGTCAATTTTTTTTTATTGGAGTTAAAATTAACGTAGATATATGACCGAACCTAACCAACCCTACCTAACCTAACCTAACCTATATTTATAGGTAAGGTTAGGTTAGGTAGCCAAAAAAAGCTAGGTTAGGTTAGGTTAGGTAGGTTAGGTAGACGAATAAACATTAATTCATGAAAACTTGGCTTATTAGGCAAAGCTGGCCTTGCATAGTAGGCTGAGAAGTGCGTTCTGGCTATTAGGTACGACATATATATATATATATATATATATATATATATATATATATATATATATATATGTCGTACCTAGTAGCCAGAACGCACTTCTCGGCCTACTATGCAAGGCCCAATTTGCCTAATAAGCCAAGTTTTCCTGAATTAATATATTTTCTCTATTTTTTTTCTTATGAAATGATAAAGCTACCCATTTCATTATGTATGAGGTCAATTTTTTTTTATTGGAGTTAAAATTAACGTAGATATATGACCGAACCTAACCAACCCTACCTAACCTAACCTAACCTATCTTTATAGGTTAGGTTTGGTTAGGTAGCCGAAAAAGTTAGGTTAGGTTAGGTTAGGTAGGTTAGGTAGTCGAAAAACAATTAATTCATGAAAACTTGGCTTATTAGGCAAAGCTGGCCTTGCATAGTAGGCTGAGAAGTGCGTTCTGGCTATTAGGTACGACATATATATATATATATATATATATATATATATATATATATATATATATATATATATATATATATATATATATATGTCGTACCTAGTAGCCAGAACTCACTTTTTGGCCTACTATTCAAGGCCCGATTTGCCTAATAAGCCAAGTTTTCCTGAATTATTATATTTTTTCTAATTTTTTTCTTATGAAATGATAAAGCTACCCATTTCATTATGTATGAGATCAATTTTTTTTTATTGGAGTTCAAATTAACGTAGATATATGACCGAACCTAACCAACCCTACCTAACCTAACCTAACCTATCTTTATAGGTTAGGTTTGGTTAGGTAGCCGAAAAAGTTAGGTTAGGTTAGGTTAGGTAGGTTAGGTAGTCGAAAAACAATTAATTCATGAAAACTTGGCTTATTAGGCAAAGCTGGCCTTGCATAGTAGGCTGAGAAGTGCGTTCTGGCTATTAGGTACGACATATATATATATATATATATATATATATATATATATATATATATATATATATATATATATGTCGTACCTAGTAGCCAGAACGCACTTCTCGGCCTACTATGCAAGGCCCAATTTGCCTAATAAGCCAAGTTTTCCTGAATTAATATATTTTCTCTATTTTTTTTCTTATGAAATGATAAAGCTACCCATTTCATTATGTATGAGGTCAATTTTTTTTTATTGGAGTTAAAATTAACGTAGATATATGAACGAACCTAACCAACCCTACCTAACCTAACCTAACCTATCTTTATAGGTTAGGTTAGGTTAGGTAGCCGAAAAAGTTAGGTTAGGTTAGGTTAGGTAGGTTAGGTAGTCGAAAAACAAATAATTCATGAAAACTTGGCTTACTAGGCAAATCGGGCCTTGCATAGTAGGCTGACAAGTGCGTTCTGGCTACTAGGTACGACATATATATATATATATATATATATATATATATATATATATATATATATATATATATATATATATATATATATATATATATATATATATATATATATATATATGTCGTACCTAGTAGCCAGAACGCACTTCTGAGCCTACTATGCAAGGCCCGATTTGCCTAATAAGCCATGTTTTCATGAATTAATTGTTTTTCGGCTACCTAACCTACCTAACCTAACCTAACCTAACTTTTTCGGCTACCTAACCTAACCTAACCTTTAAAGATAGGTTAGGTTAGGTTAGGTAGGGTTGGTTAGGTTCGGTCATATATCTACGTTAATTTTAACTCCAATAAAATAAAATTGATCTCATACATAATGAAATGGGTAGCTTTATCATTTCATAAGAAAAAAATTATAGAAAATATATTAATTCAGGAAAACTTGGCTTATTAGGCAAATCGGGCCTTGCATAGTAGGGTGAGAAGTGCGTTCTGGCTACTAGGTACGACATATATATATATATATATATATATATATATATATATATATATATATATATATATATATATATATATATATATATATATATATATATGTCGTACCTAGTAGCCAGAACGCACTTCTCGGCCTAAAATGCAAGGCCCGATTTGCCTAATAAGCCAAGTTTTCCTGAATTAATATATTTTCTCTATTTTTTTCTTATGAACTGATAAAGCTACCCATTTCATTATGTATGAGGTCAATTTTTTTTTAATTGGAGTTAAAATTAACGTAGATATATGACCGAACCTAACCAACCCTACCTAACCTAACCTAACCTATCTTTATAGGTTAGGTTGAGATAGGTAGCCGAAAAAGTTAGGTTAGGTTAGGTAAGGTAGGTTAGGTAGTCGAAAAACAATTAATTCATGAAAACTTGGCTTATTAGGCAAATCGGGCCTTGCATAGTAGGCTGAGAAGTGCATTCTGGCTACTAGGTACGACATATATATATATATATATATATATATATATATATATATATATATATATATATATATATATATATATATATATATGTCGTACCTAATAGCCAGAACGCACTTCTCAGCCTACTATTCAAGGCCCGATTTGCCTAATAAGCCAAGTTTTCATGAATTAATGTTTTTTCGTCTACCTAACCTACCTAACCTAACCTAACCTAGCTTTTTTTGGCTACCTAACCTAACCTTACCTATAAAGATAGGTTAGGTTAGGTTAGGTAGGGTTGGTTAGGTTCGGTCATATATCTACGTTAATTTTAACTCCAATAAAAAAAAATTGACCTCATACATAGTGAAAAGGGTTGCTTTATCATTTCATAAGAAAAATATTATAGTAAATATATTAATTCAGGAAAACTTGGCTTATTAGGCAAATCGGGCCTTGAATAGTAGGCTGAGAAGTGAGTTCTGGCTACTAGGTACGACATATATATATATATATATATATATATATATATATATATATATATATATATGTCGTACCTAGTAGCCAGAACTCACTTCTCAGCATACTATGCAAGGCCCGATTTGCCTAATAAGCCTAGTTTTCATGAATTAATGTTTTTTCGACTACCTAACCTACCTAACCTAACCTAACCTAACGTTTTCGGCTACCTAACCTAACCTAACCTATAATGATAGGTTAGGTTAGGTTAGGTAGGGTTGGTTAGGTTCGGTCATATATCTACGTTAACTTTAACTCCAAAAAAAAAAAATTGACCTGATACATAATGAAATGGGTAGCTTTATCATTTCATAAGAAAAAAATTAGAGAAAATATATTAATTCAGTAAAACTTGGCTTATTAGGCAAATCGGGCCTTGCATAGTAGGCTGAGAAGTGAGTTCTGGCTACTAGGTACGACATATATATATATATATATATATATATATATATATATATATATATATATATATATATATATATATATATATATATGTATATATATATATATATATATATATATATATATATATATATATATATATATATATATATATATATACATATATATATATATATATATGTCGTACCTAGTAGCCAGAACTCACTTCTCAGCCTACTATTCAAGGCCCGATTTGCCTAATAAGCCAAGTTTTCCTGAATTAATATATTTACTATAATTTTTTTCTTATGAAATCATAAAGCAACCCTTTTCTCTATGTATGAGGTCAATTTTTGTTTATTGTAGTTAAAATTAACGTAGATATATGACCGAACCTAACCAACCCTACCTAACCTAACCTAACCTATATTTATAGGTAAGGTTAGGTTAGGTAGCCAAAAAAAGCTAGGTTAGGTTAGGTTAGGTAGGTTAGGTAGACGAAAAAACATTAATTCATGAAAACTTGGCTTATTAGGCAAATCCGGCCTTGAATAGTAGGCTGAGAAGTGCGTTCTGGCTATTAGGTACGACATATATAAATATATATATATATATATATATATATATGTATATATATATATATATATACATATATATATACATATATATATATATATATATATATATATATATATATATATATATATATTAGTATATTTTGGTAGCAGTCTTTCCTGTAGACATATATTATTAAATATGACCGAAAAAGTAAGATTAATAATTCTAACACGAATTTTCTCAATCTTTCGTACATTACGCTTCACTGTTGGAGGTAAATCAAAAATTAATTCTCCAAAATTCATTTTTATTTCTAGTCTGACGCGACACGGGCGCGTTTCGTAAAACTTATTACATTTTCAAAGACTTTAGTTCACAAATACACAACTGAATAGAACTTACGTATCTCCGATTTTATATCTACATTTGAGTGAGGTGGGAGGGGTGATGTGGCATTAACACAAGACAGAACAAGAGGGGATATTAATAGGGTATTAAAAGTATCAACACAAGACAGAACACAAACAATGGGTATTGAATAGAAGTGTTTGTAGAAAGCCTATTGGTCCATATTTCTTGATGCTTCTATATTGGAGCGGAGTCTTGAGGTGGGTAGAATATAGTTGTGCAATAATTGGCTGTTGATTGCTGGTGTTGACTTCTTGATGTGTAGTGCCTCGCAAACGTCAAGCCGCCTGCTATCGCTGTATCTATCGATGATTTCTGTGTTGTTTACTAGGATTTCTCTGGCGATGGTTTGGTTGTGGGAAGAGATTATATGTTCCTTAATTGAGCCCTGTTGCTTATGCATCGTTAAACGCCTAGAAAGAGATGTTGTTGTCTTGCCTATATACTGGGTTTTTTGGAGCTTACAGTCCCCAAGTGGGCATTTGAAGGCATAGACGACGTTAGTCTCTTTTAAAGCGTTCTGTTTTGTGTCTGGAGAGTTTCTCATGAGTAGGCTGGCCGTTTTCCTGGTTTTATAGTAAATCGTCAGTTGTATCCTCTGATTTTTGTCTGTAGGGATAACGTTTCTAATAACAATATCTTTCAGGACCCTTTCCTCCATTTTATGAGCTGTGGAAAAGAAGTTCCTGTAAAATAGTCTAATAGGGGGTATAGGTGTTGTGTTAGTTGTCTCTTCAGAGGTTGCATGGCTTTTCACTTTCCTTCTTATGATGTCTTCGACGAAACCATTGGAGAAGCCGTTATTGACAAGGACCTGCCTTACCCTACAGAGTTCTTCGTCGACTTGCTTCCATTCTGAGCTGTGGCTGAGAGCACGGTCGACATATGCGTAAACAACACTCCTCTTGTACCTGTCAGGGCAGTCGCTGTTGGCATTTAGGCACATTCCTTAGTTTGTTTCCTTAGTGTAGACTGCAGTGTGGAAACCTCCGCCCTTTTCCATGACTGTTACATCTAGAAAGGGCAGCTTCCCATCCTTTTCCATCTCGTAAGTGAAACGCAGCACGGAACTCTGCTCAAATGCCTCCTTCAGCTCCTGCAGATGTCTGACATCAGGTACCTGTGTAAAAATGTCGTCAACATACCTGCAGTATATGGCCGGTTTCAAGTTCATGTCGACTAAGACTTTTTGCTCGATGGTACCCATGTAGAAGTTTGCAAACAGGGAGAGAAGGGGAGAACCCATGGCGACCCCATCTACTTGCTTATACATGTGCCCATCCGGGCTCAAGAAGGGTGCCTCTTTAGTACAAGCTTGGAGTAGTTTCCTCAGAATATTTTCTGGTATATCAAGAGGAGTACAGGCTGGATCACGATACACTCTGTCGGCTATCATTCCGATTGTCTCGTCCACAGGTACGTTGGTAAACAGCGATTCTACGTCCAACGAGGCTCTTATCCCTGTGGTCCGTGTGCCCCGCAGTAAGTCAACAAATTCCTTTGGAGACTTCAGGCTGAAGGCGCAAGGAACATAAGGAGTCAGCAGGCTGTTGAGTCGCTTCGCCAGTCTGTACGTGGGTGTGGGTATCTGGCTAATGATTGGCCGAAGTGGGTTTCCAGGCTTGTGCGTCTTGACATTTCCATACGCATATCCAGGTTTATATTCCCCAATGATCTTTGGCAGGTGGAGTCCGGATTTCTTGGCGTTCACAGTTTCGATCAGTTTGTTGACTTTTGCTTTTAATTCGGCTGTAGTGTCCTTCGTTACCCTTTGGAACTTAGTTTGGTCAGAGAGTATGATGTTCATTTTCGCCAGATATTCGTCTTTTTTAAGAATAACATATATTGGCGACTTGTCACCTCTCCTGACAACTATCTCCTTGTTCTCACGAAGGCTTTTAGCTGCCGCTTTAAGCTCGGGGGACAGTATGGTACTTCTGTAGTTGCCTCGATTCTTTCCTCCTTCTGCAATAAGTTCTGCTTGTAAGGTATCTTTGGTAGTGACCTTCTTTTGTGTCTCGAGGTCGAATATGTCGTCCAACAGAATTTCCAACTCTACTTTCCGGGCCATCTCACTCGGTCTGGACATAACATGACAGTTTATGCCCAGATTTAGGAGAGTGACTTGGTCCTCAGTGAGGTTAATTCCTGCAAGGTTCAGGAAGCCATCTCTTGGTCGTGGAATTGCCAAAGGTCCTCCATATAATGTTGTTAGTTTCTTGATAATCCTTGTTTCAGTGCTGAGGTGATGTTGGTCTGTGAGGATGTCGAGGTGTTGTTCAATGCGGGTACGGATACTATAGTCGATGTTGCTATTTCTCCACTCGTTTGTAGCATGAAGTAGTTGCGTTTTGTTGTCTTTGATTTCATTCTCTGCCTTGTATATCTGATCACGAATCAGATCCTGGCGATATTTTATCGTGAAGGCTTGATTCCTTGCTGCTGGGTCGTACGCTTTAATATTAGTATATTTTGGTAGCAGTCTTTCCTGTAGACATATATTATTAAATATGACCGAAAAAGTAAGATTAATAATTCTAACACGAATTTTCTCAATCTTTCGTACATTACGCTTCACTGTTGGAGGTAAATCAAAAATTAATTCTCCAAAATTCATTTTTATTTCTAGTCTGACGCGACACGGGCGCGTTTCGTAAAACTTATTACATTTTCAAAGACTTTAGTTCACAAATACACAACTGAATAGAACTTACGTATCTCCGATTTTATATCTACATTTGAGTGAGGTGGGAGGGGTGATGTGGCATTAACACAAGACAGAACAAGAGGGGATATTAATAGGGTATTAAAAGTATCAACACAAGACAGAACACAAACAATGGGTATTGAATAGAAGTGTTTGTAGAAAGCCTATTGGTCCATATTTCTTGATGCTTCAATATTGGAGCGGAGTCTTGAGGTGGGTAGAATATAGTTGTGCAATAATTGGCTGTTGATTGCTGGTGTTGACTTCTTGATGTGTAGTGCCTCGCAAACGTCAAGCCGCCTGCTATTGCTGTATCTATCGATGATTTCTGTGTTGTTTACTAGGATTTCTCTGGCGAATTTTGGAGAATTAATTTTTGATTTACCTCCAACAGTGAAGCGTAATGTACGAAAGATTGAGAAAATTCGTGTTAGAATTATTAATCTTACTTTTTCGGTCATATTTAATAATATATATATATATATATATATATATATATATATATATATATATATATATATATATATATATATATATATATATATATATATATATATATATATAGGGGTACCATCCTCTTCGAGGATGTTGGTCCCTGCAATTACACCAGAGGTGGTACCCCTAATATATATATATATATATATATATATATATATATATATATATATATATATATATATATATATATATATATATATATATATTTATATATGTATATATATATATATATATATATATATATATATATATATATATATATATATATATATATATATATATATATATATATATATATATATATATATATTATATTATATATATTATTATATATTATATTATTATATTATATATATTATATTATATTATTATATATTATTATATATATATATATATATATATGTATATATATATATATATATATATATATATATATATATATATATATATATATATATATATATATATATATATATATATATATATATATATATATTAGGCAAATCGGGTCTTGAATAGTAGGCTGAGAAGTGCGTTCTGGCTACTAGGTACGACATATATATATATATATATATATATATATATATATATATATATATATATATATATATATATATATATATATATATATATATATATATATATATATATATATTGGTGTATACTGGCAGCAGGTTTTCTTTCAAACATGTTTCATTGAATATGACCGCATATTCTGTATTTATTATTTTCTGGTTTAGGGCTTCTATCCCTCTAACTATTTTCTTAGCATCAGGGCTTATTTGAAATAGGAGTTCTCCAAAACTCATTTTCGTACTTTTAAGGTGAAGAAAAGAAGTGATTTACTATAGAGTGTATTACACTTATTTGTGTAATTTGCACGACGTTTCGAACCTCCATGGTTCATTCTCAAGTGAACAGATCTTACAATACTAGTTGATTTTATACCCGCATTAGGTCAGGTGATAATATAATGAAGGTGAAAACATGGGGGGATACATAAGGGATAAACATAGGGGCTGCAGAAGGCTTATTGGCCCATACGAGGCATCTCCTATCTAAACACAAAGATTAATCCAGTGTAATTGGCCTGTTATGTTGGACATTGTCTTCTGTGTTGGCATCAATATGTTCTTGTCTTGTCCTTACTCTCATGGTGGGTAGAGTAAATAGTTCCGTGATTTGGGTGTTCATGGTAGGTCGCTCTATTCTTATGTGAATTGCCTCAAGAATTTGTAATCTTCTTGAATCTTGGGTTTTGTCTATTAAGCAAGTATTCTTGTTCAACATTTCTCTTGTTAGAGTAATGTCATGGGCTTGTCTCATGTGATTCCTAGGGGCACCAGATTGAAGATGGCATGTCAAACGCCTCGTCAGCTTGGTCGACGTCATACCTATGTACTTACATTGAAGGTTACATCCTGCGTGGGGGCAAGTGTACATGTATACAACGCTTGACTGCTGTAGAGGGTTCTCCGTCGGCTTCGGGCTGTTTTTGATAAGGAGTTCGGAAGTCTTCTTGGTTTTGTAGAATATTATCAGGTTTATGTTTTGGTTAGGAGTAGTGCTTTTTACTCCTTTACGGATTATTTCTTTCATTATTCTTTCCTCTTTTATATGTTCACTGTGCATGGTTGATTTGTAATATAATTTTATTGGGGGTGTTGTGGTTTCTGTTCTGGGTTCTGAATTATACCAACGGTCCAAGTGTCTTCTTATAGCAGCGTTTATTTCCGCGTTGCTATATCCGTTGTTCACCAATACCTGAGTTACTCTTTCAAACTCTCTACTCACGTTGCTCCATTCAGAGCAGTGGGTAAGCGCTCGACGAATATAAGCATTGAGAACACTGGCTTTGTATCTTTGGGGGCACTCACTTCTACCGTTCAGGCCTAATCCTATGTTGGTGGGCTTGGTATATACGTTGGTGCTTAAAGAGGTTCCTATTTTTGTTATTAGTACATCCAAGAATGGCAGACTGTTATTTTCACTATTTTCATGTGTAAATCGGAGTACTGACTCTCTCTCTAGGTGTCTTTTTAGGTCAATTAGTTCATCTGAGTCTTTTACTATTACGAATATGTCATCTACATAACGGCAGTATACAGTTGTTTTTTGTCTGCTACTGAAGACCCTATCTTCGATGGTTCCCATATAAAAATTAGCAAATAAAACTCCTAAGGGGGAGCCCATTGCTACTCCGTCTATTTGTAAATACATGTCTCCTTGTGGACTGATGAAAGGGGCTTCCTTTGTACATGCTTCGAGAAGACTTTTCAAGTGTGGCTCAGGTATGTCTAATTTGGGGGTGCTCTCGTCTCTGTATACTCTGTCCAGTATCATTCCTATGGTTGTGTCGACTGGGACGTTGGTAAAAAGGGATTCAACGTCCAGGGAAGCGATGATTCCATCGGGCTGGGTAGATTTGATCAATTCTAGGAAATCTGCTGATGATTGTAGACTAAACTTACTTGGAGTGTATGGAGTTAGGAGTTCATTGAGTTTCTTTGCCAGGTGATAAGTTGGGGTTGGTATTTGGCTGATTATAGGGCGTAGTGGGTTACCTGGTTTATGCGTCTTAACATTGCCGTAGGCATATCCTAAGCCATAGTCGCCTTGAAGTTTATTCAAGGCGACTATGGCTTATTTATTGTATAATATTCTACAAAACCAAGAAGACTTCCGAACTCCTTATCAAAAACAGCCCGAAGCCGACGGAGAACCCTCTACAGCAGTCAAGCGTTGTATACATGTACACTTGCCCCCACGAAGGATGTAACCTTCAATGTAAGTACATAGGTATGACGTCGACCAAGCTGACGAGGCGTTTGACATGCCATCTTCAATCTGGTGCCCCTAGGAATCACATGAGACAAGCCCATGACATTACTCTAACAAGAGAAATGTTGAACAAGAATACTTGCATAATAGACAAAACCCAAGATTCAAGAAGATTACAAATTCTTGAGGCAATTCACATAAGAATAAAGCGACCTACCATGAACACCCAAATCACGAAACTATTTACTCTACCCACCATGAGAGTAAGGACAGGACAAGAACATATTGATGCCAACACAGAAGACTGTGTTATGTTGGACTGTGTTATGCTGTTATGTTGGACTGTTATGTCCAACATAACAGGCCAATTACACTGGATTAATCTTTGTGTTTAGATAGGAGATGCCTCGTATGGGCCAATAAGCCTTCTGCAGCCCCTATGTTTATCCCTTATGTATCCCCCCATGTTTTCACCTTCATTATATTATCACCTGACCTAATGCGGGTATAAAATCAACTAGTATTGTAAGATCTGTTCACTTGAGAATGAACCATGGAGGTTCGAAACGTCGTGCAAATTATACAAATAAGTGTAATACACTCTATAGTAAATCACTTCTTTTCTTCACCTTAAAAGTACGAAAATGAGTTTTGGAGAACTCCTATTTCAAATAAGCCCTGATGCTAAGAAAATAGTTAGAGGGATAGAAGCCCTAAACCAGAAAATAATAAATACAGAATATGCGGTCATATTCAATGAAACATATATATATATATATATATATATATATATATATATATATATATATATATATATATATATATATATATATATATATATATATATATATATATATATATATATTAGTATATATATATATATATATATATATATATTAGTATATTTTGGTAGCAGTCTTTCCTGTAGACATATATTATTAAATATGACCGAAAAAGTAAGATTAATAATTCTAACACGAATTGTCTCAATCTTTCGTACATTTCTTTTCACTGTTGGAGGTAAATAAAAAATCAATTCTCCAAAATTCATTTTTATTTCTAGTCTGACGTGACACGAGCGCGTTTCGTAAAACTTATTACATTTTCAAAGACTTTAGTTCACAAATACACAACTGAATAGAACTTACGCATCTCCGATTGTATATGTACATTTGAGTGAGGTGGAAGGGGTGATGTGGCATTAACACAAGACAGAACAAGAGGTGGCATTAATAGGGTATTAATTTCATCAACACAAGACAGAACAAGAGGTGATATTAATAGGGTATTAATTTCATAAACACAAGCCAGAACATGAAACAATGGGTATTGAATAGAAGTGTTTGTAGAAAGCCTATTGGTCCATATTTCTTGATGCTTCTATATTGGTGCGGAGTCTTGAGGTGGGTAGAATATAGTTGTGCATTAATTGGCTGTTGATTGCTGGTGTTGACTTCTTGATGTGTAGTGCCTCACAAACGTCAAGCCGCCTGCTATCGCTGTATCTATCGATGATTTCTGTCTTGTTTACTAGGATTTCTCTGGCGATGGTTTGGTTGTGGGAAGAGATTATATGTTCCTTAATGGAGCCCTGTTGCTTATGTATCGTTAAACGCCTAGAAAGAGATGTTGTTGTCTTGCCTATATACTGGGTTTTTTGGAGCTTACAGTCCCCAAGAGGGCATTTGAAGGCATAGACGACGTTAGTCTCTTTTAAAGCGTTCTGTTTTGTGTCTGGAGAGTTTCTCATGAGTAGGCTGGCCGTTTTTCTGGTTTTATAGTAAATCGTCAGTAGTATCCTCTGATTTCTGTCTGTAGGGATAACGTTTCTATTAACAATATCTTTCAGGACCCTTTCCTCCGTTTTATGAGCTGTGGAAAAGAAGTTCCTGTAAAATAGTCTAATAGGGGGTATAGGTGTTGTGTTAGTTGTCTCTTCAGAGGTTGCATGGCGTTTCACTTTCCTTCTTATGATGTCTTCGACGAAACCATTGGAGAAGCCGTTATTGACTAGGACCTGCCTTACCCTACAGAGTTCTTCGTCGACTTGCTTCCATTCTGAGCTGTGGCTGAGAGCACGGTCGACATATGCGTTAACAACACTCCTCTTGCACCTGTCTGGGCAGTCGCTGTTGGCATTTAGGCACATTCCTATGTTCGTTTCCTTAGTGTAGACTGCAGTGTGGAAACCTCCGCTCTTTTCCATGACTGTTACATCTAGAAAGGGCAGCTTCAACTTCTATTCAATACCCATTGTTTCATGTTCTGGCTTGTGTTGATGAAATTAATACCCTATTAATACCACCTCTTGTTCTGTCTTGTGTTGATGAAATTAATACCCTATTAATGCCACCTCTCGTTCTGTCTTGTGTTAATGCCACATCACCCCTTCCACCTCACTCAAATGTAGATATAAAATCGGAGATGCGTAAGTTCTATTCAGCTGTGTATTTGTGAACTAAAGTCTTTGAAAATGTAATAAGTTTTACGAAACGCGCTCGTGTCGCGTCAGACTAGAAATAAAAATGAATTTTGGAGAATTGATTTTTTATTTACCTCCAACAGTGAAAAGAAATGTACGAAAGATTGAGAAAATTCGTGTTAGAATTATTAATCTTACTTTTTCGGTCATATTTAATAATATATATATATATATATATATATATATATATATATATATATATATATATATATATATATATATATATATATATATATATATATATATATATATATATGTATATATATATATATATATATATATATGTCGTACCTAGTAGCCAGAACGCACTTCTCAGCCTACTATGCAAGGCCCGATTTGCCTAATAAGCCAAGTTTTCCTGAATTAATATATTTTCTCTAATTTTTTTCTTATGAAATGATAAAGCTACCCATTTCATTACGAATGAGGTCAATTTTTTTTTATTGAAGTTAAAATTAACGTAGATATATGACCGAACCTAACCAACCCTACCTAACCTAACCTAACCTATCTTTATAGGTTAGGTTAGGTTAGGTAGCCGAAAAAGTTAGGTTAGGTTAGGTTAGGTAGGTTAGGTAGACGAAAAACAATTAATTCATGAAAACTTGGCTTATTAGGCAAATCGGGCCATGCATAGTAGGCATAGAAGTGAGTTCTGGCTACTAGGTACGACATATATATATATATATATATATACATATATATATATATATATATATATATATATATATATATATATATATATATATATGTATATATATATATATATATATATATATACATATATATATATATATATATATATATATATATATATATATATGTCGTACCTAGTAGCCAGAACGCACTTCTCGGCCTACTATGCAAGGCCCGATTTGCGTAATAAGCCAAGTTTTCATGAATTAATATATTTTCTCTATTTTTTTTCTTATGAAATGATAAAGCTACCCATTTCATTATGTATGAGGTTAATTTTTTTTTATTGGAGTTAAAAATAACGTAGATATATGACCGAACCTAACCAACCCTACCTAACCTAACCTAACCTATCTTTATAGGTTAGGTTGGGTTAGGTAGCCGAAAAAGTTAGGTTAGGTTAGGTTAGGTAGGTTAGGTAGTCGAAAAATAATTATTTCATGAAAACTTGGCTTATTAGGCAAATCAGGCCTTGAATAGTAGGCCGAGAAGTGCGTTCTGGCTACTAGGTACGACATATATATATATAAATATATATATATATATATATGTCGTACCTAATAGCCAGAACGCACTTCTTAGCCTACTATTCAAGGCCCGATTTGCCTAATAAGCCAAGTTTTCATGAATTAATGTTTTTTCGTCTACCTAACCTACCTAACCTAACCTAACCTAGCTTTTTTTGGCTACCTAACCTAACCTTACCTATAAATATAAGTTAGGTTAGGTTAGGTAGGGTTGGTTAGGTTCGGTCATATATCTACGTTAATTTTAACTCCAATAAAAAAAAATGACCTCATACATAGAGAAAAGGGTTGCTTTATCATTTCATAAGAAAAAAATTATAGTAAATATAATAATTCAGGAAAACTTGGCTTATTAGGCAAATCGGGCCTTGAATAGTAGGCTGAGAAGTGAGTTCTGGCTACTAGGTACGACATATATATATATATATATATATATATATATATATATATATATATACATATATATATATATATATATATATATATATATATATATATATATATATATATACATACATATATATATATATATATATATATATATATATATATATATATATATATATATATATATATATATATATATATATATATATATATTAGGGGTACCACCTCTGGTGCAATTGCAGGGACCAACATCCTTGAAGAAGAAAACAAAGAGCATTCAGGGAAGATCTTGTGGATTCTCACTGAATACTTTATTCTTTTCTCCTCCTACCACTCCTATTATTTTTGGTGTGTTTTGTTTTATTTTATTGCAATGCTACAGTTTACAGAGAACACACACACACACACACAAATATATAACAATTAAACAATCAACGTTCGAAGACCTCGTCCAGCTCCTCGGAGGTTGGGTGCATACCCAGGATACAGTAGGAATTTCCTCTTTGAACTGCGACACTGAGGCGCTGCAACAGGAAACTGGCAGCTCGTGGGTCTCTAGTTTTCCCAATGAGTTCCTCACCAACCTCCTTTAAGCTACAGTTTACAGAGAACACACACACACACACAAATATATAACAATTAAACAATCAGCGTTCGAGGACCTCGTCCAGCTCCTCGGAGTTTGGGTGCCTGCCCAGGATACAGCACGCATTTTCCCTCTGAACTTCGACTCTGAGGCGCTGGAACAGGAAACTGGCTGCTCGTGGGTCTCTAATTTTCCCAATGAGTTCCTCACCAACCTCCTTTAAAAACTTGAGTGCACATTTCCCCAGGCGCCCAGAGTCTCAGAGCCTATCGGCACGAACCTGTAACAACGTTCTATGTCTCTATACTTGTGGATTTTCTGGGTCTCCCTGAAGGTGGCTGCCCCACCTCCCTCCGCTGAGCTGTAACGTAAATAGGTATCAGCCAATGTAGATGCACAGGTGTAATCCCATACGACTAGTTTACCTTCCCACCATGGCTGCAGGGTGACTCCAATTGGGCGTTTTTGTCTGTTGTCAGGCCTGCACAACTGGGGTTCCTTTTGTGCTGGACACCCAGCTGTAGCCAAACTTCTCTTGATGATGTCATTGACTGCTTCGTGTCTGGCAATCTTTCCCTGTGTCTTACGACAGATGAGACCATGGCTGCCGTATTGGTCTGCCCGTGCAAGGCCGCAAACACACCGGTGCTCGGTGGAGATAGGGGTGGCAAGGCGCAGAGCAACACCAATACTTAGGGCCCGATGGTCCAGGCGGGTGCACAAGGCGGAATTAGGGACTGCCAACAGGAAGTCCCCAGCATTGGGGGCTTGCACAGCTAGGAGACGCAGTCCGTCCTTCTGAGAAGCTGCGTCCAGCAATGCTTTGGCGATGTTCTACACTATGGGGTTATCCCATTTGGCCTATTTACCGTCGTTTGGAAAAGTTGGTCGAGTGTGTGAATTGGCAAGAGTGTCCCACTGACCAGCTCCTTCCACAAATTAGGGATCACAAATTCCATTGGAGTTCCTTAGGTATTCTGGTAGTATTTCCTTCACTAATTCATTTGTAGCACTGGTCGAGGATAAGCATGCCGGCAATGCTAACTGTGTCGCCTTGCGAATACCTATACCCTCGAGTCTAACTGGGAGCGTTGCTTAGTCCCACTGGTCATCTTGCAGGGAGAGGTTTAACACTTTCATAGTTATTGTCTTTAGGAGTGAGTCGTATTCCGTTAATTTTGGGCTGTCAAAGGAAGGAGCACTCCTGAGGAAATAGGTAAGTCTGGGCAAGGCCAGGCACCTTGTAAGAAGGTACAAAGCATCGTGAGCATATAAAGCCCCTATTCGCGCCTCCATCCTCCTCAGGTCTTTAAGCTTTTTTTCGAGGTCTACCTCAATGGCGCTCGAGCCCAGAGGTGCCCCTAGCAGCACACTGTCGGTGGGAGTGATCACTTGGGCTCCTACCAATAAGATTCGTACTGCATCTATGATTGGTTGGCTGGATGAGATGATTTCACACTTTGATGGATTTAGTGTAAGGCCCAACTCCTCTCCTTTAGATTTCACTAGCTGAAGATCTAGCAGGGATTCCTGCGTCCCTGCCAGGGTGCCATCGTCCAGGAACCAGATGTTGAATTCGCTGGACAACCTGCTTGTGACCTCCTTAGCTGCCATGCAGAAAAGGAAAGGGGCAAGTGGGTCTTCCTGCTGGACACCTTATTCCGAAACAACTTCATGTTCCTCAAACAACAGTGTCGATTCCCTACTGTACCCTTCTGAAACGAAAGGAAGTAGACAAGGAAAGCTGGTTCGAACTGCTTCCAGTACCACATCCCTTTTTACCTGGTTGAAGGCATTTTTAAAGTCTAATTTAATTAATGCCTTATTTTATGGGAGGTCCTTGATATAGGCTCGTGCTGCATGAGCTGCTGCTTCACAGCCATGGGGAACACCAAAACCTAGTTGATGGGGTCGAAGCATCGTCGCAGCGTCTATGCTAATTTTCCTGACAGCTGCCCTAGCAACAAGGAGCCCAAGTGTGTTACCCACGGCAATGGGTCTGACTCCACTATCCTTCTTCTTAAGGGCACAAAGGGATGCTCCGAAGAAGAAGGGTTTAATTGTATCTGGGATCAACCCGGAGAGACAGTCGTTGACAAACTTCGTGATCTCTGACAGTAGTGTCTCGGCAACTTCGTCAAGAACTGGGTTTGTAATCTCCTAGAGGTGCTGAGGTTTTACTCCAGTGTATCCCCCTGCTGAGCCTGGTAGAAATGACATGATGGCTTTGTATACCTCTGACGCTTGGAGGAATAGAGGTCCCATGTCTGGGACATTTGTGTCCCGAGCAGTGGGTTCCCATGGTACTCTGGGAGGGTGCTTCTGTCTCAGTGAGTCAGCAGTTGCTGTATTTCTAGGGGCGATTGTTTCTTCACTGGTAAGTAACCTAATTGCCCCTACTGTGTTGCCCTCTTCAATTTTTTTGGTCACTTGTGTTCCAAGCTTAAAATTATCATTGGAACTCTTGGATCTTCCTCGACAGTTTTTGCTTTGAGGAGGGATGGAGATCAAGTTGTCAGCTCTGGGGATATTATTTATTGCCCTAGTGACTGATGAGGCTAGTGGAAACCTCCGCTCTTTTCCATGACTGTTACATCTAGAAAGGGCAGCTTCCCATCCTTTTCCATCTCGTAAGTGAAACGCAGCACGGAACTCTGCTCAAATGCTTCCTTCAGCTCCTGCAGATGTCTAACATCAGGTACCTGTGTAAAAATGTCGTCAACATACCTGCAGTATATGGCCGGTTTCAAGTTCATGTCGACTAAGACTTTTTGCTCGATGGTACCCATGTAGAAGTTTGCAAACAGGACACCTAGGGGAGAACCCATGGCGACCCCATCTACTTGCTTATACATGTGCCCATCCGGGCTCAAGAAGGGTGCCTCTTTAGTACAAGCTTGGAGTAGTTTCCTCAGAATATTTTCTGGTATGTCAAGAGGAGTACAGGCTGGATCACGATACACTCTGTCGGCTATCATCCCGATTGTCTCGTCCACAGGTACGTTGGTAAACAGCGATTCTACGTCCAACGAGGCTCTTATCCCTGTGGCCCGTGTGCCCCGCAGTAAGTCAACAAATTCCTTTGGAGACTTCAGGCTGAAGGCGCAAGGAACATAAGGAGTCAGCAGGCCATTGAGTCCCTTCGCCAGTCTGTACGTGGGTGTGGGTATCTGGCTAATGATTGGCCGAAGTGGGTTTCCAGGCTTGTGTGTCTTGACATTTCCATACGCATATCCAGGTTTATATTCCCCAATAATATTTGGCAGGCGGAGTCAGGATTTCTTGGCGTTCACAGTTTTGATCAATTTGTTGACCTTTGCTTTCAATCCTGCTGTAGTGTCCTTCGTTACCCTTTGGAATTTAGTTTGGTCAGAGAGAATGAGGATCATTTTCGCCAGATATTCGTCTTTTTTAAGAATGACATATATTGGCGACTTGTCACCTCTCCTGACAAGAGAGGGAGGTATGGGGGGTTAACGGCCGTAGACCACCCCCCCTATCACGTGTCCACCTCGTGAGAGAGGGGGGTAGCGTCAGGGGGCAGGTGCGGGAGCAGCTGAGGGCCTGGGGCCTCAGAAATGCTGAACCGTGA